>NC_048584.1:38296514-38656514 GCF_013265735.2 Oncorhynchus mykiss
ACGGTAAGAGTAGCTGCTGCTTTTGCCACAGCTAACGAAGATCCTAATAAATTATTGACCAAATACTTATTTTTCACCATAATTTGCAAATAAATTCATTAAAAATCCTACAATGTGATTTTTTTGATTTTTTTCTTCTCATTTTGTCTGTCATAGTTGAAGTGTACATATGATGAAAATTACAGGCCTCTCTCATATTTTTAAGTGGGAGAACTTGCACAAGTGGTGGCTGACTAAATACTTTTTTGCCCCACTGTATGCTCGCAGAAGCACACCAAAGGTGGTTGGTGGCACCCTAATTGGGGAGGACGGGCTCATAGTAATGACTGGAATGAAATTAATGGAATTGTATTAAACCCATGGTTTTCCCATCTGTTTGATTTAACTCCATTCCAACCATTATTATGAGCCATCCTCCCCTCACCAGCCTCCTGTGAAGCACACACACACACACACCACTCGCACACACACGCTCGCACACACACATGCTTAGCCTCCGTTTCCTCAACCCTGAACACACACTTTGAGCAAGGTCACATGGAAAGCACACACACGTGTCATTGTTATACTACAGCCAATCAGAGCTTAGAGAACAATGCTTTAACAAGCAGAGGCCTTGAACACACACACACACACACACACACACACACACACACACACACACACACACACACACACACACACACACACACACACACACACACCATATCCCCTTCCATGGCTGATAAAATGAACAACACACACACACCATAATGACCTCACATGCAAAAGACACACATGTCATTATGCTATGGCCAATCAGCACAATGAGCACTTTAACAAGCAGAGACCATTAAAACCTCTTCGGGATAGGGGGCAGCATTTTCACTTTTGGATAAATAGCGTGCCCAATTTCAACCTCCCGCTACTCATCCCCAGAATATAAGATATTAGTAGATATGGATAGAAAACACTCCGAAGTTTCAAAAACTGTTTGAATCATGTCTATGAGTATAACAGAACTTATGTAGCAGACAAAACCCCGAGGACAAACAATTCAGATTTCTTTTTTTTGGTCCCTAAAAATTCTTAGGAACTTGTTTGCAGTTCCTACCGCTTCCACTGGATGTCACCAGTCTTTATAAATTGGTTGAGGTTATTCCTTTGTGTAATGAAGAGGAACGGCCATTTTGAATGACTGTCACGTTATGTGTACTGTTTGAGAGTTGCGCAAGACCAGAAAAGTATCGTTAGTTTGTTGTCTTTCTGTATTGAACACAGATTGTCCCGTCTTCAATTTGATCGATTATTAATGTTTAAAAATACCTAAAGTTGTATTACAAAAGTAGTTTGAAATGTTTTGGCAAAGTTTACAGGTAACATTTGAGATATTTTGTAGTGACGTTGCGCAATTGTTTATGGGACATATTGGAGTGCCAACAAAATAAGTTTGTCAAAGGTAAGGCATGATTTATATTTTATTTCTGTGTTTTGTGTAGCGCCTGCAGGGTTGAAATATGCTTTCTCTCTTTGTTTACTGATGTGCTATCCTCAGATAATAGCATCTTATCTTTTCGCCGAAAAGCCTTTTTGAAATCTGACATATTGGCTGTATTCCCAACGAGTGTAGCTTTAATTTGGTATCTTACATGTGTGATTTAATGAAAGTTAGATTTTTATATTATTTTATTTGAATTTGGCGCTCTGCATTTTCCAAGGCGATTGGCCAAGTGGGACGCAAGCGTCCCGCCTATCCCAGAGAACAGCCAATCACAGGCTCCTACCGCTTCCTTCTGAATGTAATATCTATCAATGAGGAGGTTGATTCTGAGAAACTGAGAAATCGGCGTTACCATGGCCACCACTGTGAGGGAACGTCTACGGCTCTGACACGCCTTCCGTGATCTCCGTGACGACTGGTCAACAACACTGACCTTATAAACCCTGTGACACTGACCATATAAATCCTGTCTCTGTCTGTCTCAACCTCAGCCTCAGTCTCAGCCTCTCAACCTCAGTCTCAGCCTCATGCTCAGTCTGTCTCAGCCTCATGCTCAGTCTGTCTCAGCCTCAGTCTCAGCCTCAGTCCGATTCTCAGCCTCAGCCTGTCTCTGTCTCAGCCTCATTCTCAGCCTCAGCCTGTCTCTGTCTCAGCCTCAATCTCAGCCTCAGCCTCAACCTCTCTCTGTCTCAGCCTCAACCTCAGCCTGTCTCTGTCTCTGTCTCTGTCTCATCCTCAGCCTCAACCTCAGCCTGTCCCTGTCTCTGTCTCAGCCTGTCTCTGTCTGTCTCGGCATCAGCCTGTCTCTGTCTCTAGCTCTGTCTCAGCCTCAGCCTGTATCTGTCTCTGTCTCAGCCGGTCTGTCTGTCTCAGTCTCAGCCTCAGTCTCAGTCTCACCCTGTCTCAGTCTCAGCCTCATTCTCAGTCTCAGCCTGTCTCTCAGCCTCAGCCTCAGCCTGTCTCAGTCTCAGCCTCATTCTCAGTCTGTCTGTCTCAGCATCAGTCTCAGTCTCATCCTGTCTCAGTCTCAGCTTCAGTCTCAGACTCAGCCTGTCTCAGCCTCCTTCTCAGTCTCAGCCTGTCTGTCTCAGCCTCAGCCGCAGTCTCAGTCTCAGTCTCAGCCTGTCTCAGTCTCAGCTTCAGTCTCAGACTCAGCCTGTCTCAGCCTCAGACTGTCTCAGCCTCAGACTGCCTCAGTCTCAGCCTCAGTCTCAGCCTCAGTCTCAGCCACTTAACCTCTGAACCGTGGCTGAAATAGTCCCACTGAGCCCTGGTTGACAGAATCACACTGAACCCTGGCTGACAGAATCACACTGAGCCCTGGCTGACAGAATCACACTGAACCCTGGCTGACAGAGTCACACTGAGCCCTGGTTGACAGAATCACACTGGGCCCTGGCTGACAGAATCACACCGAGCCCTGGTTGACAGGTGGAGACAGAGGGAGAGGGGGAGATGGAGACAGAGGGAGAGGGGGGAGATGGAGAAAGGAGGGAGGGCGGATTGATGGAAAGTGATGTTGGGGGAAAAACACAAGGCATTATACATTCTATGTACACAAATGTTTTGTGCACACTGCCCACACAATGAGGTGGAAACTGAGCTGCACTTCCTAACCTCCTGCCAAATGTTTGGCCATATTACAACCCATATTTATTTTATTTTTCCTATTTGCACATAATATTCTTTTTTTTTTTTTTTTTCATTTTTATTATTTTGTAATGTTTACTGTTAATTTGTTTATTGTTTATTTAACTTTTGTTTATTATCTATTATCTATTTGTTTATTATCTATTTGCCAATAAAGTCCCTTAAATTGAATTGAGAGAGAGGGAGAGAGAGAGAGAGAGAGAGCGAGATAAGGAAAGAGGAAGAGAGATAAATAGAGAGAGAGAGAGAGAGAGAGAGAGAGAGAGAGAGAGAAGGAGAGAGGAAGAGAGATAAATAGAAATAGAGAGAGAGAGAGAGAGAGAGAGAGAGAGAGAAGGAGAGAGGAAGAGAGATAAATATAAATAGAGAGAGAGAGAGAGAGAGAGAGGGAGAGAAATAGAGAGAGAGAGTGATGGAGAGAGGAAGAGAGAGAGAGAGAGAGGGAGAGAGGAGGGGGAAATAAATATAAATAAATAGAAGCTGAGAGAGAAAGAAACAATTAAGTATATTGATCTAATCTTGCGATACTAGTCAGTCAATCAATGTAATGTTCTGTAGTGTCTTGTCCACTCTAATGAATCTCTACTGTTTATCAGGCTCTGGTGTTCAGTCTGCAAAACAGAGACTACATCATAACAGACTGGAAGTCAATTCTACTTCTCTGTCTGTGAGACAATCAATGGGTAGCATCCCAAATTGCACCCTATTCCCTATGACCCCTGGGCAAAAATACTGCACTATAATGGGAATAGGGTGCCATTTGGGATACAAACAACGTATTGTTAATGGCCAGGCCGGGCAGGCTGGCTGGGAGATTTAAATGCATCAGAAGGTTACACTATTCCAGAGACCCTCTGTAATTCCCATGGACAGGGTAGAATATCATGGGCTGCATTTATGTATTGTGTTTCACTGGAGAAGCCCAAACGTTGTTTTACATCAAAGGAGATTCAATACACCGCGGAGCGGACATTACACTGTGACTGAAACCTGAAGAGATGTTAAGCTGTTCAAATCAAATCAAATCAAATGATATTAGTCACATGCCCCTGAATACGACAGGTGTAGTAGACCTTACACTGAAATGCTTACTTAGGAGCCCCTAACCATCAATGCAGCTTAAAAAAATACAGATAAGAATGAGAGATAAAGGTAACAAGTAATTAAAGAGCAGCAGTGAAATAACAATAGCGAGACTATATACAGGGGGGTACCGATACAGAGTCAATGTGCGGGGGCCCTGGTTATTTGAGGTAGCATGTACATGTAGGGTAGCCATTTGACTAGATGTTCTTATGGCTTGGGGGTAGAAGCTGTTTCGAAGCCTCTTGGACCTGGACTTGGCGCTCCGTTACCGCTTGCCGTGCTGTAGTAGAGAGAACAGTCTAAGACTAGGGTGGTTGGGGTCTTTGACAATTTGTAGGGCCTTCCTCTGATACCGCCTGATATAGAGGTCCTGGATGGCATGAAGCTTGGCCCCAGTGATGTACTGGGCAGTTCACACTACTCTCTGTAGTGCCTTGCGGTCGGAGGCCGAGCAGTTGCCATACCAGGCAGTGATGCAACCAGTCAGGATGCTCTCGATGGTGCAGCTGTAGAACCTTTTGAGGAGCTGATAACCCAGGCCAAATCTTTTCAGTCTCCTGAGGGGGAATAGGTTTTGTCGTGCCCTCTTCACGACTGTCTTTGTGTGCTTGGACCATGTTAGTTTTTTGGTGATGTGGACACCAAGGAACTTGAAGCTCTCAACCTGCTCCACTGCAGCCCCGTCGATGAGAATGGGGGCGGCTCGGTCCTCTTTTTCCTGAGTTCCACAATCATCTCCTTTGTCTTGATCACGTTGAGGGAGACGTTGTTGTCCTGGCACCACATGGCCAGGTCTCTGACCTCCTCCCTGTAGGCTGTCTCGTTGTTGTCGGTGATCAGGCCTACCACTGTTGTGTCATCGGCAAATTGAATGATGGGTGTTGTAGTCGTGCCTAGCCGTGAGGGGCCCCTGTGTTGAGGATCAGCGTGGCGGATGTGTGGTTACCTACCCATACCACCTGGGGGCGACCCGTCAGGAAGTCCAGGTTCCAGTTGCAGAGGAAGACGTTTAGTCCCAGGGTCCTTATCTTATAGATGAGCTTTGAGGGTACTATTGTGTTGAACACTGAACTGTATTCAGAGTGGGTCTAGGGTTTATGAGATAGTGGTGTTGATGTGAGCCATGACCAGCCTTTCAAAGCACTTTATGGCTACAGACGTGAGTGCTATGGGTTGGTAGTCGTTTAGGCAGGTTACCTTAGTGTTCTTGGGCACAGAGACTATGGTGTTCTGCTTCAAACCTGTTGGCATTACAGACTCGGACAGGGAGAGGTTGAAATGTCAGTGAAGACACTTGCCAGTTGGTCAATGAATGCTCACAGTACACGTTCTAGTAATCTGTCTGAATGTTGACCTGTTTAAAGCTCTTACTCACATCGGCTGCGGAGAGCGTGATCACACAGTCTGGTGCTCTCATGCATGTTTCAGAGTTATTTGCCTTGAAGCAAGCATAGAAGTATTAGATTGCCTACAAATTCTCAGAAGGCAGCCTGACCTTCGGCCCCTCTTTCTCCGCCTCCTCTTCACGCAGATCACGTGGATCGGGGCCTGTTCCCAAGGAAGCAGTGTATCCTTCGCCTCATCAGAGTCAAACAGAGGAATAGAGGAAACAGAGCATCTCAGCAGGAACATGTATTCTTAAATGTTCTCGTATTACATCTATTGAAACATGAAGCAGAGCAGTTTGAATGGTCTCCATTGGCTGCCCGCACTAGCTGTTGCTACTGCATGCTGCTGTCCATGGTGCTGAAATACCAACACAGGTGGAGCACGGCACTCCCTGACAGCCCTGTCACACACACACAAGCTATATTTACCATATCATCAGTGTCAACCAGCAGAGGGACATTGAAAGACATGCTCAGGGGCTTGACATAAAGTCACCAGCTCAACACACGTGACTTGTTGACACGCTCATGTTGTAATGCTGTGAAAGTACAGTTAGGCGTCCTTCGGACGGATCAGACCGTAGCCTCCACCATGTTCTACCATCCATCCTATTTCCACAAGGCTGAAGCAGCAGTGTGGTAATACACCATGGCTCAAGGGTACCAGTGATTTGAGCAGTCTGTCCCATGTTAGGACTGTGCTCCTGTGGTGCTATCAACAGTATTGTCACTGTGACTGTTTTGCTAGTGCTATCAATAGTACACCTACTGCCACTGTGAGGCTAAACGCTACCAACAGAGGCAATCATTTAGGAGATTTTGGAGATTAAACAAGAAACACAAAGTCAGTTGAGGTAAAAACTCCTCTGGAATCCACACTGGTTGCTGGTAGTTAACAACAAAAACCCAAAAAATCTGGACAACATGGCTTGTCCTAAACACAACCCAGGTTAGCACACGCTGTCTATTTGTGGGTCAGGGAGCTAGCTACAGCTAGCGCACGCTGTCTATTTGTGGGTCAGGGAGCTAGCTACAGCTAGCGCACGCTGTCTATTTGTGGGTCAGGAAGCTAGCTACAGCTAGCGCACGCTGTCTATTTGTGGGTCAGGAAGCTAGCTACAGCTAGCACACGCTGTCTATTTGTGGGTCAGGAAGCTAGCTACAGCTAGCGCACGCTGTCTATTTGTGGGTCAGGGAGCTAGCTACAGCTATCTTCTCTCTCTCTCTCTCTCTGTCTGTCTCTGTCTGTCTCTCTCTCTCTCTCTCTCTCTCTGTCTCTGTCTCTCTCTGTATGTCTCTCTCTGTCTCTCTCTGTCTCTCTCTCTGTCTCTGTCTCTCTCTGTCTCTTCTCTCTCTGTCTCTCTCTCTCTCTCTCTCTCTCTCTCTCTCTCTCTCTCTCTCTCTCAAAAAACAAGCTCAATGTTTTCCCTAAGCCCTCTTTAAAATCTTTAAAAGCCTCTTTAAAAATAGCCCGTTCCCGTCACAAATCTGACTCTGTGAGATGCTACATTTTGATAATCTACCCTCATAACACGATTCTAAAAAAAACTGTCCGAATACGGTTTTAAAGCACACTCCACTATTTCAGACACATCTAAAATATAAAGGAAGCAAAAGCTAATTCTCCTGTCTTAACACTCCTGTTTTAACACTCCTGTCTTAACACTCCTGTCTTAACACTCCTGTCTTAACACTCCTGTCTTAACACTCCTGTTTAACACTCCTGTCTTAACACTCCTGTCTTAACACTCCTGTCTTAACACTCCTGTTTAACACTCCTGTCTTAACACTCCTGTCTTAACACTCCTGTTTTAACACTCCTGTCTTAACACTCCTGTTTTAACACTCCTGTCTTAACACTCCTGTTTTAACACTCCTGTCTTAACACTCCTGTTTTAACACTCCTGTCTTAGCACTCCTGTTTTAACACTCCTGTCTTAACACTCCTGTTTTAACACTCCTGTCTTAGCACTCCTGTCTTAACCTCCTGTCTTCCTCTTTTAACAATCCTGTTTTAACACTCCTGTCTTAACACTCCTGTCTTAACACTTCTGTATTAACACTCCTGTTTTAACACTCCTGTTTTAACACTCCTGTCTTAACACTCCTGTTTTAACACTCCTGTTTTAACACTCCTGTCTTAGCACTCCTGTCTTAACCTCCTGTCTTCCTCTTTTAACAATCCTGTTTTAACACTCCTGTCTTAACACTCCTGTCTTAACACTTCTGTATTAACACTCCTGTTTTAACACTCCTGTTTTAACACTCCTGTCTTAACACTCCTGTTTTAACACTCCTGTCTTAACACTCCTGTTTTAACACTCCTGTTTTAACACGCTTGTGAATCACTGGGTTTCTTTCTTCAAGGCGTAAAAGCAAGGTGCCTATCTGTCTCTCTCCTCTCCTTCTCCACAGAGCGTTGGCTGGTTCTGAACGCATGTGCTACTGTTGATGTAGCAGAGAGATAAGGGACCTGAGTATCAGCTAATAATGTGAATCTAATAGAGTAATGTTAATTAGGCTATAATGATTCAAATCTGTTCTCTTCACCTGGGACATTAATGTGAAATGGAATGGTTTTCCTGCTATCTCAACTTATTTTACCATCCCACACCTCTGTTATACAAACACACACACGCACACACGCACGCGCGCACGCACGCACGCACGCACGCACTCACGCACTCACACACACACACACACACACACACAAACACACGCACGCACGCACACACGCACGCACGCACACACGCACTCACACACACACACACACACACACACACACATACAAACACACAGCATAGGGCCTCCCACAGAGCGCTCAGGCCATTAGCAATCTGAAGCATCACTGCAGCAACCTCTCTTGAAACACTTTCGGTGGTTAAACAGAGACTGGTTTATGGGATTTAAGCACAACAAATTCTGCAGTGTGAATCATGTAAAAATAATAATAATAATAATAATAATAATACACAAAAACAAATGAGTTAGTCAACACTATATACTTGAAATCCCCCAAGGGTAATCGAGAAACCTGTGGTGATGTCACTCAATAGACATCTCACCAACAGACGTTGATGTGTTTAACTATGGTACACTTACAGGTGTGGTTGAAGACCAGTATCCATATAAATAACATGAACGAGCAGTACTCTTACTGCAATATGAAAAGCTTATCAATGCCATGACATTATCTATTTACTACAATGTTCTGACATTACTAATACATTCTCCTTTCTCTTCCAGTCAAATCATTACCACATCAATAGACAGTAGCTAGTACAGTTTGTTTACCAAAGTCCAATGATACCTCCCCTCCCCTGCCCCATCCAGTGATACCTCTCCTCTCTCTCCTCTCCTCCCCTGCCCCATCCAGTGACACCTCTCCTCTCTCTTCTCTTCTCCCCCACCCCTATCCAGTGATTCCTCTCCTCTCCCCTATTCTCTCCTCTCTCTTCTCTCCTCCCCGCCCCATCCAGAGATTCCTCTCCTCTCTCCTCTCCCCTCTCTTCTCTCCTCTCCTCCCACACCCCTATCCAGTGATTCCTCTCCTCTCCCCTATTCTCTCCTCTATCTTCTCTCTTCTCCTCCTCAACCCCATCCAGAGATGAATCTTCCCTCCTCTCCTCTCCCCTCTCTTCTCTCCTCTCCCCTCTCCTCCCCCACCCCTATTCAGTGATTCATCTCCTCTCTCCTCTCCTTTCCTCCCCCACCCCTATCCAGTGATTAATCTCTCCTCTCCTCTCCTCTCCTCTCCTCTCCTCTCCTCTCCTCTCCTCTCCCCCCCCACCCCTATCCAATGATTAATCTACTCTCTCGTCTCTCCTCTCCTTTCCTCCCCCACCCCTATCCAGTGATTAATCTCTCCTCTCCTCTCCTCTCCTCTCCTCTCCTCTCCTCTCCTCTCCTCTCCTCTCCTCTCCTCTCCTTTTCTCCCCCACCCCTATCCAGTGATTAATCTCTCCACTCCTCTCCTCTCCTCTCCTCACCTCACCTCTCCTCTCCTCTCCTCCCCCACCCCTATCCAATGATTAATCTCCTCTCTCCTCTCGTCTCTCCTCGTCTCTCCTCCAGAATACCATAAAGATCAATGTATCAAAATAAACTCTGGATAAGAGTGCCTGCTAAATGACCAATATTTAGTTAATATAGCAAATGCTCTTATCACACCATAGTGCCATCAGACTTCTGATACTAACGCAGGGTGAAAGTGGGACACAGAATGGTGGACCACTATGAAGCAAAGGTATAGAAAAGTATTTTGTATTTTTGAAAGAACAAATTTCTCTCAAAAGTGTTTTGTTACAAAATACATTGGAGTGTAGTTTAGGCCAGTGTAATACCAATTACAAAATACTCTGAAGAAATGTAAATACATATTTCAGATACATGTAACAGAAATACTGCCCATCTCTGATCAGTCGGAGCCTTAGATCACAAAACAACAGCAACCTCACCCTAACAGGGCTGCTTCCTCTCCACCTATATGCATCTTCAGATGGCTCTATTGTTACGTCTATGACAAGAGAGCAGACTGTCCTAAGAGGTGAGCTCTCAACCCCATCCACACCGGTCTTACCTAGACCTCTACTTCCTGTCTCTGTGGGGACCCAGGTGCCTCAGCCACTGCCTGTCCAGAGAGAGAGAGGTCCAGCTGGGGTGTAAGAACCAGCTTAAACACCCTGCTTCTCTTGCCGTTTCTCTCCTCCATCTGACCGGTCACTGAGAAATGTGAAATGAAAAACCTGGAGGATTGCCTGGGACGCCTGCCAAAACTGTCAGTAAAACACCCATCAACCTTTGCTTCCTGCTGCTGCTGCTCGCTCAAAGCATGATGTCATCAACCCTCCACAGTGCCAAGACAGGAAATGTAACTGTAACGTTACAGCACAGGACAAGGGAAGAGGGAGGGCCGACTCAATCCGTCTTCCCCTCTCTCTCTCTTCCTTCCCTTCATCTATCTTCCCCTCTCTCTCTCCTTTCCCTTCATCTATCTTCCCCTCTCTCTCTTCCTTCCCTTCATCTATCTTCCCCTCTCTCTCTTCTTTCCCTTCATCTATCTTCCCCTCTCTCTCTTCTTTCCCTTCATCTATCTTCCCCTCTCTCTCTTCCTTCCCTTCATCTATTTTCCCCTCTCTCTTCCTTCCCTTCATCTATCTTCCCCTCTCTCTCTTCTTTCCCTTCATCTATCTTCCCCTCTCTCTCTTCCTTCCCTTCATCTATCTTCCCCTCTCTCTCTCCTTTCCCTTCCTCTATCTTCCCCTCTCTCTCTTCTTTCCCTTCATCTATCTTCCCCTCTCTCTCTTCCTACCCCTCTCTCTCTTCTTTCCCTTCATCTATCTTCCCCTCTGCTCTTTCTCTTACACATCCTCTAACTACATCCCTGTTATTCCCTTTACCCCTTCTCATTCTTCTCCCTCCCAATTATCCCCCTCCCTCCCTCCCTCCCTCCCTCCCTCCCTCCCTCCCTCCCTCCCTCCCTCCCTCCCTCCCTCCCTCCCTCTATCCACCTCTCTCTCCCTCTATCCAGCTCTCTCCCTCCCTTCCTTCCTCTCTCTATCTCCCTCATCCCTCCCTCCCTCCCTCTCTCTCTCTCTCCCTCCTTCCCTCCTTCCCTCCCTCTCTCTCTCTCTCTCCCTCCTTCCTTCCCTCCCTCCCTCTCTCTCTCTCTCTCTCTCCTTCCCTCCTTCCCTCCCTCTCTCTCTCTCTCTCCCTCCTTCCCTCCCTCCCTCTCTCTCTCTCTCTCTCTCTCTCTCGCCCTCCCTCTCTCTCTCTCTCTCCCTCCTTCCCTCCCTCCCTCTCTCTCTCTCTCTCTCTCTCTCTCTCGCCCTCCCTCTCTCTCTCTATCTCCCTCATCCCTCCCTCCCTCCCTCTCTCTCTCTCTCCCTCCTTCCCTCCTTCCCTCCCTCTCTCTCTCTCTCTCCCTCCTTCCTTCCCTCCCTCCCTCTCTCTCTCTCTCTCTCTCCTTCCCTCCTTCCCTCCCTCTCTCTCTCTCTCTCCCTCCTTCCCTCCCTCCCTCTCTCTCTCTCTCTCTCTCTCTCTCGCCCTCCCTCTCTCTCCCTCTATCCAGCTCTCTCCCTCCCTTCCTTCCTCTCTCTATCTCCCTCCATCCCTCCCTCCCTCCCTCTCTCTCTCTCTCTCCCTCCTTCCCTCCTTCCCTCCCTCTCTCTCTCTCTCTCCCTCCTTCCCTCCCTCCCTCTCTCTCTCTCTCTCTCTCTCTCTCTCTCGCCCTCCCTCTCTCTCTCTCTCTCCCTCCTTCCCTCCTTCCCTCCCTCTCTCTCTCTCTCTCCCTCCTTCCTTCCCTCCCTCCCTCTCTCTCTCTCTCTCTCTCTCTCTCGCCCTCCCTCTCTCTCTCTCTCTCCCTCCCTCCCTCCCTCCCTCTCTCTCTCGCCAATGAGACTGACGGCCAGTGAGATACACATGAATGATCAGTCACAAGGTGCCAGTTTCTTCTACTGTATATATGTCATTTGGCAGATGCTTTTATCCAAAGCGACTTGTACAGTCGCACATGCATTTCCTTTTGCAACCCACTATCCTGGTGTTTCAAACCCTATGCTTTAGCAACTGAGGATCTTGTCTGTTTTTTATTTTTTATTTATTTAGCTAAAGTATGAAAACTTATTGAAGGTGAGAAATTACTATGTAAATCATTGTACCTATAGGACAGTACCAGTGATGACAAGACAAATGAAGAGAGGGAATGGAGAGATGGAATGGAGAGAGAAAATGGAGAGAGAGAATGGAGATATAGAATGAGAGAGAGAGAATGGAGAGAGAGAATGGAGAGAGAGAGAATGGAGAGAGAAAATGGAGAGAGACAATGGAGAGAGACAATGGAGAGAGAAAGAATGGAGAAAGAAAATGGAGAGAGAGAATGGAGATATAGAATGAGAGAGAGAATGGAGAGAGAGAAAATGGAGAGAGAGAGAGAGATTGGAGAGAGAATGGAGAGTGAATGGAGAGAGAGAAAATGGAGAGAGAGAGAGAATGGAGAGAGAGAAAATGGAGAGAGAGAGAGAATGGAGAGAGATAAAATGGAGAGAGAGAGAGAATGGAGAGTGAATGGAGAGAGAGAAAAAGGAGAGAGAAAGGAGGTAGAATGAAGCACATGTTCATTCATTAGTCTTCAGGAAGTGCCAGACAGGGAAGAAGGGAAGGGGCTGAACGACGAGGAGGATTTATGCAACACATAAACACAGTTTGATTTAGTTGTGAATTGACAGGCAAATATGGAGGAGGAGAGGATCAAATAATGTACTGTCAAGAACAACTGAAACTTATTTTCACTGTGTCATTCATTTCACATCTCCTGCTAACATTGCTAAACACAGCTGAACATCCATGGACCAAATCAATTCACCATCAACACAGCCACAACCACTTGGAATTGTGAGCTCCGAGAGGAAGCAAGGTTTCTTGAGAAGACTCCATTCTTGTTATTGTGCCCTTGGTCTTGTCATGTCTCAGGTGCCCGGAGGGAAGGGGAGGCCTGGTCACCATGGGAACAACTTGAAGGCAATGCAAAAGACAGGAAATGATCTGGGAAGATACTCACTTGAGTTTTAAACAACAACAGCACTTCCTTCATTGAATAAAACCTTGTCTACTGTAACGCAGGTACCAACAATTCACAAGTCTCTCTCTCGTGACAGTGTTAACATTATAACGTTTAATCGAGTAAATCTAAATTGAGTAGCTGATGTGGTTCTGGGAGGCGAGATAAGGTGTGATTTACAGGTGATTTAGTATAAGGCGTTTGCATGTAGAATATCACAAATAATCGTAGCTGCTGGCCATTCCTTGATTCATTCAATCTCCTGCTTTTACTCTGCCTGATCTGATAACTCTACTACAGACAATACATCCTCCAATTAGATTATTCCAGAAAATCCCCCTGTAGGCTATCTTCATCTCATACCTCAGTCTAACCCTTAACCTAGCAGGGTTATCTCCTACCTCAGTCTAACCCTTAACCTAGCAGGGTAGGGTTATCTCCTAACTCAATCTAACCCTTAACCTGCCAGGGTAGGGTTATCTCCTACCTCAGTCTAACCCTTAACCTAGCATGGTAGGGTTATCTCCTACCTCAGTCTAACCCTTAACCTAGCAGGGTAGGGTTATCTCCTACCTCAGTCTAACCCTTAACCTAGCAGGGTAGGGTTATCTCCTACCTCAATCTAACTTCACTATGTACCCATTGTTCCTCTTTACTGATTCTGGGGATGAGCAGGCACATCTTCACTATGTACCCATTGTTCCTCTTTACTGTATATAACTACATCTGGCAAGTAAAAGTCCTGGGTGGCAAGTTGATACAATTCCAAGTCCGGAAGGTTAAAACCAACTTCAGAATTAGGAAGACGTAAAACTTTACTTTTTAATCTATTCATTTTATTTGCCCACATAAAGTCTGTTATTACCGAGTATACTTAAAATAATGACTACGGTAGGAAAAAAAACAACCTTTGGCAGCCATTCTGAAGAGGTTGTTTCTACCTGTGAGATTTATGGGAACGATTGTTCCATTTAATTAGATCTGCTTTCATATGGTTGAGTAATGGAATATAGTTATCTTTATATATTTGTTGTTTGTTGTCACTTATAAAGCATCCTAAGTATTTTGTATTTTGTTGTGGTCCATTTAAAGGATTGTTGTAGATCATGAGTTATTTTCACACCCTGATCTGTTTCACCTGTCCTCGTTATTGTCTCCTCCTCCAGGTGTCGCTTATTTTCCCCAGTGTATTTATCCCTGTGTTTCCTGTCTCTCTGTACCAGTGTATTTATCCCTGTCTCTCTGTCCCAGTGTATTTATCCCTGTGTTTCCTGTCTCTTTGTACCAGTGTATTTATCCCTGTCTCTCTGTCCCAGTGTATTTATCCCTGTGTTTCCTGTCTCTCTGTCCCAGTGTATTTATCCCTGTGTTTCCTGTCTCTTTGTACCAGTGTATTTATCCCTGTCTCTCTGTCCCAGTGTATTTATCCCTGTGTTTCCTGTCTCTCTGTACCAGTGTATTTATTCCTGTCTCTGTGCCAGTTCTTCTAGTTTTCCCGAGTGTATTTATCCCTGTTTCCTGTCTCTCTCTGCCAGTTCATCTTGTTTTCCCCAGTGCATTTATCCCCGTGTTTCTTGTCTCTCTGTGTACCCGCCTGCCTGATATGACCACGAGCCTGTCTGCCACTCTGTACCTGCCTGCCTGACCATTCTGCCTGATTGGACCACGAGCCTGTATCCCACTCTGTACCTGCCTGCCTGACCATTCTGCCTGATTGGACCACGAGCCTGTATCCCACTCTGTACCTGCCTGCCTGACCATTCTGCCTGCCTTGACCACGAGCCTGTCTGCCACTCTGTACCTGCCTGCCTGACCATTCTGCCTGCCTTGACCTCGAGCCTATCTGCCACTCTGTACCTCCTGGTCAGGAATGTCAGGGGAACATCTGCAAATATGTCAAGTAAAACCTTTATGGCCACATATTATACATTAGTTAGGATCTCATTATCCTCAGTATTAAGTTAGGATCTCGTTATCCTCACTATTAAGTTAGGATCTAGTTATCCTCAGTATAAAGTTAGGATCTAGTTATCCTCAGTATAAAGTTAGGATCTAGTTATCCTCAGTATAAAGTTAGGATCTAGTTATCCTCAGTATTAAGTTAGGATCTAGTTATCCTCAGTATTAAGTTAGGATCTAGTTATCCTCAGTATTAAGTTAGGATCTAGTTATCCTCAGTATTAAGTTAGGATCTAGTTATCCTCAGTATTAAGTTAGGATCTAGTTATCCTCAGTATTAAGTTAGGATCTAGTTATCCTCAGTATTAAGTTAGGATCTAGTTATTCTCAGTATAAAGTTAGGATCTAGTTATCCTCTGTATTAAGTTAGGATCTAGTTATTCTCTGTCTTTAGTTAGGATCTAGTTATCCTCAGTATTAAGTTAGGATCTAGTTATCCTCAGTATTAAGTTAGGATCTAGTTATCCTCAGTATTAAGTTAGGATCTAGTTATCCTCAGTATTAAGTTAGGATCTAGTTATCCTCAGTATTAAGTTAGGGTCTAGTTATCCTCAGTATTAAGTTAGGATCTAGTTATCCTCAGTATTAAGTTAGGGTCTAGTTATTCTCAGTATTAAGTTAGGATCTAGTTATCCTCAGTATTAAGTTAGGATCTAGTTATTCTCTGTCTTTAGTTAGGATCTAGTTATCCTCAGTATTAAGTTAGGATCTAGTTATCCTCAGTATTAAGTTAGGATCTAGTTATCCTCAGTATTAAGTTAGGATCTAGTTATCCTCAGTATTAAGTTAGGATCTAGTTATCCTCAGTATTAAGTTAGGGTCTAGTTATTCTCAGTATTAAGTTAGGATCTAGTTATCCTCAGTATTAAGTTAGGATCTAGTTATTCTCTGTCTTTAGTTAGGATCTAGTTATCCTCAGTATAAAGTTAGGATCTAGTTATCCTCAGTATTAAGTTAGGATCTAGTTATCCTCAGTATTAAGTTAGGATCTAGTTATCCTCAGTATTAAGTTAGGATCCCACGAAACACAATAGAAACCAGGCTACCTAAATATGGTTCTCAATCAGGGACAACGATTGACAGCTTCCTCTGATTGAGAACCATACCAGGCCAAACACCGAAATAGAAAATCAAAGAAAAACTAACATAGACAACCCACCCAACTTACACCCTGACCATACTAAAACAAAGACATGATAAAATAACTAAGGTCAGAACGTGACAAAGGAAAAAAATATATATATATATTATATTTGTTAATGATATTATGAATAGAAGAGACCGACTCAATAGATAATTTATTCTAGCATTGTCCCTATGTAGCTTGTTTGTGGTCACAGGTTCAGGAGTGGTTAAAAAAAACACAACATGCACTTAAAATTAACCTTTTAAAAAGCAGTGCTGGGCGATCTGGAAAGACACAGTCAGTCAATAAATAACATAATGATACTCATACGAAAGGGTTTCATCTTTAGCTCACAGTCTGTTTATAATATATGAGTGGAAAGGTTCAAACATTTTGTAAAACATCACAGCACAATTTAAAAATACATGGCACATGGAATCCAAATGAGGGTGTTCTATGGTGATAGGTGGGATGGGCTGAGAGTGGCTGAGGGGGTGGGATTAAAGAGCTGAGGTCTATGGTGATAGGTGGGATGGGCTGAGAGTGGCTGAGGGGGTGGGATTAAAGAGCTGAGGTCTATGGTGATAGGTGGGATGGGCTGAGAGTGGCTGAGGGGGTGGGATTAAAGAGCTGAGGTCTATGGTGATAGGTGGGATGGGCTGAGAGTGGCTGAGGGGGTGGGATTAAAGAGCTGATGTCTATGGTGATAGGTGGGATGGGCTGAGAGTGGCTGAGGGGGTGGGATTAAAGAGCTGAGGTCTATGGTGATAGGTGGGATGGGCTGAGAGTGGCTGAGGGGTGGGATTAAAGAGCTGAGGTCTATGGTGATAGGTGGGATGGGCTGAGAGTGGCTGAGGGGGTGGGATTAAAGAGCTGAGGTCTATGGTGATAGGTGGGATGGGCTGAGAGTGGCTGAGGGGGTGGGATTAAAGAGCTGAGGTCTATGGTGATAGGTGGGATGGGCTGAGAGTGGCTGAGGGGGTGGGATTAAAGAGCTGAGGTCTATGGTGATAGGTGGGATGGGCTGAGAGTGGCTGAGGGGTGGGATTAAAGAGTTTATGTTTGGTAATGTATTATTGTTAACGTGACTGCTTTATATAAAAGTACCACTCACGTATGTAAGATGTGTATGTAGAATGTGTATGTAGAATGTGTATGTAGAATGTGTATGTAGAATGTGTGTGTAGAATGTGTATGTAGAATGTGTGTATATGTAGCAAAAAAGCTGCAAAAAAAAAACTAAGAAATTTGTTCTCTGAAGAGGGGTGGTGGTGGAGGGGTTAATAAAAAATAAAAATAATATATATATATTTTTTTTAAGTGAATCAATCAATGTGTATGATGAAACATAGATATTCAAACAAACTATTCTAAAAAAAATCTACCTGCAACAAAGCATGCTGTGAAATATGCTAATGAGGCCCCTCCCACGTTTTTTTCACTCAGATAGTTACCGGTAATGAACTAAACATAGTTGAGTTTTCAGGTCTTTGCCATAGATTTTGTAAGTAGATTTAAGTTTCAACTGTTACTCAGCCACTCAGGAACATTCAATGAATTCTTGGTAACCAACTCCAGTGTATATTTGGCCTTGCGTTTGAGGTTATTGTCTTGCTAAAAGGTGAATTAATCTCCCAGTGTCTGGTGGAAAGCAGACTGAACAAGGATTTCGTCTAGGATTTTGCCTGTGCTGAGCTCCATTCCATTTATTTTTGTATCCTGAAAAACTCCCCAGTCCTTAACGATTACAAGCATACCCATAACATGAGGCAGCAACCACTATGCTTGAAATTATGGAGAGTGGTACTGGGTAATGTGTTGTGTTGGATTTGTCCCAAACATAATTCAGGACAAAAAGTGAATTGCTTTGCCACATTTTTTTACAGTATTACTTTAATACCTTGTTGCAAACAGGATGCCTTACCATTGGTCCTCCGATCCTTCCTACTACTCCTCCTCGTCAGAGGAGGAAGATGAAAACCGTTAAATAAATGTTTTTTTATTAATCAATATATTGAAATTATTTTTGTTTTGAAATTATTTAGGCAAAGCCATAACAAAGGGGTTGAATACTTATTGACTCAATACATTTTGGCTTAAATCTTTTATTAATTTGTAAACATTTTGAAAAACATTATTCCACTTTGATATTATGGGGTATTGTGTGTAGTAGGCCAGTGACACAATCTACTTTTAATTCAGGCTGTAACACCAAAAATGTAGAAAAAGTCAAGGGGTGAAAACTTGTTTGTGTTGTCCAGGGTGGAAAGCTGACTATCATGTTTAATCTTGCATTCTTTCATGTCCTGAGTGGCGCAGCGGTCTAAGGCACTGCATCTTAGTTCTAGAGGCGTCACTACAGACCCTGGTTTGATTCCAGGCTGTATCACAGCGGTCTTTGATTGGGAGTCCCATAGGGTGGCGCACAAATGGCCCAGTATTGTCCAGGTTAGGGTTTGGCCGGTGTAGGCCGTAATTGTAAATAGGAATTTGTTCATAACTGACCTGTCTAGTTATAAACCGTGTTTAGAATGGCGAACACTGATTGGCAGAACTGAATGCCTAATGTTTAAGTTTTAAACACTGACGTTCAGGTGATGAATGTGTTACGTTTCATGGTTGTAGTGTACACACACAAAAAAAGAGGGTTCCTCAAGGGTTCTTTGGGAAGGGTGAAGGTTCGATGTGGAACCTTAATAACTCTAAGAACCCTTTGAGCTCTTCGATGGTACTTCACAGTTAACAAACGGATTCTGTCCTCTTTAAAGAGATCATTCAGATGTAGGGTGGTGTGTTTGGACCATGGTAGTAGAGGTGGACATGAAGAAACTCTCAACCCCGCTCCACTAGAAAACTATTTTCATCTCAAAGTCATCTGTCCGACCCGCAGGTCCCTCAGGCAGCCCTCCAGTGCAGTCAGTACACAACACCATGCTCATCATGTCTTATCAGGATCAGATAGTGACAGGGGTCCCAGAGGGGGTCAGACAACCAGGGAAGACATGTCTACGGAGCTCAGGTGAATATTTTTCAGTATGTTAACAATATCTTGAAATTGATGGGTAGACCTACAGAATCTACAGGACAGCAGCTTAAAGCTACAGTCTGGGATCTGGGAATAACGATCATTTCAATTACTGAACTATTGATTCTGTTCTTGGATAATATAATGTATAAATGTATACCATGGTAGTTCTTTGTCATGCCTCATTTTAGGAGGATCAGATGGTGATAGGGTTCTCAGCAGGGTCAGGCAGCCAGGGAAGACTAGTCTGTGATGGTGCTGAGGTCAGGCAGCCAGGGAAGACTAGTCTGTGATGGTGCTGAGGTCAGGCAGCTAGGGAAGACCAGTCTGTGATGGTGCTGAGGTCAGGCAGCCAGGGAAGACTAGTCTGTGATGGTGCTGAGGTCAGGCAGCTAGGGAAGACCAGTCTGTGATGGTGCTGAGGTCAGGCAGCCAGGGAAGACTAGTCTGTGATGGTGCTGAGGTCAGGCAGCCAGGGAAGACTAGTCTGTGATGGTGCTGAGGTCAGGCAGCCAGGGAAGACTAGTCTGTGATGGTGCTGAGGTCAGGCAGCTACGGAAGACCAGTCTGTGATGGTGCTGAGGTCAGGCAGCTAGGGAAGACTAGTCTGTGATGGTACTGAGGTCCGGCAGCTAGGGAAGACTAGTCTCTGATGGTGCTGAGGTCCGGCAGCTAGGGAAGACTAGTCTGTGATGGTGCTGAGGTCAGGCAGCTAGGGAAGACTAGTCTGTGATGGTGCTGAGGTCAGGCAGCCAGGGAAGACTAGTCTGTGATGGTGCTGAGGTCAGGCAGCCAGGGAAGACTAGTCTGTGATGGTGCTGAGGTCAGGCAGCTAGTGAAGACTAGTCTGTGATGGTGCTGAGGTCAGGCAACAAGGGAAGACCAGTCTGTGATGGTGCTGAGGTCAGGTAGCCAGGGAAGAATAGTCTGTGATGGTGCTGAGGTCAGGCAGCCAGGGAAGACTAGTCTGTGATGGTGCTGAGGTCAGGCATCTAGGGAAGACCAGTCTGTGATGGTGCTGAGGTCAGGCAGCTAGGGAAGACTAGTCTGTGATGGTGCTGAGGTCAGGCAGCCAGGGAAGACCAGTCTGTGATGGTGCTGAGGTCAGACAGATAGGGAAGACCAGTCTGTGATGGTGCTGAGGTCAGACAGCCAGGGAAGACCAGTCTGTGATGGTGCTGAGGTCAGACAGACAGGGAAGACCAGTCTGTGATGGTGCTGAGGTCAGACAGCCAGGGAAGACCAGTCTGTGATGGTGCTGAGGTCAGACAGCCAGGGAAGACAGGTCTGTGACAGAGGACAGTTTTTTTTCTAAATGTTTTATTATCTCTGTGCAGCAAAGACTGAACAAACCAGTTGCTATTTGAAGGCAAGTCTGACAAACCACCAAAGTTGATTTCCCAAACTGTATCAAGGGTTGATCGAGGCTTTAAAAAAAAAAAACGTGTGGTAGACCTGGTAGAAGCTATTGATGATGATGAATGGATACAGATGTGTTTGAATGCCCAGTCATGTTAATATCATCTCAGACATAAATGACTGTAGTTCGAGACCATCCACGGAACATACTATATGCCAGTCAAACTGAATTAGAACTCGGAAATGTCATTCCTCTACTGGAGGTGTAAAACACAAAAGGGACATATTGACATAACTATGGTTGTGAAGTCAGGCTGAATTATGACAAAATATGTTTTGTTTTTTCTTATCTCATCATGAGTACAGATTCTCCCTTCTCCCTGATTTTGTTTGCTTAGAAATGTTGATACTGGAGACTCTTATCTGAAGAAACTGTGAAACCAAACATTTATTGAGGCTAAGAAATGCATTGCAATTAATTGGAAGGTTGGTTAAACTCCCACGATGTCAAGTTTCTAATACTAGATTAAGGGTCTACTTGGCAACTTTCATAAGGTCTGGATGGCTTTTATGGAATTAAGTACGACTGAGTTTGGAGTCTGTATTGAAAACATGCCCACGTCAGGTTAGATACCCGGTTTCGGTAATCCCTAGCTGCTGGGATCCTCAGTCCTGGCCCTGGGGGTCTGCCGTCCTGTGGGTTGTCACTCTGGCCTTGGCCTAACACACATGAAACCAATAATGACTGTTTCACTAAGATCCTAAAGCTGAGTGGGTTTGTGTTGGGGCGCTGCAGGACGGTGGACCCCTAGGGACAGGACGAGGTGAGCCAGCTATATTGTGTGCAGATAAAAAAAAAGCTATACAGTACTATAAGATTAATTATATGGAGGATTTTCTGTTTCTGTGTATTCATGTATATTTGAGAAGGGGGGGGGGGGGTTCATATAGATGATTTCTTAATTATTATTACCTTTATTTAACCAGGCAAGTCAGTTCTTATTAAATTCTTATTTTCAATGACAGCCTAGGAACAGTGGGTTAACTGCCTTGTTCAGGGGTAGAACGACAGATTTTTACCTTGTCAACTAAGGGATTCGACGTTGCGACTTTTCAGTTACAAGTCCAATGCTCTAACCACTAGGCTACCTGCCAACTCTACACTCTAACCACTAGGCTACCTGCCACCTCGACACTCTAACCACTAGGCTACCTGCACCCTCTACACTCTAACCACTAGGCTACCTGCCAACTCTACACTCTAACCACTAGGCTACCTGCCACCTCGACACTCTAACCACTAGGCTACCTGCCACCTCTACACTCTAACCACAAGGCTACCTGCACCCTCTACACTCTAACCACTAGGCTACCTGCACCCTCTACACTCTAACCACTAGGCTACCTGCCACCTCTACACTCTAACCACTAGGCTACCTGCCACCCCTACACTCTAACCACTAGGCTACCTGCCACCTCTACACTCTAACCACAAGGCTACCTGCACCCTCTACACTCTAACCACTAGGCTACCTGCCACCCCTACACTCTAACCACTAGGCTACCTGCCTGCTCAACACTCTAACCACTAGGCTACCTGCCACCTCTACACTCTAACCACTAGGATACCTGCCAATCAAAAGACTTTGTGTCTTTCCAAGAGTTGTTCATTTGTTAAGCTATTGGTTACAATATGTACTATTGAATTACCTTTGATCTAGTTCAGTCTTATTAACCACGTAAACATATTTAATAATGACCTCTTACCAAGCTTGACGACTGTGGGCATTTTTGCTTACATTTTGTTCTAAATAGAGATGGCATACTGGATTGTGTAAAAATGTAGGAAATGCGCATTAGACCAAAAATCTGGGGGGGGAGCCCCCCCCCCCCCCCCCCCCCCCCCCCCCCCACCCCCCAACGCACACACTTCTAGAACCAAAGTGGCGCCCCTGAATGCACTAATCAAGTTCACCCACAGGTGCAAGGAAATGCTCTCTCCATCTATCTCACGCAGGCACACATAAACACTCTGCAACTACACACACAAATGACCGTCAGCTCCTATGTATTTCATCCTACTAATGCACGCATTGATGGCCCTGGCGAAAATATACATAATGACAAGAGTCTCTTTCCGAGCAAGACAAACATTGAATACAAAGGCACCTGGTATTCTGATTCCATCAAGTGATAATTTCGTCAGAACTTACCCAAGTCGAAATGGGAACTGAGGGCAAACCCGGGGACGAAGAATGATGAAGACATTATGACCATCAGCAGAGCCGCCAACATCTTCCTCGCAATGTGGGGTTAAGGATGCTGCAGAGACACTGCAGCTTCTAATCAAAGAAATGGGCCAGTTGTAGAGAGAAACACTGCATTTTTTTTTTGCACATTCAAGCCCGGTTTTTGCGTTTCAAATCGCTCCTTCATCTTTTGACAGGCAAAAAAATAACAATCGGATTGAAAGGCAGATGTTGACAGAATGTTAGAATGTCCTTTTGTTGGCTTTGTATTTCATGGTATTATTGCTTGTCGCTTCATAGCAACACAACCATCAGAGTCTCACGTGCAGTTTACCGTTTCCTATGCAGTCCAATTGTGGAAAATGTGCTGTGATTGTCGCTGCAAAAGTGTCCCCGGTAAGTGCCGTTACCCGTAGCAATCAACCGGATACCACACAGTATTTAAATTGCTGCTATTCTCTTCGATCTCTGCTGCACCAAACGGCTGACAGGTCTGATGTAGGCTATCATAACCCTCACATATGAACTCAGATGAATGCTCAATTCTTTGATGATGATATCACCAACAATATAGCCTAATAGCACAATTCACTATGAATAACGCAATCTCATTGAATTACTGGCAGCTTCTCATAGCTGTTGCGTTAATAGCACAAGCACAGAGCGGCAGCTGTCCGCTTGCGGGTGCTGACAGCGAGAGCGCCATCTTGCCTGCTAATGTTCCATTCCCAAAAATAATTTCTGACTGAGCTGGGGTTCAGCTCTGCTCCTGAGACTGCGGGGGAGGGGGTGATGCGCTTTGCTGGCGGATATAGCCTATTTGAAGTGAGCAGTTAAGCAAGACCAGTTTATGCCGATGAACCAGTTGTATGCTTATCTCACAAATCAAAATGTGTTCTGGTTATAGAGTTAGGCTTTAGCATAGACTATAACTGTCATCATTCACATTGTTGATATCATGTCATGATGTGACTTATTTCATGTTTCCCTTTCCTTAGATATTATAATAATAAGAATGGACTCTCTCTCTCTCTCCCTGCTGTTCTAAAGTGTCAGCCAAGACCCCCTTCCATCCATCCATCTATCCCTTTACCCCCCTTTCCTTTCCCCCAGTCCTCCTTGGCCCTCATTCCCGCTTCCTGAGACCACCCCCTCCCCCCGCCCGCCCTCTCTCTCTCTCTCTCTCTCCCGCTCTCTCTTTCTCTTCCATTAATTTAATTAAGATTTCCCCCGTCTCCTCGCGTGCCACGGTCCGTATGTCACTATCAACGCAACCCTTCTTTTTAACACAGAGAGACGGATCAAAATGTCACAGGGCTGTCAAGGAACGTCTGTTTCCATTTTCCATGGATGGAATTCCCTTTTTGTCACACTCTTCCCGTACAGAAAAACCACATGAATTTCACATGTAATCACGTGTTTCAACATGTGATCTAACGTGATCATGTGATCTTATGTGAAGTTAATGTGACAACATGAAGCTACACGTGAAAACGTGTGAAATAAATGTGAAATAAATGTGACAACATGGGGATGCAAAATTTCCACATGTGATACCATGAAACTTACACGTGACAACATCTGAATGTTTTTCACATGTAAAACTGCTAATTCAATCTTTACACATGAATGTTTTTCACATGTGAAAATGCGATTTTACATGTGAGAGTTTTATTTTCAATTAGAAAGTTTTTCACTTGTCACATGTGACTGCAAATTTCACATGTGAATCTGCAATTCACATGTGAGGTGAAAACGTGGTTTTCTCCTCTCGTGAAAAGGTGGTGGAAATGCGTATGATTTCACATGTGAGGTGAAAACGTGGTTTTCTGGTGAAAAGGTGGTGGAAATGCGTATGATTTCACATGTGAACAACTGACCTCACGAGTATCTCTTTGGATTTCATGTGGGAAAATTTCCACTCAATATGATTTTCAATGTGGGAAAATTTCCACTCAATATGATTTTTCATGTGGGAAAATTTCCACTCAATATGATTTTTCATGTGGGAAAATTTCCACTCAATATGATTTTTCATGTCAAAATACAATTTCATATGTTTTTGGTTGTTGTAAATAGTGTAAACATCTTGAATAATTATGACTACACTAGATATGATCATTTAGTTCTGATCTTTCAATATAACGCCATCTGAGATTTGAACTCACAACCTGTAGATTTTAGGTATGCTGCTCTTTCTGCACAACAGTCTGTAGCAGTCCCCTACACATTCATTACCCATAATACATCTCTGCACTTAGGAAAAGAGTAGCATCTGCACTGTTATTTTAGTTATCAGTTATTCTGACTACTCTCTCATCATTGATTTAATTAACTTATTTCAGCAGTTTGAGGGTTTTCTGTATATGTTGTCTAATGTTGGTGAGGAATATTATTCAGTTTTAATGTTACTCCCTCAATCACTATGATAAATATACACGTTTTCCTTGATTATACAAAGCTGAGATTTACTATGAAGTCCAAAGTGTATGAATACAGGTGAAATCAGTTACTGACACAGACATGGTGGGGTAGCAGGAAGATCGGAATGCCATGAACACACTCAACCAACAAGGTCTTTTTCCAAATAGGGCTATCTTCGCTATACCACCCCTACTTTGTCACAACACAACTGGTTGTCTCAAACGCATTCAAAAGAAAATAAATTCTGCAAATTTAATTTGAACAAGGCACACCTGTTAATTGAAATGCATTCCAGGTGACTACCTCATGAAGCTGGTTGAGAGAATGCCAACAATGTGCAAAGCTGTCATCAAGCCAAAGGGTGGCCACTTTGAAGAATCTAAAATCTTTGTTTAACACTTTTTTGGTTACTGCATGATTCCATATGTGTTTTTTTTCCCACAGTTTTGATGTCTTGACTATTATTCTACAATATAAAACATAGTAAAAATAAAGAAAAATCCTGGAATGAGGAGGTGCATCCAAAGGGAATAGGGGGCCATTTTATATTTGTAATAGAAAAGGCATTTTAGCTTTGTTTTAAGCGCATGCCTTTACAGAGGTACATATTAGTTGCTAGGGCACAATATGTGTAGTTTTATCTGTCTAGTTACTTCATATTCTGATCACTGACTGAATGATACACTGTGTTGCTTATGTATTGTTTCCCTGGTAACAGCATGGATGGAGGGGGGGATGGAGCGATGATTTCTGAGGTGAAAGGCTAACAGAAGTGGTTCTCTCCACACACGTCTCAACCCTTAACATAGATCATGTTCAAATGTTGTGCACATAGGCTACCGTTTATATATCTGCATCGAGGAGGCTGCTGGGAGGAGCTTTAGGAAGACGGGCTCATTGTAATGGCTGGAGTGGAATGAATGGAACGGAACTAGAGTAAACATGCCTGTTTGCTACCGTTCCAGCTATGATTACAATGAGCCCGTCCTCCTATAGCTCCTCCCAGCAGCCTCCTCTGATCTGCATATCAAGTTGTTGGTACTGTATGTTGAAGCAGATACCTTGGTGTTCTCTGACTAACACATCGCAAAGTCAAACACAGACACTTTGTGTTATATTACTGTCCATTTTCAAATACTGTCACGGCCGTTGGAAGAACTGGACCAAGGTGCAGCGTGGTTAGCGTACATATTCCTTTTTATTTATATGACGCTGACAAAACCAAAAAACAATTTAAAAAAAAAAACAACCGTGAAGCTTAAGGCTATAGGGCCAAC
This sequence comes from Oncorhynchus mykiss, assembly GCF_013265735.2. Classification (NCBI taxonomy): domain Eukaryota; kingdom Metazoa; phylum Chordata; class Actinopteri; order Salmoniformes; family Salmonidae; genus Oncorhynchus; species Oncorhynchus mykiss. The sequence continues at coordinate 38,323,096 of NC_048584.1, forward strand.
AAACAAAGACAACTTCCCACACAGCTAGGAGGGAAAATGGCTACCTAAGTATGGTTCCCAATCAGAGACAACGATAGACAGCTGTCCCTGATTGAGAACCATACCCGACCAAAACATAGAAACACAAAATCATAGAAAACAAAACATAGAATGCCCACCCCAAATCACACCTTGACCAAACCAAATAGAGACATTAAAAGGCTCTCTACGGTCAGGGCGTGACAAATACACAATATAAACACAACCTCCAAAACAAAATGTTCAAATACAACGTAGGTCGTTCATAGACCCCTCTGCTGTGCTCACAGAAAAAAGCAGTGATGGAATCAGTGCATTGGTATTAGTAAAATAATAACCTCTTCCCTCTTCCATTCCCCCCTCCTCCTCCTCCACCTCCTCCCCTTCCCTCTTCCTTTCCCTCCTCCTCCTCCACTTCCCTCTTCCTTTCCCCCCTCCTCCTCCCCTTCCCTCTTCCTTTCCCCCCTCCTCCTCCCCTTCCCTCTTTCTTTTCCCTCTAGCCTCTGCCCACCTCCCTCACTTCACTCTCCTCCTCTTCCCTCTTCCTTTTCCCTCTCACCCTCTTCCTCTAGCCTCTGCCCACCTCCCTCTCTTCACCCTCCCCACCATCCTCCTACCCACTTTCCTCATCCCTCCCTCCATCCCAGACTCAGATAAGTCCCCTGGGGGTGATGGAGTGAGAGGGCCTGCGGCTGCAGACATGGAGCCCAGGTTTAACTAGCCCCTCTGGAGCACAGGTCATTCTCCACCTGGGGAGCTGCAGCTGGTTCTGGGGAGCCGATCATTACCACACCGTGGTTTCACTCCCTCCCTCCCTCTCGTTCTCTCCCTCCCTCCCTCCCTCCCTCCCGTTCTCTCCCTCCCTCCCGTTCTCTCCCTCCCTCCCGTTCTCTCCCTCCCTCTCATTCTCTCCCGCTCTCTCTTTCCCTCCCTCCCTCTCTTTCCCTCCCTCGCTCCCTCTCATTCTCTCCCTCCCTCTCTCTCCCGCTATCTCTTTCCCCCTCTCTGTCTGTCTCTGTCTCTCACTCTCTGTCGCTCTCTTTTGCTCTTTTACTCTCTCGCTCTCTTTCCCTCTCTCCATTGTCTTTCCCCCTCCCTCCCTCACTCATTCTCCCCCTCCCTCCCTCACTCCATCTTCTATCCCTTTACCCCTCCATATCTCTCGCCAGTCTCTCCTCCCCTCTCAGTCTATCCCCTCCCATTTCTCCCCTTCCCTCTCTCTTTTCTCTATATCTCGCTCTTCTCTATTTCCCTCTTTTTTTCTTCTCTCGCTTTCTCTTTTTCTAGCCAGCTGCTCTGGAACAGTCCCAGTGAAGCCTCCACAAATGTGGGTGTACAGCTTTTCTCAGTAGGAAAACATCTAAAAATATCCCATATATTTAATTAAAGAACACAGAACACAGACAAGAATACATACCTCTATGTCTAAAGTTAAACCATACATCCCAGAATCTGAAATCTGATGCATTGCACCAAATAGCTAAAAAAAAGTTCATGCTCATCTCCAGTCCTTAGACATATAACATTCCCCATACATACACCAGCTTAGTCATGGGTAGTGGACATGTAATGGTGTTGTGTACACAGGCAGTCAAGCTGTGCGTGTCAACACGTCATTAGGGAGCGGTCGTCAGCAGCTCTGTTGTGTTAATCCTCTACTAATGTGATGTATATAAAAGTATGTCCCAACATTGCACCCTATTCTCTGCGTAGTTTACTACTTTTGATAGGGGATCATAGGGCTCTCGTCAAAAAGTAGTGCACTACATAGGGAAAAGGGTGCCATTTAGGACTCGGGGATTATCTCTCTGAAATGAGATGGTTCACAATGATTTTACTAACTGAGTCGTTCACCAAGTCATTTCACCGTAGGTGTAACGGTTCTCTTCTTCCTCTGAAGAAGAGGTGTAGCAGGGATCGGACCAAGACGCAGCGTGGTTATAATTCATGGTTCTTTTAATAACGAAACTATACATGAAAATAGACTACGAAACAAGAAACATGAAAACCCGAAACAGTCCCGTGTGGCACAAACACTGACACAGGAGACAACCACCCACAAAACCCCAACACAAAACAGGCTACCTAAATATGGTTCCCAATCAGAGACAATGACTAACACCTGCCTCTGATTGAGAACCATATCAGGCCAAACATAGAAATAGACAAACCAGACACACAACATAGAATGCCCACCCAGCTCATGTCCTGACCAACACTAAAACAAGGAAAACACACAAGAACGATGGTCAGAACGTGACAGTAGGCCTTCAGGGTAGTAATTTGGAGGAGACATGCAGTGAGTTTAATATAATGGAAATATAAAATTATAATTATTGTAGTTTATTATGAAAAATAATTTGGTTGCACTTCAAATGGGGAATATTAAATCTTGGGTCAATATTATGTCAAATGGATTTTGAGTTGAGTGTTGATAGGCAGCTCCAGTTAAATGTGTGCTAATTTCTGTCTTATTTTCTTCCCTCAGTGTATATATATCTTACCACAGAAGTGACGTCCCAATTGCACCCTAAATACCTTTACGGAGCACTACTTTTTGACCAGGGTTCTGGTCAAAAGTAGTGTACTATGTAGGAAATAGGGTTCCATTTGGAACGCATAGGGTTCCATTTGGAACGCATAGGGTTCCATTTGGAACGCATAGGGTTCCATTTGGAACGCATAGGGTTCCATTTGGAATGCAGGCAGAGAGCTCCATCGCCCCCTGATCGCTGGAGTTAGAAACTCTTCTTTATAACACACAATGGCTGCTGTGAGAAACAGTCATTGTCACCATTGCATTATATAAAGGCCATTTAAACTCCTACTTACACAGCATCGTATACCACAGCCTATTTCAATAGGTCTAGCAGCATTGAGACCATGATAAACATATACGATTACTTGGTAATGTCGCCTTAATGGACATATTGTGCAGTGCAGCTGCTCTTCTCTTAGGTCTAATTGCTTAAGTAAATACACTATACCAGCAGTATATGGAATATTTGAAAGGTGCAGTCTGGGATCTGGGAATCTATATCTGTATACCAGAACAAGCAGAGGGGCTGACATTTTGCAACAATAAAAAAACGCCCAGATTGTAGCTTTAATAGACATACTAATAGTTAAACCTCCTTCTGGTAAATGAAAAGACGAGTAAAGGTGAGGTAGTTTCTCTGTGGGTAAACAGATAGATGCAATGGAGAGAGACCAGAAAAGATAGCTGTAGTGGAGAGAGACCAGAACAGATAGATGTAGTGGAGAGAGACCAGAACAGATAGCTGCAGTGGAGAGAGACCAGAACAGATAGCTGTCGTGGAGAGAGACCAGAACAGATAGCTGCAGTGGAGAGAGACCAGAACAGATAGCTGCAGTGGAGAGAGACCAGAACAGATAGCTGCAGTGGAGAGAGACCAGAACAGATAGCTGTAGTGGAGAGAGACCAGAACAGATAGCTGCAGTGGAGAGAGACCAGAACAGATAGCTGCAGTGGAGAGAGACCAGAACAGATAGCTGCAGTGGAGAGAGACCAGAACAGATCGCTGCAGTGGAGAGAGACCAGAACAGATCGCTGTCGTGGAGAGAGACCAGAACAGATAGCTGCAGTGGAGAGAGACCAGAACAGATAGCTGTAGTGGAGAGAGACCAGAACAGATAGCTGTAGTGGAGAGAGACCAGAACAGATAGCTGCAGTGGAGAGAGACCAGAACAGATAGCTGTAGTGGAGAGAGACCAGAACATATAGCTGCAGTGGAGAGAGACCAGAACAGATAGCTGCAGTGGAGAGAGACCAGAACAGATAGCTGCAGTGGAGAGAGACCAGAACAGATAGCTGTAGTGGAGAGAGACCAGAACATATAGCTGCAGTGGAGAGAGGCCGGAACAGATAGCTGCAGTGGAGAGAGGCCAGAACAGATAGCTGCAGTGGAGAGAGGCCAGAACAGATAGCTGCAGTGGAGAGAGACCAGAACAGATAGCTGCAGTGGAGAGAGACCAGAACAGATCGCTGTAGTGGAGAGAGACCAGAACAGATAGCTGCAGTGGAGAGAGACCAGAACAGATAGATGCAGTGGAGAGACCAGAACAGATAGCTGTAGTGGAGAGAGACCAGAACAGATAGCTGTAGTGGAGAGAGACCAGAACAGATAGCTGTAGTGGAGAGAGACCAGAACAGATAGCTGTAGTGGAGAGAGACCAGAACAGATAGCTGCAGTGGAGAGAGACCAGAACAGATAGCTGTAGTGGAGAGAGACCAGAACAGATAGCTGTAGTGGAGAGAGACCAGAACAGATAGCTGTAGTGGAGAGAGACCAGAACAGATAGCTGTAGTGGAGAGAGACCAGAACAGATAGCTGTAGTGGAGAGAGACCAGAACAGATAGATGCAGTGGAGAGAGACCAGAACAGATAGCTGTAGTGGAGAGAGACCAGAACAGATAGCTGCAGTGGAGAGAGACCAGAACAGATAGCTGCAGTGAAGAGAGACCAGAACAAAGGCCACATGGTGTGTTCCCATTTTATTACGTTTGCAATTGCAACAAATAATCTGCTCAGACCCCAACCAAGGATCATCAAAAGTCGTGCTATAAATTCACAGACAACACAAAGATTCCTTGATGTCCTTCCAGATTCCCTCTGTCTACCCAAGGACGCCAGAGTACAAAAATCAGTTAACCACCTAACTGAGGAACTCAATTTAACCTTGCGCAATACCCTAGATGCAGTTGCACCCCTAAAAACTAAAAACATTTCTCATAAGAAACTAGCTCCCTGGTACACAGAAAATACCCGAGCTCTGAAGCATGGCGCCACACCAAACTGCAAGTCTTCCGACTAGCTTGGAAAGACAGTACTGTGCAGTACCGAAGAGCCCTTACTGCTGCTCGATCATCCTATTTTTCTAACTTAATTGAGGAAAATAAGAACAATCCGAAATTCCTTTTTGATACTGTCGCAAAGCTAACTAAAAAGCAGCATTCCCCAAGAGAGGATGACTTTCACTTTAGCAGTGATAAATTCATGAACTTCTTTGAGGAAAAGATTATGATTATTAGAAAGCAAATTACGGACTCCTCCTTAAATCTGCGTATTCCTTCAAAGCTCAGTTGTCCTGAGTCTCCACAACTCTGCCAGGACCTAGGATCAAGAGAGACGCTCAAGTGTTTTAGTACTATATCTCTTGACACAATGATGAAAATAATCATGGCCTCTAAACCTTCAAGCTGCATACTGGACCCTATTCCAACTAAACTACTGAAAGAGTTGCTTCCTGTGCTTGGCCCTCCTATGTTGAACATAATAAACGGCTCTCTATCCACCGGATGTGTACCAAACTCACTAAAAGTGGCAGTAATAAAGCCTCTCTTGAAAAAGCCAAACCTTGACCCAGAAAATGAAAAAACTATCGGCTTATATTGAATCTTCCATTCCTCTCAAAAATTTTAGAAAAGTCTGTTGCGCAACAACTCACTGCCTTCCTGAAGACAAACAATGTATACGAAATGCTTCAGTCTGGTTTTAGACCCCATCATAGCACTGAGACGGCAGTTGTGAAGGTGGTAAATTACATTTTAATGGCATCGGACCGAGGCTCTGCATCTGTCCTCGTGCTCCTAGACCTTAGTGCTGCTTTTGATACCATCGATCACCACATTCATTCATACAGTTTGTCTCTGTGAATGGTTTGTCCTCTGACAAATCAACTGTAAATTTCGGTGTTCCTCAAGGTTCCGTTTTAGGAACACTATTGTTTTCACTATATATATTTACCTCTTGGGGATGTTATTCGAAAACATAATGTTAACTTTCACTGCTATGCGGATGACACACAGCTGTACATTTCAATGAAACATGGTGAAGCCCCAAAATTGCCCTTGCTAGAAGCATGTGTTTCAGACATAAGGAAGTGGATGGCTGCAAACTTTCTACTTTTAAACTCGGACAAAACAGAGATGCTTGTTCTAGGTCCCAAGAAACAAAGAGATCTTCTGTTGAATCTAACAATTAATCTTAATGGTTGTACAGTCGTCTCAAATAAAACTGTGAAGGACCTCGGCGTTACTCTGGACCCTGATCTCTCTTTTGAAGAACATATCAAGACCATTTCAAGGACAGCTTTTTTCCATCTACGTAACATTGCAAAAATCAGAAATTTCTGTCCAAAAATGATGCAGAAAAATGAATCCATGCTTTTGTCACTTCTAGGTTAGACTACTGCAATGCTCTACTTTCCGGCTACCCGGATAAAGTACTAAATAAACTCCAGTTAGTGCTAAATACGGCTGCTAGAATCCTGACTAGAACCAAAAAATTTGATCATATTACTCCAGTGCTAGCCTCTCTACACTGGCTTCCTGTCAAAGCAAGGGCTGATGTCAAGGTTTTAATGCTAACCTACAAAGCATTACATGGGCTTGCTCCTACCTATCTCTCTGATTTGGTCCTGCCGTACATACCTACACGTACGCTACGGTCACAAGACGCAGGCCTCCTAATTGTCCCTAGAATTTCTAAGCAAACAACTGGAGGCAGGGCTTTCTCCTATAGAGCTCCATTTTTATGGAACGGTCTGCCTACCCATGTCAGAGACGCAAACTCGGTCTCAACCTTTAAGTCTCTACTGAAGACTCATCTCTTCAGTGGGTCATATGATTGAGTGTAGTCTAGCCCAGGAGTGGGAAGGTGAACGGAAAGGCTCTGGAGCAACGAACCGCCCTTGCTGTCTCTGCCTGGCCGGTTCCCCTCTTTCCACTGGGATTCTCTGCCTCTAACCCTATTACAGGGGCTGAGTCACTGGCTTACTGGGGCTCTCTCATGCCGTCCCTGGAGGGGGTGCGTCACCTGAGTGGGTTGATTCACTGATGTGGTCATCCTGTCTGGGTTGGCGCCCCCCCCCCCCCCTTGGGTTGTGCCGTGGCGGAGGTCTTTGTGGGCTATACTCAGCCTTGTCTCAGGATGGTAAGTTGGTGGTTGAAGATATCCCTCTAGTGGTGTGGGGGCTGTGCTTTGGCAAAGTGGGTGGGGTTATATCCTTCCTGTTTGGCCCTGTCCGGGGGTGTCCTCAGATGAGGCCACAGTGTCTCCTGACCCCTCCTGTCTCAGCCTCCAGTATTTATGCTGCAGTAGTTTATGTGTCGGGGGGCTAGGGTCAGTTTGTTATATCTGGAGTACTTCTCCTGTCCTATTCGGTGTCCTGTGTGAATCTAAGTGTGCGTTCTCTAATTCTCTCCCTCTCTTTCTTTCTCTCTCTCGGAGGACCTGAGCCCTAGGACCATGCCCCAGGAATACCTGACATGATGACTCCTTGCTGTCTCCAGTCAACCTGGCCGTGCTGCTGCTCCAGTTTCAACTGTTCTGCCTTATTATTATTCGACCATGCGGGTCATTTATGAACATTTGAACATCTTGGCCATGTTCTGTTATAATCTCCACCCGGCACAGCCAGAAGAGGACTGGCCACCCCACATAGCCTGGTTCCTCTCTAGGTTTCTTCCTAGGTTTTGGCCTTTCTAGGGAGTTTTTCCTAGCCACCGTGCTTCTACACCTGCATTGCTTGCTGTTTGGGGTTTTAGGCTGGGTTTCTGTACAGCACTTTGAGATATCAGCTGATGTACGAAGGGCTATATAAATACATTTGATTTGATTTGATTTGACAGGAGCGCTTCTTAAAGAAAAACTAACAGGTCTGTGAGAGCCGAAATTCTTACTGGTTGGTAGGTGATCAAATACTTATGTCATGCAATAAAATGCAAATTAATTACTTAAAAATCATACAATGTGATTTTCTGGATTTTTGTTTTCGATTCCATCTCTCACAGTTGAAGTGTACCTATGATAAAAAAATTACAGACCTCTACATGCTTTGTAAGTAGGAAAACCTGCAAAATTGGGCATTGTATCAAATACTTGTTCTCCCCACTGTACAGCATTACTTCTGACCTGGGCCCATTTGGGACGCAGCCTGGGGTTGGTCTGTATCTGTGCAGTGGTCCAGGTTACACAGCATGCTTTTTTTATGGATCTGAGCCTAGTGGGGGAGTCTCTATCTTTGGGATCTGAGCCTAGTGGGGGGGTCTCTATCTTTGGGATCTGAGACAGACCGGATCGATCCACAGTGGAGAAGAGAACACAGCGATACACAACAGACCTCAACTCTGAATAGATGGATACAAACTGGTATAATCCAATAATCAGTCTCTCTCTCTCTCTCTCTCTCTCATTTGCATACCTTATCTCTCAAAGTTGTGACATTTGCATAATTACAGCGTCTTGCCCTCAAATGATGTACTTTATATTTGGTGCATTTTCTGTCATAACAAGTAGTAATGTATTCGACGATGAAAAGCTTTATATAAAATGCTGGTATTATCATGATTATTATAGTCATGAATAATGTTATATTCATTATATGTTTCTGCTTCTGAAACTGTTTCTGTGCACTTTATTCCCAGCTGAACATGGTTTTCAAAGGCCATTAACAAAGAGAGTTCCAAACCTTTCTGCTCATCTTACAGCATCTTACAGTGTCTAGGCCAGGGAATTTAGACAGGAGTGCCCATCTTACAGTGTCTAGGCCAGGGAATTTAGACAGGAGTGCCCATCTTACAGTGTCTAGGCCAGGGAATTTAGACAGGAGTGCCCCTAGTACAGTGTCTGGGCCAGGGAATGTAGACAGGAGTGCCCATCTTACAGTGTCTGGGCCAGGGAATTTAGACAGGAGTGCCCATCTTACAGTGTCTGGGCCAGGGAATTTAGACAGGAGTGCCCATCTTACAGTGTCTGGGCCAGGGAATTTAGACAGGAGTGCCCATCTTACAGTGTCTAGGCCAGGGAATTTAGACAGGAGTGCCCCTAGTACAGTGTCTGGGCCAGGGAATGTAGACAGGAGTGCCCATCTTACAGTGTCTGGGCCAGGGAATTTAGACAGGAGTGCCCATCTTACAGTGTCTGGGCCAGGGAATTTAGACAGGAGTGCACATCTTACAGTGTCTGGGCCAGGGAATTTAGACAGGAGTGCCCATCTTACAGTGTCTGGGCCAGGGAATTTAGACAGGAGTGCCCATCTTACAGTGTCTGGGCCAGGGAATTTAGACAGGAGTGCCCATCTTACAGTGTCTGGGCCAGGGAATTTAGACAGGAGTGCCCATCTTACAGTGTCTGGGCCAGGGAATTTAGACAGGAGTGCCCATCTTACAGTGTCTGGGCCAGGGAATTTAGACAGGAGTGCCCATCTTACAGTGTCTGGGCCAGGGAATTTAGACAGGAGAGCCCATCTTACAGTGTCTGGGCCAGGGAATTTAGACAGGAGAGCCCATCTTACAGTGTCTGGGCCAGGGAATTTAGACAGGAGTGCCCATCTTACAGTGTCTGGGCCAGGGAATTTAGACAGTAGTGCCCATCTTACAGTGTCTAGGCCAGGGAATTTAGACAGGAGAGCCCATCTTACTGTGTCTGGGCCAGGGAATTTAGACAGGAGTGCCCATCTTACAGTGTCTGGGCCAGGGAATTTAGACAGGAGAGCCCATCTTACAGTGTCTGGGCCAGGGAATTTAGACAGGAGTGCCCATCTTACAGTGTCTGGGCCAGGGAATTTAGACAGGAGTGCCCATCTTACAGTGCCTTGACTGTCTGATAACCCTGGCCTACATACAATATGTTCTGGAGGGAGAAAAAACAAAAAAGTGCAAATGATAGAGACGAGGAATTTGTGTGAGATGAATGAGGAATATCTCTCTCTCTCTCTCTCTCTCTCTGATATGGGAGTTTTTTTCAAATTCTTTGTGGATCTGTGTAATCTGAGGGAAATATGTCTCTCTAATATGGTCATACATTTGGCAGGAGGTTTGGAAGTGCAGCTCAGTTTCCACGTCATTTTATGGGCAGTGTGCACATAGCCTGTCTTCTCTTGAGAGCCATGTCTGCCTACAGCGGCCTTTCTCAATAGCAAGGCTATGCTCACTGAGTCTGTACATAGCCAAAGCTTTCCTTAATTTTGGGTCAGTCACAGTGGTCAGGTATTCTGCCACTGTGTGCTCTCTGTTTAGGGCCAAATAGCATTCTAGTTTGCTTTGTTTTTTTGTTAATTCTTTCCAATGTGTCAAGTAATTATCTTTTTGTTTTCTCATGATTTGGTTGGGTCTAATTGTGTCCTGGGGCTCTGTGGGGTGTGTTTGTGTTTGTGAACAGAGCCCCATGACCAGCTTGCTTTGGGGACTCTTCTCCAGGTTCATCTCTCTGTCGGTGACGGCTTTGTTATGGAAGGTTTGGGAATCGCTTCCTTTTAGGTGGTTGTAAAATTTAACGTCTCTTTTCTGGATTTTGATAATTAGTGGGTATCGGCCTAATTCTGCTCTGCATGTATTATTTGGTGTTCTATGTTGTACACAGAGGATATTTTTGCAGAATTCTACATGCAGGGTCTCAATTTGGTGTTTGTCCCACTTTGTGAATTCTTGGTTGGTGAGCAGACCCCAGACCTCACAACCATAAAGGACAATGGGCTCTATGACTGATTCAAGTATTTTTTGCCAGATCCTAATTGGTATGTTGAATTTTATGTTCCTTTTGATGGCATAGAATGCCCTTCTTGCCTTGTCTCTCAGATCATTCACAGCTTTGTGGAAGTTACCTGTGGCGCTGATGTTTAGGCCAAGGTATGTATAGTTTTGTGTGTGCTCTAGGGCAACAGTGTCTAGATGGAATTTGTATTGGTGGTCCTGGCGACTGGACCTTTTTTGGAACACCATTATTTTGGCCTTACTGAGATTTACTGTCAGGACCCAGGTCTGTCAGAATCTGTGCAGAAGATCTAGGTGCTGCTGTATGGTTGGTGACAGAAGCACCAGATCATCAGCAAACAGTAGACATTTTACTTCAGATTCTAGTAGGGTGAAGCCGGGTGCTGCAGACTGATCTATTGCCCTCGCCAATTCATTGATATATATGTTGAAGAGGGTGGGGCTTAAGCTGCATCCCTGTCTCACCCCACGGCCCTCTGGGAAGAAATGTGTGTGTTGTGTTTTTTTTGCCTATTTTAACCGCACACTTTTTGTTTGTGTACATGGACTATATAATGTTGTATGTTTTTCCCCCAACACCACTTTCCATCAATTTGTATAGCAGACCTGTTACGCCCTGACCTTAGTTGATATAGTTTCACGCTCGTTTTGTAATTTTGTTAGTTTGTTTAGTGTTACTTCTTTATTAAAAGAAGTATGTATTCAAATCACGCTGCGCCTTAGTCTCCTCACTATGACGAAAGTGACAGAATAACCCACCAAACAAGGACCAAGCAGAGTGAAAAGGCGGAACAGCGCTTAATGGGGAGATGGACCTGGGAGGAGATGTTAGATGGAGCAGGACCCTGGACACAGCCGGGGGAGCATCGCCGTCCTAAGGAGGAGTAAGAGGCAGCGAAAGTGGAACGGCGATACTACGAGGAGAAATACAGGAGAATAGAGGAACAGCGAAGATATGAAGGTACACGGCTAGCACGGAAGCCCGAGAGGCAGCACCAAGATTTTTTTTTTTTGGGGGGGGGGGGACACACGAGGAGATTGGCTGAGTCAGGTAGGAGACCTGAGCAAACTCCTCATGCTTACCGTGGGGAGCGTATAACTGGTCAGGCACCTGTTATGCAGAGATGCTCATGGTGTCTCCAGTGCGCTATTCTAGCCCGGTGCGCTCTATTCCAGCTCCTCGCATTTGCCGGGCTAGAATGGGCATCCAGCCAGGACGTATTGAGCCAGCTCTATGTTCTGGATCTCCAATGCGTCTCCATGGTCCAGTGTATCCTGTGCATCCTCCCCGCACTCGCCCTGAGGTGCGTGTCACCAGCCCAGTACCAGCAGTGCCAACACCACGCACCAGGCTTCCTGTGCGCCTTCAGAGCCCAATACGCCCTGTTCCTCCTCTCAGCACTCGCCCTGAGGTGCATGTCCCCAGCCCGGTACCACCAGTTCCGGCACCACGCACCAGACTTCCAGTGCGCCTCCAGGGTCCAGTACGCCCTGTTCCTGCTCCCCGCACTCGCCCTGAGGTGCATGTCCCCAGCCCGGTACCACCAGTGCCGGCACCACGCACCAGGCCTATAGTGCGCCTCGGCAGTCCAGACCGTCCGGCGACAGTACCCAGTCCAGAGCGTCCGGCGACAGTACCCAGTCCAGAGCGTCCGGCGACAGTACCCAGTCCAGAGCGTCCGGCTACAGTACCCAGTCCAGAGCGTCCGGCGACAGTACCCAGTCCAGAGCGTCCGGCGACAGTACCCAGTCCAGAGCGTCCGGCTACAGTACCCAGTCCAGAGCGTCCGGCTACAGTACCCAGTCCAGAGCGTCCGGCGACAGTACCCAGTCCAGAGCGTCCGGCGACAGTACCCAGTCCAGAGCGTCCGGTGACAATACCCAGTCCAGAGCGTCCGGCGACAGTACCCAGTCCATCTTTTCAGAGCTCTAAAAGGGGTCTGGGGGGGGGTCATCCCTGGAGTTTAGGCCAAACACACAGAAAGTTCGACCAGGGTCTGATGGAGCTGAGGTTTACCTCTTGTTATCCTCTTTGGGATAGGGAGCAGTATTTTTGACGTCCGGATGAAAACGTGCCCAAAGTAAACTGCCTGTTACTCAGGCCCAGAAGATAGGATATGCATAAAACACATAATGTCTGGGAGTATAACAGGCATGTAATGGCAGACAAAACCCAGAGGACAAACCATGCAACAAAACAAAAATTCAGCCTACCACTGTTTCCAATGGCTGTCATGTTCATTATGAGGCGAAATCCTCCAGGATTGCAGTTCCTAGGGCTTCCACTAGATGTCAACAGTCTTTAGAAAGAGTTTCAGGCTTGTTTTTGGAAAAATTAGCTAGAATTTGTAGTTTCTCTAAGTGGCTCCCATTTAGGCTGTAGTGTTTTCATGCGCATGGATGAGAGTGTGCTCTTTGTTGTTTATCTCCAGTAAAGACATTGACGATTCTCCATCTTACATTTTATTGTTTATTTACGTATTTGGGTACCTGAGGTTTGATTTTAAATGTTGTTTGACTTGTTTGGAGAAGTTTATTGGTAACGTTTGGGATTTATTCTGAAGGAGGGAAACCAGTGGATTATTGAATGAAGCGCGCCAGCTAAAATGAGTTTTTCGGATATAAAGAAGGAATTTATCGAACAAAGGGACCATTTGTGATGCAGCTGGGACCTTTTGGAGTGCCAACAGAAGAAGATCTTCAAAGATAAGGCATTTATTATATCGCTATTTCTGACTTTCGTGGCGCAACTGCCTGGTTGAAAATTTTTTTTCATGCTTTTGTATGCGGAGCGCTGTCCTCAGATAATCGCATGGTGTGCTTTCTCCGTAAAGCCTTTTTGAAATCTGACAGCTGGATTAACAAGAAACTAAGCTTTATTTTGATGTATGACACTTATATTTTCATGAATGTTAAATATTTCTATTTCTGTCATTTGTATTTAGCGCTCTGCAATTTTGCCGGATGTTGTCGAGGTGGGTCGCTAGCTCCACGCCTAACCATAACAATGATTTATACTAGAACAGAAGGTCTCCTTTGGGAGGGTAAAGGTACATCTTCTGTTGGCTATAGGTCAGAGGTCACAAATCACATGTGGGAATCCTATTGATGCTGTTGCTGCCATTACTCTTTAAATCAGAGTTATGGGATACAGCTATCTGTTCTCTGTGCTAAATCTGGCTAACGCGAAGATCAGATCACCATAGCTTCACACTAGTCTCAAGCCACTCTCTATACTAGCTATAACTAAAAGAAGCAGTATGTTTTCCAAAATTAGACCTTTCCTATATTAGACCAGACCAGACAGATCCAAAATGGTGGCAGATGACTTTGGCGTTTAGGTGAAAAAGGTGGCCCTGGCCATGGGAGCATCACTCAGTGAACAGGATGTACACAGTATTCCCAGAGAGATGAGATTACAGGGTGAAGCTGGGAGGAGGGAGGGAGGGAGGAAGGGGAGGGAAGGAAGGAAGGAAGGAGGGAGGGAGGGAGGGAGGGAGGGAGGGAGGGAGGGAGGGAGGGAGGGAGGGAGGGAGGGAGGGAGGGAGGGAGGGAGGGAGGGAAGGGTAGAGGAGGGAAGGAGGGGAGGGAGGAAGGGTAGAGGAGGGCATCAGTCAGTAGCAGACATCACAGCAGCCAGAGGAGGGCATCAGTGAGTAGCAGACATCACAGCAGCTAGGGGAGGGCATCAGTCAGTAGCAGACATCACAGCAGCTAGGGGAGGGCATCAGTCAGTAGCAGACATCACAGCAGCCAGAGGAGGGCATCAGTCAGTAGCAGACATCACAGCAGCCAGAGGAGGGCATCAGTGAGTAGCAGACATCACAGCAGCTAGGGGAGGGCATCAGTCAGTAGCAGACATCACAGCAGCTAGGGGAGGGCATCAGTCAGTAGCAGACATCACAGCAGCCAGAGGAGGGCATCAGTCAGTAGCAGACATCACAGCAGCCAGAGGAGGGCATCAGTCAGTAGCAGACATCACAGCAGCTAGGGGAGGGCATCAGTCAGTAGCAGACATCACAGCAGCCAGAGGAGGGCATCAGTCAGTAGCAGACATCACAGCAGCCAGAGGAGGGCATCAGTCAGTAGCAGACATCACAGCAGCCAGAGGAGGGCATCAGTCAGTAGCAGACATCACAGCAGCTAGGGGAGGGCATCAGTCAGTAGCAGATATCACAGCAGCTAGGGGAGGGCATCAGTCAGTAGCATACATCACAGCAGCTAGGGGAGGGCATCAAAAATACATATTTTAGAAATGATTATGTAACAGAGATTAAGAATGTACCATGAGCTCACTCCACAGCCAGATTGAAATGTCCGATCGGTCAAGCGATTGGTTTCGTTGTCAAGGAGGGCGGTCACGTGTGTCTGCGAGCAGAGAATCACTGGATGGAGCCCAGTATGCGACAGAGACAGTGGAGGAAACTATACTGTTAGCACCACACTGACGTCTGATTTCATTTACATAACAACACACTAATCGTAATAGGGCCATCTTCTGCACTAGACAAGGTCGTGCGTTAAAGTCTCGTAACAAATCGCATACCACATACTAATCGTTTATTCACAAACTACCTTCACTAGCTGTCTAAATCGATTTGGATACAAACATCTACTAAGTTGTATATCATATCAATATTACTATTATCAACGTTCAGTGAATTACTCTTCGCCAAATAGACGCTGCCATTCCTTCCCTATGCAGCCACATTCTATCTACAGTTCTTCCCCGTCTGATGAGGAGGCTGAGGCCATGATGCAGGCTGCTGACGGAGACCATCGACTACAGTGGTGAGGGGCTGGGGAATGCCTTTTTTAGATCATAGTAAATAACCTTATATGGACAGTTGGGACATGATCCTAGATCAGCACTGTTACCAGAGACTCCTTTTTTTTCTGGGTTATATACAGTCAAGGAACTAAGCAAACCAGACCCAGCTACAAATGCATTGGTTCCTATAGGAGAGCCACTCCTTAAGCAGACCAAAACTGTGACCAATTTCTTTTCGAAGTGGGACACCTTCAATGATGCACTTTGGTACTACATTTTTTTTATTCGGGTCCTGGCCTGCACTGAGATATTTATTTATTCATATTTTTTTATTTTACTTTTATTTAACTAGTCAGTTAAGAACAAATTCTTATTTTCAATGACGGCCTAGGAACAGCGGGGTTAACTGCCTGTTCAGGGGCAGAATGTACCTTTGTACCTTGTCAGCTCGGGGGTTTGAACTTGCAACCTTCCGGTTACTGGTCCAACGCTCTAACCACTAGGCTACCCTGCCGCCTAAATATATGGCCACTAGAGGTCAGCAGAGAACAGGTTGTTCACAGGGCCAGTCTGGTACTGTTCCAGTCAACACAACAAACAACGCTTATTACTCATGGACCAAGATCTTTAGCAAGTACAGAGGTTACTTCTGGTTTAATTTTTTTGTCACAAAGACATCACTTGATCGCATAGAGACCTTGCATCCCCACCAATGTTGAGCCTGATATTCAAACGGGGTTATGGATGTTATTGATTGTAATGAGTATCCATGACATTGGTATGTCAGGAACATTACTGTAGCTGGCTGGTGGGATTGTAATGATTATTGGACATTAGCTAGAACATTTAATTAATATAACAGGATTACTCACGTCTACCCAACAGACCCAGGTTGTCTTCTACCTCCCCCCCCCACAACTCCTACTTCTACCACCTATCAACAACTCCCTCTCATCCTCCTCTTCCTCATCCGTAGACAAGATTGCCTCTACTCATTTGAATACATACTTTTTACAAGTCTGTTCTACTTTGAATACTTCCTGTATTCATTTGAATGGAATGTTCTTTGCTAAATTAATTCCTTTACCACACAGCACGGAGCACTCTCGCAGGAATGAGATTACACTGTGGTGTGAAAGTACATGACCTCGCTCACGCGACACAACCTTCAACTGCCACACTTAACATTTTGGCAGACACTGCTGAAGTTGAATACATGACTCACTGCAAAGACAGATCCTGTGTTTTCAAGTCGCCCCTCGTCTACTCTCTCAGACCCAGATAGAACGTTGTTCTCTCTCTCTCCTCCAGAGTTCTCTGACTTTGTCATGCTGGAGAAGAATTCCAAGAAGTAGAGGTCAGAGAATGCTTAGAAGGGTCTACACCACCGAAGAAGTAAGAGTAGGTGGTTATGGCAGCCTGGAGAGAGAGAGAAGGAAACATTTCTCTGGATGTGAGCTTTGTTGCTTTGCTGAGACATTGTGTACTCCATGGGTAGTTCTCGTCTGGCCTCTAAAAACTAATGATGATACTAAGACTTATGTAATACTTAAATCAGGTATGTGATTTTTCCTGTTTGTACTTTGAGTCATGATAGTAGGCATTTGGGAGTGGAGAGAAAACCGTGTTTGACCTTATTGCTGTACTTCTTGACCTTTTATCTGTACAGAACACCTTTGTTAATGGTGGATTAGGGTTTTCAAATACACACGTGATCAGGGCGGATATATTCTCACTTGGCAGGTCCCCAAGCCAAAACATAATGTACCACAACCAACCAAGAAGGCGGCCTTTAGATGAAATGTTGTGAAAGCCTTAAGGCAAAACTGCGTGATGGTGGTGTTGCCAACCTGCATTTTCAATCCTGTGTTGACCATACCGCCTACTCAGGAGGCACACAAAATTATATTCAGCTGAGTGACATGCAATTCTATTCAACTGACTGACACGAAACACCAGACACACAAACGTAAGTCTTTATTCATAATGTGTTATTACATTAACGTACATTCAAAAAAACTAAAGTGAAAAGACAAAACGATAAACATTACGTCAGGAAGGTTATCCCATGGGACAAGAGAGCTGTTGAAAATAAACTCCAGCAAAAATAGGAGAGTACTATACGTTTTCTCACAGTACTCTACTACATTGCGAGTCATCTGTAGAGGAACCATTTAGTGAGTCTAAATATAAAGTTCGCCACCATTGGACTCTGGAGCAGAGGAAATGCGTTCTCTGGAGTGATGGATCACTCTACACTATCTGGCAGTGCGACGGACAAATCTGGGTTTGGCGGATGCCAAGAGAACCTGCTCGAATGCATAGTGCAAACTGTAAAGTTTGGTGGAGGAGGAATAATGAGCCGGGCTAGGCCCCTTAGTTTCAGTGAAGGGAAATCTTAATGCTACAGCATCCAACGAAATTCTAGACAATTCTGTGCTTCCAACTTTGTGGCAACAGCTTGGTGAAGGCCCTTTCCTGTTTCAGCATGACACAGCCCCCATGCACAAAGTGAGGTCCATACAGAAATGGTTTGTCGAGCTCAGTGTGGAAGAACTTGACTGGCCTGCACAGAGCCCTGACCTCCACCCATCAAACAACTTTGGGATGAATTGGAACGCCGACTAAGAGCCAGGCCTAATTGCACAACATCAGTGCCCGACCTCAATAATGCTCGTGGCTGAATGGAAGCAAGTCCCCCCAGCAATGTTCCAACATCTAGTGGAAAGCCTTCCCAGAACAGTGGAGGCTGTTATAGCAGCAATGTTCCAACATCTAGTGGAAAGCCTTCCCAGAACAGTGGAGGATGTTATAGCAGCGAATGGAGGACCAACTCCATATTAATGCCCATGATTTAGGAATGAGATGTTCGACGAGCAGGGGCTCCACATTGTTTTGTGTGTGTGTATATATATATATATATATATATATATATATATATATATATATATATATGTGTGTGTGTGTGTCAAAATGCTGTGGTAGCCATGCTGGTTAAGTGTGACCTTGATAAATAAATCACAGTGTCACCAGCAAATCACCCCCACACCATCACACCTCCTTCACGGTGGGAACCACACATGCGGAGAACATCCGTTTCATCACAGAGCTTGAAGGTTTTTGCGACTGCACTTGTAGAAACTTTCAAAGTTCTTGACATTTTCCGGATTGACTGGCCTTCATGTCTTAAAGTAATGGACTGTCGTTTCCCCTTTGCTGATGAGCTGTTCCTGTCATAATATGGAATTTTACCCAATAGGGCTATCTTCTCTATACCACCCCTACCTTGTCACAACACAACTGATTGGTTCAAACAAATTAAGAAAGAAATTCCACATATTAAATTTTAAAGGCACACCTGTTAATTGAAATGCATTCCAGGTAACTACCTCAAGCTGGTTGAGAGAATGCCAAGAGTATGCAAAGCTGTCATCAAGGCAAAGAGTAGCTACTTTGAAGAATCTCAAATATAAAATATATTTTTATTTCTTTCACACCGCTTTGGTGACTACATTATTACATATGTGTTACTTCATAGTTCTGATAGTCTACACTATTACTCTACAATGTAGTAAATAGTCAAAATAAGGAAAAACCCATGAATGCGCAGGGGTGTCCAAACTTTTGACTGGTACTGTGTGTGTACACACATACACACACGCATTCTAAAGTTTGGGCTCACTTAGAAATGTCTTTGTTTTTGAAAGAAAAGCAAAACAAAAAAAAAAAAAAAACATTAAAAAATAGCATCTAATTTATCAGAAATACAGTGTAGACATTGTTAATGTTGTAAATGACTTTTTTTTATGGAATATCTACAGAGGCGTACAGAGGCCAATTATCAGCAACCATCACTCCTGTGTCCCAATGGCACGCTGTGTTAGCTAATCCAAGTACATTTTTAAAAAGGCTAATTGATCATTAGAAAACCCTTTTGCAATTATGTTAGCACAGCTGAAAACTGTTTGTGCTAGTTAAAGAAGCTATAAAACTGGCCTGTTTTAGACTAGTTGAGTATCTGGAGCATTAGCATTTGTGGGTTCGATTACAGGCTCAAAATGGCCAGAAACAAATAACTTTCTTCTGAAACTCGTCAGTCTATTCTCATTCTGAAAAATGAAAGTCATTCTATGCGAGAAATTGCCAAGAAACTGAAGATCTCATTCAACGCTGTGTACTACTCCCTTCACAGAACAGCGCAAACTGGCTCTAGCCAGAATAGAAAGAGGAGTGGGAGGCCCCGGTGCACAACTGAGCAAGAGGACAAGTACATTAGAGTGTCTAGTTTGAGAAACAGACGCCTCACAAGTCCTCAACTGGCAGCGTCATTAAATTGTACCCGCAAAACACCAGTCTCAACGTCAACAGTGAAGAGGCGACTCTGGGATGCTGGCCTTCTAGGCAGAGTTGCAAAGAAAAAGCCACATCTCAGACTGGCCAATAAACGAGTAAGATGGTCAAAAGAACACAGACACTGAACAGAGGAACTCTGCCTAAAATGCCAAACCTGTCAGATGGCAGATGAGAAATGCTCACTAACAGGGATGTAAACAAATTTGTGCACAACATTTGAGAGAAATAAGCTTTTTGTGCATACGGAACATTTCTGGGATCTTTTATTTCAGCTCATAAAACCAACACCATGTTGAATTTATATTTTTTTGTTCAATAATATATAAATATACAGTTTGACTAGTTTTTAATCCTACGGGAGGTGGTCGTTGCCGTAGCAACCTTGAGTGAGTTAGTTCCTGAGTTCACTGGCGCATGTAGAGAGTGATGAGGCCTGCACGGTGGAGTTGTTGCCACAGTGTCATCTCCAGCCTCATGTCATGGTTAATGAAGAAACCCACTGGGTGATATTGGTGGTCAAAGTAGTGGTCAGAGTATTTCACATAGTCTGGAGTCATGAAGCCATACGCGCTCACCTGTTTTCAAATACGACAGACAGAAGGAGAGAGAGGTAGAGAGAAACAGGGGGGAGGACAGAAGGAGAGAGAGGTAGAGAGAAACAGGGGGGAGGACAGAAGGAGAGAGAGGTAGAGTGAAACAGGGGGGAGGACAGAAGGAGAGAGAGGTAGAGAGAAACAGGGGGGAGGACAGAAGGAGAGAGAGGTAGAGAGAAACAGGGGGGAGGACAGAAGGAGAGAGAGGTAGAGAGAAACAGGTGGGAGGACAGAAGGAGAGAGAGGTAGAGAGAAACAGGTGGGAGGACAGAAGGAGAGAGAGGTAGAGAGAAACAGGTGGGAGGACAGAAGGAGAGAGAGGTAGAGAGAAACAGGTGGGAGGACAGAAGGAGAGAGAGGTAGAGAGAAACAGGTGGGAGGACAGAAGGAGAGAGAGGTAGAGAGAAACAGGTGGGAGGACAGAAGGAGAGAGAGGTAGAGAGAAACAGGTGGGAGGACAGAAGGAGAGAGAGGTAGAGAGAAACAGGTGGGAGGACAGAAGGAGAGAGAGGTAGAGAGAAACAGGTGGGAGGACAGAAGGAGAGAGAGGTAGAGAGAAACAGGTGGGAGGACAGAAGGAGAGAGAGGTAGAGAGAAACAGGTGGGAGGACAGAAGGAGAGAGAGGTAGAGAGAAACAGGTGGGAGGACAGAAGGAGAGAGAGGTAGAGAGAAACAGGTGGGAGGACAGAAGGAGAGAGAGGTAGAGAGAAACAGGTGGGAGGACAGAAGGAGAGAGAGGTAGAGAGAAACGAGGGGAGGACAGAAGGAGAGAGAGGTAGAGAGAAACAGGGGAGAGGACAGAAGGAGAGAGAGGTAGAGAGAAACAGGGGGGGGGGGGGGGGGGGCAGAGGTCAGTTGCTGCAGTCACAGCCTTTAAAAAACATTTTTTATCTAGTGTTCCATGCCTCAAGAACAATGATGACCATATATGGGCCTTTGCTTTAGGCAGTGATCGAAGCAGAATGTAGTATTTCTGTTTCACAGGGCTTTTGAAGACTATCAGGGTCAGAGTAAATGCTGCCCAACTGGAGGGTCAGTGCAGTCATGTCCAGAGAGTTATTGTTTAATGGCTAGTCACTGGTGGGTCGTCCCGTACCTGGTCACAGGTGTGTATCGCAGCCAGCAGCATCACAGCACCTGTTGATGGACGGTAGATGTCCTTGTATTTGGTCTGCATGGCGTGGGCCCGGAGGAACCTACGACATGAAACACAAGAGAGCATTTAACAATACAGCTGGTCCACACGTTGAAATAGTGTCCAAGAAAATGATCTTCAAGGACAAAGGATTTTGTCCTTTCCTAAAATGCCCTTTGCTGGAGAAAAGGTTGTGTACAGACCAGACCTGGCTGCCACCTTTTCCTTGTCGAGAGGAGAGCTAACCCCACACCACACCACACAGGCCTGATTAGTATGCACCCGAACAGAGTCATGGTATAATAATTACCTTTAAAGTGTTAGATGGTGTGGGATGGAGTTCTGGCCTCCTTGGTGACATCACCAGGTGGTAAATGAGTTAATAGACCAATAAGAGAGATCCAAACCTTTCTGCCAATAACAGCTAGTCTTCCGTTTTCCCCTCCCCACTCAGACCACTCCCAGAGAGTCTTAGCAAAATCCTTGTTTGAGAATTTTTTCCTTTGCTAAGAAGCTATTCTTGTTTTCAATTCCAAAAAATGATTAAAAAAAGTAAACAAAATCAAAGTAAGGTCATTATTTGATATGGAGATAAAAATGGGCACTGCCACTCAACCAGGGTTGGGATCAGTTACATTTCAATACAAACAAAAAAACATTCACCAGAAGTGCACGCACATGTGTCATATATTATTGGAACCTCATCAGAGGACCTCTTTAACCATTGTAGGAAGAGTTCTCGATCATAAAGTGGCCCCCCACCCAAAACAGGGACTTCAAAAGGGGTTTCTTTAATACCTTTGTCCAGGTGTGTGTGTGTGTGTGTATAATCAGAGCTCAGCTGTGATTCGGATTAGCCACAACAACTCTCCTAAAGACTATGTGCTTTGTACTAAGATAAACATTTTAAAAGGGGGGGGGAAGTGAGTTATTTTTTTTACACACCTGTTTCTGATGTAGCGTATGAAATCTGGATGGTACATCTTCAACTTTTCTACGGTCACATTTCCTCCAAAGTATGTGGGAGGTCTAAAAAGGGAAAAACAAAAACAGATAACAGTATAGGGTAGCCTAGTGGTTAGAGTGTAGGGACGGCAGGTTAGCCTAGTGGTTAGAGTGTAGGGACGGCAGGGTAGCCTAGTGGTTAGAGTGTAGGGACGGCAGGGTAGCCTAGTGGTTAGAGTGTAGGGACGGCAGGGTAGCCTAGTGGTTAGAGTGTAGGGACGGCAGGGTAGCCTAGTGGTTAGAGTGTAGGGACGGCAGGGTAGCCTAGTGGTTAGAGCGTTGGACTAGTAACCGAAAGGTTGCAAGTTCGAATCCCGAGCTGACAAGGTACAAATCTGTCGTTCTGCCCCTGAACAGGCAGTTAACCCACTGTTCCTAGGCCGTCATTGAAAATAAGAATTTGTTCTTAACTGACTTGCCTGGTTAAATAAAGGTAAAATAAATAAAACATTAGTAAATAAAGAAGGAATACTTGGGGATATTGAGGGTATTTCATTACAATGGAAATCCACATAGATGCTGTGTGGGGAATGAAATCAAAACCTCCATGGAGATGAACCCATCTTACGTTTTGCTCCTTTCTGGTCCTCTCTCTACTGGAGTGTGTGTGGCAGCTGCTTTCATCAGCAGATAATCCCTGTCATGGTCTGGCAGGAAGACATAGCGTGTCTCCTACAGGATAAAGACAGAGAACGAGGGGAATGCATGATCAGACTATAAAAAAAATAAATGTAAATGAAAGTTAAAGAGTTTGTCTGTAAATTAATTAAAGAATGGAGGATGAAGTTTATTCCCAGTGAGTAAATGTGATCGTGAACCATCATCATCATGATGGAAGTGTTCACCTCAGAGAGCGGTGGTCCTCTGTAGCCCGCTCCGGCGTAGCTCCTCATGGAGTTACGGAGTGTGTTGGTGGAGAACGTGTAGAAGGATGTTCTGGAGCCCACATCCTGCTCAAAGCCTTTAATGACAGCTCCGTTGGTCCTGGAGTAACAACAGAAGCATGGAACAGAACTTTGTCAATAACCAATATAAACATTTTTAAAAAATAACATTAAAATAAAGTTGCTGGTTCGAATATCAGAGCCGACAAGGTGGAGAAAAATAATCTGCCACCATGTGCCTTTGAGGCATTTAACCCAAATTGCTTCAGGGGTGCTGGACAATGGTGACCCTGGCCATGACCTCACTCCCTGCGGGTGTCTCAGGGGGAGCTGGGATATACAAAGAAAACACATCTCTATCACATAATCCCTTGTGACAAAGCTCTTAATAAAAGAAAAGGATGGACAAACAAAATGCGAGAGTGGAATGGACTCTACCCACGTGTCTTTATCCTACTGTTTTACCAAACTGTCAATGTAACCACCTCCCTATCTTTATACAACACAGGGACACTGTCAAAGACGACCAATTACAACACAGGACACACAGGAAGGAACACTGAACGACAACCACGGCATGAAGGAACATGAACACTGTCAATGACCTCACACTCAGGTAACCACAGAAACCAGATGCATGCTTCATTCAACAGACTCTTGAGGAGCCCTTGAAAATCAGCCATCCTGAATGACATAAATGAAACACAGGATGAAGGCCAACTGTACTAACATAATACACATTCCAAGGAACATCTTCCACTTCAGAAGGTCCAACCACCCCCGCAGGCTATTGAGGAAGTCAAGACTAAACAAGGTCAAAGACAGCGTCTCACCTGAATACGTAGTCATGCTGGTCAATCTCATGGCCTTTCTTTGACTCATTCAGAATCCCTCCGTTGCCCACGACAGCACAGCGGACACACCGTGAGCCGTTGCTACGACGATCCCAGTCATCAAACATGTGCCAGTTGGCTGACGTGTTGAGAACAGACAGGGTCGACACCAGAGCTGCAACAACAAATGCAATGTAATAAAATAACTGATGAAGAAGACAGCCAACCAACCCGATGAAATCTCTGCCTCGCGCACATTTCCAATGGACGACATCTACACTCAACTGTCAGTGTCTCGTCTCACTAGCTGGGAGGCGTGGGTAAAGTCCACGGGGTAAAAACAGTGGAATCATTCGATCGTTTACTCTTGTCAGATGTGAGCTGATATGAGATTCCCATGCATCTGTGAAGTTGTGCAGATGTACTCAATCGACTGACCATAAAGGGTCGCGTGTCCCATCTCTGAAGCCATATAACATCTTTATTGGGGTGACCATGGATCATAGTGCACTGGAGTTAGACAGTGGCAGTCAACGATGTGGAACTAAAATTGTTTGTCGTCAGCATGTGAACATGATTTGTCAGCCAATTTTCAAACAATAGTTGGTATGGAGTAAGTAACACATTGTAACGTTCCTGTCAACATGTTTTGAAAGTACTTACTGTTAAAGTCGAGGTTTGCCCAGCCATGAGTCCCAGGATACAATCGGAGGCGCTGGTACTGTTCTGGAGTGGCATGCTTGGCCCACTGAAGCACAGGGATCCTGCCCAGATACCGTACCCCAAAGTCTGTCTGGGACACCCTGCTCCGAATACTGTCTGGACAGTCCTGGATGGAATAACGTTCAGAAAGTTGACGCTCATTTACTGTATTTCAATACAATTTCAAAACTCTAAAATACTACTTGGAGAACAGTGAAAACAAGTAAAAAAGGACCCCAGACATTATCACCTTGGCTGCTGTAGCTTCATTCACCTCAGTCCATCTACAAACACATAGCCTAATAGCTATTAGCTGCTACACATTAACTCAGCACTGGGTAGACCACGTGATGATGCCGCTACAACATTCTATGGCGATGACACAAAGAGGGTAGCAACAAGAGAACAGATTCTGGGAAACCTGTACTATGACATCATATCCTGTCATCGTCACGGTACAGGGGGCCAGCACAACCTAATGTCCTTATAGAACAATAAGTGACTGAACATCAGCATCATTAAAACTGAACGAACGGTGTAATTTTACCATGCAGCCCTGCAGTTACACAAAGGTCATTGTAAAGTGGGTGATTCAAGCACTGGATGCTGATTGGCTGACAGCCGTATACCATTTTTTAACATTTTTATGTACTGCTCTAATTACGTTGGTAACCAGCTTATAATAGCAACAAGTCACCTCTGGGGTTTGTGGCATATTGCCAATATACAATGGCTAAGGGCTGTGTCCAGGCACTCTGCGTTGCACCTAAGAACCTCCCTTATCCCTCGGGCCTTTATATATATATATATATATCTATATATAGTTCCACACAACATAATATGGACATAACTCAAGATTAATTTTATTTTTTTATTTAAAAAAAGGTTCCGAACCTCGGTGTCCCCTCATAGCTACGGTCTTGTATCAAACGAGGCCATTTAGGTCTTCATCATCAGGGAAACTACTCACTGTTTCTGAGGAACACTGAATCATGGAAAGTCAACGAGTGGGAGATAAGCAGACAAAGAGTTTGATGGGAGTTGTGCATACCACTCCACTAAACAAAAAAAAAAAAGGTAGAGATAAAGAAATTGGAGATTGCATTGAACCGTACGGTGTTCCTTTACCACCCACATGTCTGGATCAAATAGGCCTAAACACATATGCTTCACATCTTATCTGTCTTATGAAAGATATCGAGACGAAACAGTCCACGCGAGTGAGAAACCACCACATGGAGTGGGGTGTTCTCTGTTGTGGTCGACCGTATTTAGTCTATATTATAGGAAAAATAGGAAGCAGACCTCAGCCATTGTTCATATGAAATGTACAATGTTCTTTCCTTGTTTTGGTTGACCGTGTGATGACGCTGCAACATTCTTCTATTGTGATGACACAAGGAGGGTAGAGCAAGAGAACACAGTCTGGGAAACATGTCATATATTTGCCATTATACATGAGCCCAAAGAAAACACCAGCCGGTTTTCACTGGCATTCATTCAACTAGACATCCCACACGCACGCAAACACCAGCCAACATCATTGCAGAACATGAAGTCCTTAAAATATCTGCGTGATTAACACTGAACTAGTGGTGGACTTTTACCATTCAGACCTGCAGTTAAATTAAAAGGTCATTATTGAACTGGGCTTATTTCCACATAATGTAATATGGAGATTGCTTAAGATGGCCCATAACTTATCAAATTGCTGTATGAATTACACATTGATGACCTTTTGGGTTGTGTAATCTGGTGGTTAACTAGAGTATCACTCATGTCATCTGACTGAGATTTAACAGATATCCACTGTCCTTATTTTATAACAAAGTGGGGCATTATTTTAAGTGCTTCCATGCTTCATGTGTCTGAAAGTACAATCAGTCAGCATTGACTGCAAGGAGACGACAGGCCTTCTAAGGTCTCTGAAGTAGACAGCAATCACAACAAAACACATCAAGTAACAGGAACAGCTCAGAAAAAGGAACTTCAACTCACTGTTTGAGGTGGGGCATCTTCACTGTAGTAGCTGTCGCCAATGAAGGGTGGCTCTGTTGGTTTGGCAGACTTGAGGAGAGCACCTTTAACATCAGAGCCCTTGGTAGTCCTGGCTCCAGGTTCTGTTGACGGTCTGACTCTGGCAGGGGATGTGGACTTCACCTTTAAACTTAAAGGTGTTGGTGGTGCGATACTACTATTATCTGACAGCGTATTGACAACAAGAGGTTCTTCAGGGTCATGTAACCTGGCAAGAGACAAAACACACACCTTAGAGCTGAAACCGGTGTCACCTTAACGGTCCTGGGTAATGTCAAATGTGTCAAATGTTGTTGTCTCCTGCTACCCAATTGTGGAAAAACTCACATATTTCTCTCACAAGTTCCTCAGTAACAGCTGAAATATGTTGATTCTGTATCTGACTCGGCAGGAACAGCACACGCTCTGTCAACTGTGGTCATGTGACCCAAATTGAGCAGAGAAGCTGAACCTAAAATGGCTTTCTAAACATTAACTAGGGTTGAGCCTAGTCATTATAAAGTGTTGTCAGATTTCACCATTATTGAAAATGTATTTTACACTAACCTACAACTTCTCTTCTTCCAGGCTAATTTGTGGTCGAGTCTGGATTATGGCTGACCCCAATTATTCAACTGGTCGATAGGCTTTGGTCGACCAATATTTTGTTGTTGTTGTTGTTGTTGTCGGGGACAGCCCTAGTCTTGATTTATTCTGAGTAAAACAGTACGGAGAAGTGGTATGCTATTCAATGATGCAGCTTTACCATTGGCACGTGTTTGGTAGGGAAAGACAACAATCGTCCATCTCACAACCAGACCTGTATCCTCCACATTGACGTATAAGTGCACTTATATTAAATAAACAATAAGGCCCGATTGTGTCTGGATGTATTTTCAGTACAACTAAATGCCAAAGAGCTCTACAGAGTAATATTGCCCCAATGCACTGAGTAATATCTGGACGTGTGTCCTCCAGTCATTTAATGAAGGACAAAGGTAATAAACCAAAATTGGATTAGGGCGTAACCGATACCTGTGACAATCTGAGATCAGAAAGGTGATAGTCGCCACCAGGAAATACAACTGAAGGACTGATGCATCATGGACTATCCATTCTCTCATAAGAGGCTCTCGAGCAGACAGAAAAAAACGATGGTTGATGTAAAAAAAATCCCCCTTTTCCACAGAAATGCTAATGTTTTTGTCGTGCAACAGCAGAATTCCCCTTCTCCCTAAACTGTTCATTCATCATTCTCCGGCCTGTCTAAATACAGTGATCTCCATTTGTGTTAATAGACGATGACCCCAAAGCAAAAATGCATTTGGAGAGACAGTTTGGAACAACAAGGAGAGGCAGAACAGGCCGACTTCAAATAACTGGCATTCAGATAAAATCACTGTTTAGGTGAAACCCAAGGGCTATGGCAGGGAGGGAGGGAGGGAGGGAGGGGAGGCAGAGAGGCAGAGACAGGCAGGCAGAGACAGACAGGCAGAGACAGACAGGCAGAGACAGACAGGCAGAGACAGACAGGCAGAGAGGCAGAGACAGAGAGGCAGGCAGACAGGCCATCAAAATGACAGACCTGCTGAACCTTTAAAATCATATGTTTGAGTGGTTTGTCTCACAGCGAGAGAAATACAGCTGCTTCCACTACTCTGACAGTACTACCAGGCTGACATTTCACATGTAACCCCATTCTGTTGCTCTCCATTGGTTTTAATGTTAGCCCAGCTGCTTGTGTGTGGCTACATTGATATGACTTGCAGGAAGACCGTAAGCGTTTGATTTTAAAAATCCCATGGTTTAAGTCTCCATGATCTCAGGCAGGTGAACCATGTCCCTCTGTACGGCTAGTCATTTGGCAAACCGAGCAACCAGGAAGATTTTCAATAAATAAATAAAAAAGGTAGAAAGAATAGACGTTGCATACAGTATATACATTAATTCCACTAGGTCATACATTAATTCCACTAGTTCATACATTAATTCCACTAGGTCATACATTAATTCCACTAGGTCATACATTAATTCCACTAGTTCACACATTAATTCCACTAGTTCACACATTAATTCCACTAGTTCAGCCTTTTAATTAATAAAAATCCCTCCGAATCTTTGCTTTTGAATTACACAACAAACTAATCATTTAACATTCCCAGACAGTAGCTAGGGTTCCATCCAATTGGTGACAGATTTTTATTTAATTATTATCATTTGTTTAACGAGGCAAGTCAATTAAAAACAAATTCTTATTTACAATGACAACCCACTGTTCCCTGGTAGGCTAACTGCCTTGTTCAGGGGCAAAACAACAGATTTTTAGCTTGTCAGCTCGGGGATTTGATCTAGCAACCTTTCGGTTACTGGCCCAACGCTCTAACCACTAGGCTACCTGCCGCCCCATATTCAAGCAAATATTATATTTTAAAAAATCTAAAAGTTCAATGTGTTTCCATCGCATTTCAACTCTGCCAATAGTTGTCACAAAAACTGTTGGGTTAAATAGCAAATGTGTCTATTCTGGTCTTGTCAAGTGTGCTTTAGTCAACAGCTGGCAAATATAGTGCAGGTAGGCTGTGCATGCAGGCTGTGCAGGTAGGCTGTGCATGCAGGCTGTGCAGGTAGGCTGTGCATGCAGGCTGTGCAGGTAGGCTGTGCATGCAGGCTGTGCAAGTAGGCTGTGCATGCAGGCTGTGCAGGTAGGCTGTGCAGGTAGGCTGTGCATGCAGGCTGTGCAGGTAGGCTGTGCAGGTAGGCTGTGCATGCAGGCTGTGCAGGTAGGCTGTGCAGGTAGGCTGTGCATGCAGGCCGTGCAAATTATACCGAAACTTTGCCGTTTCCGTCACAGCTGTCGTGATATTAATTTATACGTTATAACTTCACTCACAAACTGTGAATGGAAACATTGTTAGAAGTGTAATATTTTCCACCAGGAGTTTTAGATTGTTGCATCGTTGTTGGTTTACCTGTTGGGTTCCTGTGTGTACCAGATGCCAGGGAATTGTGTCAGGTTCAGGATGTCCATGCGCCAGGTGATCTCAAGGTTCAAATAGATGATATAGATGACTGGCAGGAAGCTGACACCCAGGAAGCACAGCCATAGCCTCCTCTGGAGCCCCATGCTCGTCATCGTGGACCTGAGCCTGAGCAGCCGGCTGTGTGTGTGCCCTCTACCCTCCAATGAGGAGGAATGTGGGGAGTAGAGGGGAGTCACCAATGTCCTTCTGAGGAGGTTGTTCGGGTTTTCAGGGGAGCAACGAGGAAAGAGACGAGGGCTGGAGTTGACTGTAAAACGAGTGCACAGAGGTGCACACTACTCTGGGGCCTCTCTTACCACATGACAGTCTGGAGAGACAGAGAGAGGAGAAACAGACATAGATAAAAATGGAGAGAGCAAACTTTACCTCACCGTGTCAACAGAGCTGCTCCCAATAATACCTTTTTAATTCAACCTTTGACCACAAAAATACAGTCTCTCTGTATTCTTTCAGATCCCTCTATTTTAGGGGCAGATGGGTATTTGATTTGGACTGTTTATAGCCACTGATGGATCATGGTACAGGAACTCCCTCTGACCAGGTGAAGCCTTCATCCTTCCAGAACAATACAGTGATGGCAGAGCAACTGTCAAAATGTACCATCTCTGACAACCCTGCTCAAACCTGTTTAACCCTGCTCAAACCTGTTTAACCCTGCTCAAACCGGTTTAACCCTGCTCAAACCGGTTTAACCCTGCTCAAACCTGTTTAACCCTGCGCAAGCCTACTAACCCCGCTCAAACCTACTAACCCCGCTCAAACCTGGTAAACCCACTAACCCTAAACCAGACAAGAAGAGGGTCATGATGACGGACTTGTGATAAGTCAAATAAAATGTTATTGGTCACACACAACATATGTAGCAGAAATGCTTGTGTTCCTAGCTCCAACAGTACCGTAATAGCTAACAATTCACAAATCTAAAAAGTAAAATAATGGAATTAAGAAATATATAAATAGTAGGATGAGCAATGTTAGAGTGGCATTGACTAACACATAGTAGAATAGAATATAGTATTTACATATTGGATGAGTAAAGCAGTATGTGAACATTATTAAAGGGATTAGTGTTCCATTATTAAAGGGATTAGTGTTCCATTATTAAAGGGATTAGTGTTCCATTATTAAAGGGATTAGTGTTCCATTATTAAAGGGATTAGTGTTCCATTATTAAAGGGATTAGTGTTCCATTATTAAAGGGATTAGTGTTCCATTATTAAAGGGATTAGTGTTCCATTATTAAAGGGATTAGTGTTCCATTATTAAAGGGATTAGTGTTCCATTATTAAAGGGATTAGTGTTCCATTATTAAAGGGATTAGTGTTCCATTATTAAAGGGATTAGTGTTCCATTATTAAAGGGATTAGTGTTCCATTATTAAAGGGATTAGTGTTCCATTATTAAAGGGATTTGTGTTCCATTATTAAAAGGGATTAATGTTCCATTATTAAAGGGATTAATGTTCCATTATTAAAGGGATTAGTGTTCCATTATTAAAGTGACCAGTGATTCCATGTCTATGTACACTGCTCAAAAAAATAAAGGGAACACTAAAATAACACATCCTAGATCTGAATGAATGAAATATTCTTATTAAATACTTTTTTCTTTACATAGTTGAATGTGCTGACAACAAAATCACATACAAATTCTCAATGGAAATCAAATTTATCAACCCATGGAGGTCTGGATTTGGAGTGACACTCAAAATTAAAGTGGAAAACCACACTACAGGCTGATCCAACGTTGATGTAATGTCCTTGAAACAAGTCAAAATGAGGCTCAGTAGTGTGTGTGGCCTCCACGTGCCTGTATGACCTCCCTACAGCGCCTGGGCATGCTCCTGATGAGGTGGCGGATGGTCTCCGAGGGATCTCCTCCCAGACCTGGACTAAAGCATCCGCCAACTCCTGGACAGTCTGTGGTGCAACGTGGCGTTGGTGGATGGAGCGAGACATGATGTCCCAGATGTGCTCAATTGGATTCAGGTCTGGGGAACGGGCGGGCCAGTCCATAGCATCAATGCCTTCCTCTTGCAGGAACTGCTGACACACTCCAGCCACATGAGGTCTAGCATTGTCTTGCATTAGGAGGAACCCAGGGCCAACCGCACCAGCATATGGTCTCACAAGGGGTCTGAGGATCTCATCTCGGTACCTAATGGCAGTCAGGCTACCTCTGGCGAGCACATGGAGGGCTGTGCGGCCCCCCAAAGAAAGGCCACCCCACACCATGACTGACCTATCGCCAAACCGGTCATGCTGGAGGATGTTGCAGGCAGCAGAACGTTCTCCACGGCGTCTCCAGACTGTCACGTGCTCAGTGTGAACCTGCTTTCATCTGTGAAGAGCACAGGGCGCCAGTGGCGAATTTGCCAATCTTGCACGGTGTTGGGCTGTAAGCACAACCCCCACCTGTGGACGTCGGGACCTCATACCCACCCTCATGGAGTCTGTTTCTGTTTGAGCAGACACTTGCACATTTGTGGCCTGCTGGAGGTCATTTTGCAGGGCTCTGGCAGTGCTCCTCCTGCTCCTCCTTGCACAAAGGCGGAGGTAGCGGTCCTGCTGCTGGGTTGTTGCCCTCCTACGGCCTCCTCCACGTCTCCTGATGTACTGGCCTGTCTCCTGGTAGCACCTCCATGCTCTGGACACTACGCATTGATGTGCCATCCTGGATGAGCTGCACTACCTGAACCACTTGTGTGGGTTGTAGACTCCGTCTCATGCTACCACTAGAGTGAAAGCACCGCCAGCATTCAAAAGTGACCAAAACATCAGCCAGGAAGCATAGGAACTGAGAAGTCATCTGTGGTCACCCCCTGCAGAACCACTCCTTTATTGGTGGTGTCTTGCTAATTGCCTATAATTTCCACCTCTTGTCTATTCCATTTGCACAACAGCATGTGAAATTTATTGTCAATCAGTGTTGCTTCCTAAGTGGACAGTTTGATTTCACAGAAGTGTGATTGACTTGGAGTTACATTGTGTTGTTTAAGTGTTCCCTTTATTTTTTTGAGCAGTGTACATAGGGCAGCAGCCTCTAAGGTGCAGGGTTGAGTAACTGGGTGGAAGCCGGCTAGTGATGGTTATTTAACAGTGATGGCCTTGAGATAGAAGCTGTTTTTCAGTGTCTCGGTCCCAGCTTTGACGCACCTGTACTGACCTCGCCTTCTGAATGATAGTGGGGTGAACAGGCAGTGGCTCGGGTGGTTGATGTCCTTGATTATCATTTTAGCCTTCCTATGACATTGGGTGCAGTTGGTGTCCTGGAGGGCAGGCAGTGTGCCCCCGGTGATGAGTTGGGCAGACCTCACCACCCTCGAGAGAGCCCTGCAGTTGCATGGAGGTACAGTTGCCGTGCCAGCCGGTGATACAGCCCGACAGGATGCTCTCAATTGTACATATTAAAGTTAGTGAGGGTCGTAGGGGCCAAGAAGGAATTTCTTCAGCCTCATGTCTGTGTGGGATGACAATTTCAGAATGTCAGTGATGTGTACGCCGAGGAACTTGAAGCTTTTCACCTTATTCACTGCAGTCCCGTTGATGTGGATAGGGGGGGGGTGCTCCCTCTGCCGTTTCCTGAAGTCCACGATCAGACCCTTTGTTTTGTTGACGTTGAGGGAGAGGTTATTTTCCTGCCAGAAGTACTGGAAACACCAGGAAACCAGAATCACATCTCTACTCTGAGGAAATGTCTCTGTCCCAAGTGGCTCGGGTCAAAAGTAGTGGACCGTATAGAAATAAAACAGTTATGTAAAAAACAAAAAGGGCCTTTGGAGTGCAATCAATGGATTGTTCACATGCACCTCCACCTGGCTGTGACGGAACCACAAGGAACGTTTTGAATGTCAACAGTTACTCTGATAGAGTACAATCATTAACACCCGTATGAGAACACGCACTTCTATACCTCATCTGTCACCTCCCTCTGACTACAATGACATGGTAAACACAGTGCTGGGCGGATAACACGGCCTTTAGGGCACTACATTCTGTTCCGATTGGATTTACATGAGTGAAATACATACTCTTTAACATCAGATTAACCTTGTCTGTTTACCCTAGCCTTGGGATGTGGAGTGGCCAAAGCCACATTCCTGCTTCATGTGGGAGTGCAGCTATTAGCATACCGTAACATTTAGCCTAACAAAAGAAAGATAGCAGTACAAACTATACAGAAGCTTCCCATCTAAAACCATACCGTACATAGTGTTGCGCACTTGATCAATGCCACGATTCAAAAGAGTGTGGCTATTATAAAAGCCTTTAATTTTCAATTGGGCTAAAAGAGAAAATAAATAAATATATATAGTCTACTGGTATTAAAGGTCATTCTTACAGGAGCATGTGATGTGGGAGAGCTATTGTCTATATGCTGTACCACTCAGAGAGGGGTATGTGGGGTACAGTAGATGACTCACACACTACCTCCAGAGGTATTGTGGCAGAATAGAGAATGATAGAGAACTTTAGTGGCCCAAAGTCTGTATTAGCACGGGCAGCG
Organism: Oncorhynchus mykiss; assembly: GCF_013265735.2. Lineage (NCBI taxonomy): Eukaryota > Metazoa > Chordata > Actinopteri > Salmoniformes > Salmonidae > Oncorhynchus > Oncorhynchus mykiss. The sequence continues at coordinate 38,357,470 of NC_048584.1, forward strand.
CCATTGAGTTCCTATCCCATTTTAATGTAGTCAACTGGGTGGGACTTCCAATTCATTGGCTGATCCCTCTTGGTGACCCTGTTGGAGTCATGTCCAACCAGGTCACCAGGAGGGATCAGACAATTATGAAGAAAATGGACTACTTAAAAAAAAAAAAAAAAAAATGAAGGTAGCCTCAAATGGCACTACTCATTCTGCCACGTACCCTAGAATGACACGGATACAAAAGGTTGAGTCTGTGTGTGGGAGACATCTGTTACGGTCATATCTCCATGTTACAGTGCTTGTAAACCAGACAGACGTCCACCTCCGGAGGTAGTGTGGGAGACATCTACACCCCCCTCTAGAGTTAGCCATCTAGCGTGCTCCGGACACCTTTGTGCAAGCTTTACTGAGGAAGTGTAGTTTGGTTAGATGGCAGCATCCATAGCTGTATGGCTGTGGAACGGTTACATTCTGTCTCGCTGATGAAATAAAATAAATTGAAAAGGCCATATATTTCCAAGCCCATATCGCATGCGTTGATTATCAATGTTAAAACACAGTTTTGAGATTGTGGTTCACATGAGCCAGTCGTTGGGCTGATGGATGAAAACTGTAGGGAGAAGGAAGAATGCGTTCAGCTGTCCTGGATTCAGTTTGTGTTGTCAAAGTAGTGTAGAGTAAATCTTTGAAACATACCGAAATGTAATGAATTCATCAGTAAACATTTATCAAACTACTGTAAGACGGAGGTCATTAAAATGTCAACAATTTACTTTCCCTGACTTATTCTTCAGTGTTTGTTTGAAGATAGATGACCAGGGAATGGAAGGAAAACCTTGATCCTCAGATTAGCCCTGTTCAACACATCTGTGAAAACTTTGACATTTGGTGGAGAATAGAGACAGCAAACATTTTACCTTAAGACCTTTTTTAAAATGTATTTTATAATCTTGGCTGTGCTGTCTATCACCTTTTTTTCCCATTCAGTTGAATAATGATGATAATAAAATACTTTTCCCTCTTTTGATTTAATTCTCCTAAAAATCTGAATGAATCCTAAGAAGAAGAAGAAAGCTGTAAACTTGATGGTATTTGTTAAAGTTCCTGTTTTGCACCGATTACCATGATCACCCTCAGAGAAACAGCAAGTCACTACTCTGAGATCTCTCTCCTCCCTTTTCACAACACAAAGCTAAACATAGAAAATAAAAAGTTAAAAATGTCTCCATATCCACTTACCTGTGACGAGTCTTCTTTAGTGACAGTTATCTATCTGCATAGTAGGAGAGTGGCGACAGTAGAAAGTCATCTAATCCAGAAGAACTCTTTGACTAATAGACCGGAGCGCCGGCACAGCACAGCATGGGCGGGACGATTGTGAAATGAGCAACAGATGCTGGCAATTGGGAGAGAGGGAACATTTACTACGGGGTGTAATCAAGCCGTTTTGTTTTCCAACGAAAACTAGCGTTTCTATTTGACAAATTCACCAAGGTCCAGCCCCGTTTCGTTCTCTTTAGTTCCTAGTGAATACACCCCGGACTACAATAAAGTCAGACGTGAGACGACAGCGTTAGAGGAATAGCGTTGCTATGGTCACAATGGCTGTGATCACACAGGCAGCCCAATTCTGATATTTATTCAACATAAAAAATATCTGTCCAGGGCAGAGGTGTCATGCCAATTGGAGGCTAGTGCCCCCTCAGATTTGTCCATTAAAAATGTTTTACAAATAAAAATTATACTTTCGTTTTTGTTTTTCTGTAGTACTACTAGCCACGGAGCATTTTTGTGGAGTTGGCTTTAGATAGCCCAGATAGGTTCCCAATCTCATAACAAGCTACCAAGAAGCCATTTAATAAGACTATCAATCAAGTTAGAGTAGCTAGCTAGTCTAAAGCCTTGTTCACATTGACAGTTTGAAGTGACTCAAAGCAATTTTTTTTGCATATCTGATTCAAATCTGTTCTCTTTCCTGCAGTATGACCAGCCAAAATGCACATGGAATCGGATATTTCAAGCCAGCTTTGTAGGTTGTTTGACGTCAGATAGAAATTTGATTCCTGACCATGAGACTTCTCTGAATGGTAAAATCTGATTTATTTGCCCTTTAAGTAGTTTTTAGACTGTTATTTGGCATAACTTGTTGCTTGCTAGCTACTCCGTTAACAGTTTGACAAGAACGTGCGGTAGCTAACTAGCGTGTTAATTGTGTTTAAGATGGCGCCGAAGAACATGGCTGACGTTTTACATTCTCCCAACCAGTTGTGCTATTTTGTTATTTGTTTGCATTTTGTGTAACTTGTTTTATAACTTGTGGTGTACATAATGTTGCTGCTACCGTTTCTTATGACCGAAAATAACTTCTGGACATCAGAAAAGCGATCACTGACCACAGACTGGAAGAAACGTTTTCCTTACACGAGTTCGACTTACACGAGTTCACTATTTGGCGTGAAGAAAAGACTCCGGAAAAGGGGCCGCAGATCGGAGATCCTTCTGCGAATCCAGGGGCGAGCAAGTAAAATCCCACTGCCATCCGTTCTTCTTGCTAACGTGCTTTCATTGGAAAATAAAATTGATGACCTACGATTAAGATTATCCTACCAGTGGGACATTAAAAACTGTAACATCTTATGTTTCACCGAGACGTGGCTGACCGACGAAACGGACAATATAAAGCTAGCAGGATTTTCGACAAGGGGTGGGGGTGTGTGTCTATTTGTCAATAACAGCTGGTGCGCGATGTCTAATATTAAAAAAGTCTTGAGGTATTGCTCGCCTGAGGTAGAGTACCTAATGATAAGCTGTAGACCACACTATCTACCAAGAGAGTTCTCATCTGTATTATTCGTAGCCGACTATTTACCACCACAGAACGAAGCTGGCACTAAGACCGCACTCAACCAACTCTATAAGGCCATAAGCGGCGCTCCTAGTGGCCGGGGACTTTAATGCAGGCAAACTAACACATGCAACACCAGCATGTCACATGTGCAACCAGATGGAAAAAAAACTCTAGTCCACCTTTACTCCACACACAGAGATGCATAAAAAGCTCTCCCTCGCCTTCCATTTGGCAAATTAGACCATAATTCTATCCTCCTGATTCCTGCTTACAAGCAAAAACTAAAGCAGGAAGTACCAGTGACTCGCTCAACACGCACAATGAATGAAGTGGTATACTCCTCAATGCCATTGGATGAATCCCGGGAACATATTCCAGTCTGTGCTAGCAAAACAGTCCTGTAGTGTAGCATCCGCGGATGGCCTACCTTCAAACTCAGTGCCTCTTTGCTTGACATCATGGAAAAATCTAAAGAAATCAGCCAAGACCTCAGAAAAAAACTTTTAGACCTCCACAAGTCTGGTTCATCCTTGGGAGCAATTTCCAAATGCCTGAAGGTACCACGTTCATCTGTACAAACAATAGTACGCAAGTATAAACACCATGGACCCACTCAGCCGTCATACCGCTCAGGAACGAGATGCGTTCTGTCTCCTAGAGATTAACGTACTTTGGTGCGAAAAGTGCAAATCAATCCCAGAACAACAGCAAAGGACCTTGTGAAGATGCTGGAGGAAACATATATAAAGTACTAGACTCTGATGTGTGCCACAGAAAGTATTTGACTCAAGCCACAAAATGAAGGACATTAGAAGGGAATTCTGGCAGTGGGGAGGTTTTCGGCACAACACCGGCAATTAAGAATGTGAGGCTCAATTAAAGATGTTGCAGAACCGGTGGTTTTTGATGCACCACTCCCTTCTGCCCAGTTTCCCGGATGTTGCTATGGCAATCAAGCTGTTTTTATCATCCCTGTAATTGCCTGCGGAGAGATCGTTTTCTAAACGTAAACTCATAATGAACTACCTAAAAGACATTAGGCTGTCGGTCTGATATGAGCTTTCGAACACCTGTGGAAGCTCCACTCATTACACTGGCGCCGTCGTAGCCTTGACAACACATTTGTTCACCGATATCCCTTTACTTTCAATTAGTATATAAAATGTTTTGTTGACATAGTGGGAAATCAATAACTTAATGTTGGTTGCCAACGAACATACCATAGAGTGAATCATGATTTTACCATTTTCGGCAACCTAATTCAGTGCAGTGGAAAAGTACTTGCCTCCTTCTGATTCTCTGTTTGCATTTTTTTTTGTACTTAATAAAACTCTTCCACTCTTCCACTGTGACTATAAAGAGGAGAGATGCTGGGGCTCTTCCACTGTGACTATAAAGAGGAGAGATGCTGGGGCTCTTCCACTGTGACTATAAAGAGGGGAGATGCTGGGGCTCTTCCACTGTGACTATAAAGAGAAGAGATGCTGGGGCTCTTCCACTGGGACTATAAAGAGGGGAGATGCTGCGGCTCTTAAACTGGGACTATAAAGAGGGGAGATGCTGGGGCTCTTCCACTGTGACTATAAAGAGGAGAGATGCTGGGAATATAAAGAGGAGAGATGCTGGGAGTCTTCCACTGTGACTATAAAGAGGAGAGACACTGCGACTATAAAGAGGAGAGATGCTGAGACTATGAAGAGGAGAGACGCTGGGACTATTCCACTGTGACTATAAAGAGGAGAGACGCTGGGACTATTCCACTGTGACTATAAAGAGGAGAGATGCTGGGACTATTCCACTGTGACTATAAAGAGATGCTGGGACTCTTCCAATGTGGCTATAAAGAGGAGAGATGCTGGGACTCTTCCACTGTGACTATAAAGAGGAGAGACGCTGGGACTATTCCACTGTGACTATAAAGAGGAGAGATGCTGGGACTATTCCACTGTGACTATAAAGAGGAGAGACGCTGGGACTATTCCACTGTGACTATAAAGAGGAGAGACGCTGGGACTATTCCACTGTGACTATAAAGAGGAGAGATGCTGGGACTATTCCACTGTGACTATAAAGAGGAGAGATGCTGGGACTCTTCCACTGTGACTATAAAGAGGAGAGATGCTGGGACTCTTCCACTGTGACTATAAAGAGGAGAAATGCTGGGGCTCTTCCACTGTGACCATAAAGAGGGGAGATGCTGTGGCTCTTCCACTGTGACTATAAAGAGGAGAGACGCTGTGACTAGAACGAGGAGAGATGCTGGGGTTCTTCCACTGTGACTATAAAGAGGAGAGATGCTGGGACTCTTCCACTGTGACTATAAAGAGGAGAGATGCTGGGACTCTTCCACTGTGACTATAAAGAGGAGCGATGCTGGGACTCTTCCACTGTGACTATAAAGAGGAGCGATGCTGGGACTCTTTCACTGTGACTATAAAGAGGAGAGATGCTGGGACTCTTTCACTGTGACTATGAAGAGGAGAGATGCTGGGACTCTTCCACTGTGACTATAAAGAGGAGAGACACTGTGACTATAAAGAGGAGAGATGCTGGTGCTCTTCCACTGTTACTATAAAGAGGAGAGCCACTGTGACTATGAGGAGAGATGCTGGGACTCTTTCACTGTGACCATGAAGAGGAGAGATGCTGGGACTCTTCCACTGGGACTATAAAGAGGAGAGATGCTGGGACTCTTCCACTGTGACTATAAAGAGGAGAGACACTGTGACTATAAAGAGGAGAGATGCTGGGACTCTTCCACTGTGACTATAAAGAGGAGAGATGCTGGGACTATAAAGAGGAGAGATGCTGGGACTCTTCTACTGTGACTATAAATAGGAGAGATGCTGGGACTATAAGGAGGAGTAATGCTGGGACTCTTCCACTGTGACTATAAAGAGGAGAGACGCTGTAACTATAAAGAGGAGAGATGCTGGGACTCTTCCACTGTGACTATAAAGAGGAGAGACGCTGTGACTATAACGAGGAGAGATGCTGGGACTCTTCCACTGTGGCTGTAAAGAGGAGAGATGCTGGGACTCTTCCACTGTGACTATAAAGAGGAGAGACGCTGTGACTATAAAGAGGAGAGATGCTGAGACTTTAAAGAGGAGAGACGCTGGGACTATTCCACTGTGACTATAAAGAGGAGAGACGCTGGGACTCTTCCACTGTGACTATAAAGAGGAGAGATGCTGGGACTATAAAGAGGAGAGATGCTGGGACTATAAAGAGGAGAGATGCTGGGACTCTTCCACTGTGACTATAAAGAGGAGAGATGCTGGGACTATAAAGAGGAGAGATGCTGGGACTCTTCCACTCTGACTATAAAGAGGAGAGACACTGTCACTATAAAGAGGAGAGATGCTGGGACTCTTTCACTGTGACTATAAAGAGGAGAGATGCTGAGACTATAAAGAGGAGAGACGCTGGGACTATTCCACTGTGGCTATGAAGAGGAGAGATGCTGGGACTCTTCCACTGTGACTATAAAGAGGAGAGACGCTGGGACTATTCCACTGTGACTATAAAGAGGAGAGATGCTGAGACTATAAAGAGGAGAGACGCTGGGACTATTCCACTGTGGCTATAAAGAGGAGAGATGCTGGGACTCTTCCACTGTGACTGTAAAGAGGAGAGATGCTGGGACTATATAGAGCAGAGATGCTGAGACTATAAAGAGGAGAGACGCTGGGACTATTCCACTGTGGCTATAAAGGGGAGAGATGCTGGGACTCTTCCACTGTGACTATAAAGAGGAGAGACGCTGGGACTATTCCACTGTGACTATAAAGAGGAGAGACGCTGGGACTCTTCCACTGTGACTATAAAGAGGAGAGATGCTGGGACTCTTCCACTGTGACTATAAAGAGGAGAGATGCTGGGACTCTTTCACTGTGACTATAAAGAGGAGAGATGCTGGGCCTCTTCCACTGTGACTATAAAGAGGAGAGATGCTGGGACTCTTCCACTGTGATTATAAAGAGGAGAGATGCTGGGACTCTTCCACTGTGACTATAAAGAGGAGAGATGCTGGGACTCTTCCACTGTGACTATAAACAGGAGAGATGCTGGGACTCTTCCACTGTGACTATAAAGAGGAGAGACACTGTGACTATAAAGAGGAGAGATGCTGGGACTCTTTCACTGTGACTATAAAGAGGAGAGATGCTGGGACTCTTCCACTGTGACTATAAAGAGGAGAGACACTGTGACTATAAAGAGGAGAGATGCTGGGACTCTTTCACTGTGACTATAAAGAGGAGAGATGCTGGGACTCTTCCACTGTGACTATAAAGAGGAGAGATGCTGGGACTATAAAGAGGAGAGATGCTGGGACTCTTCCACTGTGACTATAAAGAGGAGAGACGCTGGGACTATAAAGAGGAGAGACACTGGGACTCTTCCACTGTGACTATAAAGAGGAGAGATGCTGGGACTCTTCCACTGTGACTATAAAGAGGAGAGACGCTGGGACTATAAAGAGGAGAGACACTGGGACTCTTCCACTGTGACTATAAAGAGGAGAGATGCTGGGACTCTTCCACTGTGACTATAAAGAGGAGAGACGCTGGGACTATAAAGAGGAGAGACGCTGGGACTATAAAGAGGAGAGACACTGGGACTCTTCCACTGTGACTATAAAGAGGAGAGATGCTGGGACTCTTCCACTGTGACTATAAAGAGGAGAGATGCTGGGACTCTTCCACTGTGACTATAAAGAGGAGAGATGCTGGGACTCTTCCACTGTGACTATAAAGAGGAGAGATGCTGGGACTCTTCCACTGTGACTATAAAGAGGAGAGACGCTGGGACTCTTCCACTGTGACTATAAAGAGGAGAGATGCTGGGACTCTTCCACTGTGACTATAAAGAGGAGAGATGCTGGGACTCTTCCACTGTGACTATAAAGAGGAGAGACGCTGGGACTCTTCCACTGTGACTATAAAGAGGAGAGATGCTGGGACTCTTCCACTGTGACTATAAAGAGGAGAGATGCTGGGACTCTTCCACTGTGACTATAAAGAGGAGAGACGCTGGGACTCTTCCACTGTGACTATAAAGAGGAGAGATGCTGGGACTCTTCCACTGTGACTATAAAGAGGAGAGATGCTGGGACTCTTCCACTGTGACTATAAAGAGGAGAGATGCTGGGACTCTTCCACTGTGACTATAAAGAGGGGAGATGCTGGGACTCTTCCACTGTGACTATAAAGAGGAGAGATGCTGGGACTCTTCCACTGTGACTATAAAGAGGAGAGACGCTGGGACTCTTCCACTGTGACTATAAAGAGGAGAGATGCTGGGACTCTTCCACTGTGACTATAAAGAGGAGAGATGCTGGGACTCTTCCACTGGGACTATAAAGAGGAGAGATGCTGGGACTCTTCCACTGTGACTATAAAGAGGAGAGACGCTGGGACTCTTCCACTGTGACTATAAAGAGGAGAGATGCTGGGACTCTTCCACTGTGACTATAAAGAGGAGAGATGCTGGGACTCTTCCACTGTGACTATAAAGAGGAGAGACACTGTGACTATAAAGAGGAGAGACGCTGGGACTCTTCCACTGTGACTATAAAGAGGAGAGATGCTGGGACTCTTTCAACGGTTCCACTGGTTACAGTTTCCCACTAAAGCACTTTGGTAAAGCACATTGGGGGTATCCCAAATGGAACACTTTACAGTGCACTACTTTTGACTAGGGCACATATGGACTTTTGAGGGCCAAAACAAACCTATATACGTACCAGGTAAAAGAGAGAGACAGTATGGAACATGTACGTTAAAATAAATATATAATAATTTAGATATAGTAGTTACAGTTTTTTTCCTTTCCCATCGCTGCAACTGCCGTACAGACTTGGGAGAGGAGAAGGTCGAGAGCCATGCTTCCCCTGAAACACGACCCTGCCAAGACGCACTGCTTCTTGACACACTGCTCACTTAACCCGTAGGCCAGACGCACCAATGTTTCGGAGGAAACACCGTATAGTTGGCTACCGAAGTCAGCGTGCACTAGAGACTAGTTTACTACTGCTGAGTGAAGGGGCCCAGTGTGAGACTAGTTTACTACTGCTGAGTGAAGGGGCCCAGTGTGAGACTAGAGACTAGTTTACTACTGCTGAGTGGAGGGGCCCAGTGTGAGACTAGTTTACTACTGCTGAGTGGAGGGGCCCAGTGTGAGACTAGTTTACTACTGCTGAGTGAAGGGGCCCAGTGTGAGACTAGTTTACTACTGCTCAGTGAAGGGGCCCAGTGTGAGACTAGAGACTAGTTTACTACTGCTGAGTGAAGTGGCCCAGTGTGAGACTAGAGACTAGTTTACTACTGCTGAGTGGAGGGGCCCAGTGTGAGACTAGAGACTAGTTTACTACTGCTGAGTGGAGGGGCCCAGTGTGAGACTAGTTTACTACTGCTGAGTGAAGGGGCCCAGTGTGAGACTAGAGACTAGTTTACTACTGCTGAGTGAAGGGGCCCAGTGTGAGACTAGAGACTAGTTTACTACTGCTGAGTGGAGGGGCCCAGTGTGAGACTAGTTTACTACTGCTGAGTGAAGGGGCCCAGTGTGAGACTAGTTTACTACTGCTGAGTGAAGGGGCCCAGTGTGAGACTAGAGACTAGTTTACTACTGCTGAGTGGAGGGGCCCAGTGTGAGACTAGTTTACTACTGCTGAGTGGAGGGGCCCAGTGTGAGACTAGAGACTAGTTTACTACTGCTGAGTGAAGGGGCCCAGTGTGAGACTAGTTTACTACTGCTGAGTGAAGGGGCCCAGTGTGAGACTAGTTTACTACTGCTGAGTGAAGGGGCCCAGTGTGAGACCCATTCATTGTGATGTAGGAGTATTTTTAACACGGTGTAGCTCTCAGACTACCATCCTTATTGACCCATCAGGCTCTCGGGGTCTCTTTGGGTCTCTTGTCACATGAAACCACTAGGCTGCCTTGTGGTGTGTTGTCCCTCCACATTGTTAGATGTGACTTTGGTAAGACTCTCATAAAAAAAACCTGCCTGTCAGAGCAAAAGTGGGCTTGTGACTGCCAGAGGGCCAGAGGGGGTGTGTCGGAGGGGGGGGGGAGCAGACCAATCCAAGACAGCAGATCCTGTAATTAGCACTAGCCCAGAGGGGCACCAGGACAAAAGACATCTGTAACTCACACACAAAGGACACCGCGGAGCTGAGCCCTGACTAGCCCTAATGCCAACCCAGCCTTCAGCGCCAGCTTCGTTCAGCAGAACTCTGTACTGACGTCTGTCTGAACCATGGACTGCAGGACCTCCGCAGGGGAAGAGGGCAGGGTCCAAAATGTATGTTTGGCTCCACCAGCCACTGAGGCAGGTAGATGAAAAATAATCTGATTTACCAGCCCAAACATAATTACATAAAAAAAAAAACTGACGACCGTGCTTTGTAATGTTTCTAAAACAAGAAATGTATTAGTAAGAATGTGGATGTGGATGTAATCATGTGGATTATTGCTCAATTTTATTTCATTTTTTGTGACCCGAGTCTTTAAAACAAAATTTCAGACGAGGACTAAATGTTCAGCTGCCCCTTTAACTGCGGGAGGGGTTACCGTGGTAACGGGGCCCTTACAGTCATGTCAGCTATTAGTTGAAGCGGTGGACTCATGCTAACATTGAAAAACAACCAGGCTTGTGAACAAAACAATGTAACTAGGCAAGAAACACAAAGATAAAGTCTCACTTAGCTGACTTGAGTAAATTAGACAGCCTGCTGTGCCTCTGCCAGCACCTCCAAAAATGAATCTATCTGCGCTTCACTCACAGTGAGCAAAGCTGTTGGGGTCTAGCAGCTATGAAACAAAACAGCAGAAATACTTTGAAAACAGCTACTTAAGCATTTTTCTGCTAGAAATCGCAACTTGCACATTTGCTCATTCTTGACTTTTGACTGTATTTATTCGCAAATGAGATTGTAATGCTCACACTGTAGAGCCCTGCACAGATTGACGACCCGCAAACATATAGATATTCTTACCCGCCAATACCTAAATCTACCCGCATTTGGTGGGTGTTAATTTTATGCCCTGGACGAGGGTGGTGCTGGTTTCCTTCTACTCAGAACGACCACCTAGCCCCCTCCACCCTCCTCCTCTCTCTGCCTACTCTGAAAACATCATAAGGTCACAAAACAGGCCTGGGCTGGCTCAGAACATCTGGAACAGCGCTCAGCTCTGTGGGGAACAGCAGCCTCTCTCTGCTCTGTGGGGAACAGCAGCCTCTCTCTGCTCTGTGGGGAACAGGAGCCTCTCTCTGCTCTGTGGGGAACAGCAGCCTCTCTCTGCTCTGTGGGGAACAGCAGTCTCTCTCTGCTCTGTGGGGAACAGGAGCCTCTCTCTTCTCTGTGGGGAACAGGAGCCTCTCTCCTCTCTGTGGGGAACAGGAGCCTCTCTCTTCTCTGTGGGGAACAGGAGCCTCTCTCTGCTCTGTGGGGATCAGGAGCCTCTCTCTTCTCTGTGGGGAACAGCAGCCTCTCTCTGCTCTGTGGGGAACAGCAGTCTCTCTCTGCTCTGTGGGGAACAGCAGCCTCTCTCTGCTCTGTGGGGAACAGCAGCCTCTCTCTGCTCTGTGGGGAACAGCAGCCTCTCTCTGCTCTGTGGGGAACAGCAGCCTCTCTCTGCTCTGTGGGGAACAGCAGCCTCTCTCTTCTCTGTGGGGAACAGGAGCCTCTCTCCTCTCTGTGGGGAACAGGAGCCTCTCTCTTCTCTGTGGGGAACAGGAGCCTCTCTCTGCTCTGTGGGGAACAGGAGCCTCTCTCTTCTCTGTGGGGAACAGCAGCCTCTCTCTGCTCTGTGGGGAGCAGCAGCCTCTCTCTGCTCTGTGGGGAACAGCAGCCTCTCTCTGCTCTGTGGGGAACAGCAGCCTCTCTCTGCTCTGTGGGGAACAGCAGCCTCTCTCTGCTCTGTGGGGAACAGGAGCCTCTCTCTGCTCTGTGGGGAACAGCAGCCTCTCTCTGCTCTGTGGGGAACAGCAGCCTCTCTCTGCTCTGTGGGGAACAGGAGCCTCTCTCTGCTCTGTGGGGAACAGGAGCCTCTCTCTGCTCTGTGGGGAACAGGAGCCTCTCTCTGCTCTGTGGGGAACAGCAGCCTCTCTCTGCTCTGTGGGGAACAGGAGCCTCTCTCTGCTCTGTGGGAAGCAGCAGCCTCTCTCTGCTCTGTGGGGAACAGCAGCCTCTCTCTGCTCTGTGGGGAACAGCAGCCTCTCTCTGCTCTGTGGGGAACAGCAGCCTCTCTCCTCTCTGTGGGGAACAGGAGCCTCTCTCTTCTCTGTGGGGAACAGGAGCCTCTCTCTGCTCTGTGGGGAACAGGAGCCTCTCTCTTCTCTGTGGGGAACAGCAGCCTCTCTCTGCTCTGTGGGGAACAGCAGTCTCTCTCTGCTCTGTGGGGAACAGCAGCCTCTCTCTGCTCTGTGGGGAACAGCAGCCTCTCTCTGCTCTGTGGGGAACAGCAGCCTCTCTCTGCTCTGTGGGGAACAGCAGCCTCTCTCTGCTCTGTGGGGAACAGGAGCCTCTCTCTTCTCTGTGGGGAACAGGAGCCTCTCTCCTCTCTGTGGGGAACAGGAGCCTCTCTCTTCTCTGTGGGGAACAGCAGCCTCTCTCTGCTCTGTGGGGAGCAGCAGCCTCTCTCTGCTCTGTGGGGAACAGCAGCCTCTCTCTGCTCTGTGGGGAACAGCAGCCTCTCTCTGCTCTGTGGGGAACAGCAGCCTCTCTCTGCTCTGTGGGGAACAGGAGCCTCTCTCTGCTCTGTGGGGAACAGCAGCCTCTCTCTGCTCTGTGGGGAACAGCAGCCTCTCTCTGCTCTGTGGGGAACAGGAGCCTCTCTCTGCTCTGTGGGGAACAGGAGCCTCTCTCTGCACTGTGGGGAACAGGAGCCTCTCTCTGCTCTGTGGGGAACAGCAGCCTCTCTCTGCTCTGTGGGGAACAGGAGCCTCTCTCTGCTCTGTGGGAAGCAGCAGCCTCTCTCTGCTCTGTGGGGAACAGCAGCCTCTCTCTGCTCTGTGGGGAACAGCAGCCTCTCTCTGCTCTGTGGGGAACAGCAGCCTCTCTCTGCTCTGTGGGGAACAGCAGCCACTCTCTGCTCTGTGGGGAACAGCAGCCTCGCTCTGCTCTGTAGATAGCAGCAGCCTCGCTCTGCTCTGTGGGGAACAGGAGACTTGTTCTGCTCTGTGGGGAACAGGAGATATTCCACCCTCATTCAAAATACACATACATTCCAGAGGTGGGAGAATGGTTCAGTCCATCCATTGCTCTGTGGGTTATGACTCAGTGTTGTAAAAGATCACAGCCCCTAAGGAGAGAGAATGGTTCAGTCCATCCATTGCTCTGTGGGTTATGACTCAGTGTTGTAAAAGATCACAGCCCCTAAGGAGAGAGAATGGTTCAGTCCATCCATTGCTCTGTGGGTTATGACTCAGTGTTGTAAAAGATCACAGCCCCTAAGGAGAGAGAATGGTTCAGTCCATCCATTGCTCTGTGGGTTATGACTCAGTGTTGTAAAAGATCACAGCCCCTAAGGAGAGAGAATGGTTCAGTCCATCCATTGCTCTGTGGGTTATGACTCAGTGTTGTAAAAGATCACAGCCCCTAAGGAGAGAGAATGGTTCAGTCCATCCATTGCTCTGTGGGTTATGACTCAGTGTTGTAAAAGATCACAGCCCCTAAGGAGAGAGAATGGTTCAGTCCATCCATTGCTCTGTGGGTTATGACTCAGTGTTGTAAAAGATCACAGCCCCTAAGGAGAGAGAATGGTTCAGTCCATCCATTGCTCTGTGGGTTATGACTAAGTGTTGTAAAAGATCACAGCCCCTAAGGAGAGAGAATGGTTCAGTCCATCCATTGCTCTGTGGGTTATGACTAAGTGTTGTAAAAGATCACAGCCCCTAAGGAGAGAGAATTGTTCAGTCCATCCATTGCTCTGTGGGTTATGACTAAGTGTTGTAAAAGATCACAGCCCCTAAGGAGAGAGAATTGTTCAGTCCATCCATTGCTCTGTGGGTTATGACTCAGTGTTGTAAAAGATCACAGCCCCTAAGGAGAGAGAATTGTTCAGTCCATCCATTGCTCTGTGGGTTATGACTCAGTGTTGTAAAAGATCACAGCCCCTAAGGAGAGAGAATTGTTCAGTCCATCCATTGCTCTGTGGGTTATGACTAAGTGTTGTAAAAGATCACAGCCCCTAAGGAGAGAGAATTGTTCAGTCCATCCATTGCTCTGTGGGTTATGACTCAGTGTTGTAAAAGATCACAGCCCCTAAGGAGAGAGAATTGTTCAGTCCATCCATTGCTCTGTGGGTTATGACTCAGTGTTGTAAAAGATCACAGCCCCTAAGGAGAGAGAATTGTTCAGTCCATCCATTGCTCTGTGGGTTATGACTCAGTGTTGTAAAAGATCACAGCCCCTAAGGAGAGAGAATTGTTCAGTCCATCCATACAGGCTCTAACCAATAGTGCAAAGAAAAAAAAGTGTGTGTGTGTGTGTGTGTGTGTGTGTGTGTGTGTGTGTGTGTGTGTGTGTGTAGATAAAGAAATAAAACAACAGTAAAAATACATTTGACAATAAGAGTAGCAAGGCTATATACAGACACCGGTTAGTCAGGCTGATTGAGGTAGTATGTACATGTGGGTATGGTTAAAGTGACTATGCATATATGATGAACAGAGAGTAGCAGTAGCGTAAAAAGAGGGGTTGGCGGGTGGTGGGACACAATGCAGATAGCCCGGTTAGCCAATGTGCAGGAGCACTGGTTGGTCGGCCCAATTGAGGTAGTATGTACATGGATGTATAGTTGAAGTGACTCTGCATATAAGATAAACAGAGAGTAGCAGCAGCGTAAAAAGAGGGGTTTGGGGGGGTAGGGGGGGAGCACACAATGCAAATAGTCCGGGTAGCCATTTTATTACCTGTTCAGGAGTCTTATGGCTTGGGGGTAAAAACTGTTGAGAAGCCTTTTTGTCCTAGACTTGGCACTCGGTACCGCTTGCCATGCGGTAGTAAAGAGAACAATCTATGATTGGGGTGGCTTGACAATTTTTAGGGCCTTCCTCTGACACCACCTGGTGTGGAGGTCCTGGATGGCAGGCAGCTTTGCTCCAGTGATGTATTGGGCCGTACGCACTACCCTCTGTAGTGCCTTGCGGTCAGAGGTCGAGCAATTGCCGTACCAGGCAGTAATGCAACCGGTCAGGATGCTCTCGATGTTGCAGCTGTAGAACCTTTTGAGGATCTCAGGACCCATGCCAAATCTTTTAGTCCCAGGTTCCTTAGCTTAGTGATGAGCTTTGAGGGTACTATGGTGTTGAACGCTGAGTTGTAGTCAATGAATAGCATTCTCACATAGGTGTTCCTTTTGTCCAGGTGGGAAAGGGCAGTGTGGAGTGCAATAGAGATTGCATCATCTGGGGATCTGTTTGGGCGGTATGCAAATTGGAGTGGGTCTAGGGTTTCTGGGATAATAGTGTCAATGTGAGCCATTACCAGCCTTTCAAAGCACTTCATGGCTACAGACGTGAGTGCTACGGGTCTGTAGTCATTTAAGCAGGTTGCCTTTGTGTTCTTGGGCACAGGGACTATGGTGGTCTGCTTGAAGCATGTTGGTATTACAGACTCAATCAGGGACATGTTGAAAATGTCACTGAAGACACCTGCCAGTTGGTCAGCACATGCCCGGAGCATACGTCCTGGTAATCCGTCTGGCCCCGCAGCCTTATGTATGTTGACCTGTTTAAACGTCTTACTCACGTCGGCTACGGAGAGGGTGATCACACAGTCATCTGGAACAGCTGATTCTTTCATGCATGCCTCAGTGTTGCATGCCTCGAAGCGAGCATAGAAGTGATTTAGCTCGTCTGGTAGGCTCGTGTCACTGGGAAGCTTGCGGCTGTGCTTCCCTTTGTAGTCTGTAATAGTTTGCAAGCCCTGCCACATCCGACGAGCGTCGGAGCCGGTGTAGTATGATTCAATATTAGCCCTGTATTGATGCTTTGCCTGTTTGATGGTTGTCGCAGGGCATAGCGGGATTTCTTGTAAGCTTCCAGGTTAGAGCCCCGGACCTTGAAAGCGGCAGCTCTACCCTTTAGCTCAGTGCGAATGTTGCCTGTAATCCATGATTTCTGGTTGGGGTATGTACGTACAGTCACTGTGGGGATGAAGTCCTCAATGCACTTATTGATAAAGCCAGTGACTGATGTGGTGTATTCCTCAATGTCATCCTGGAACATGTTCCAGTCTGTGATGGCAAAACGGTCCTGTAGTTTAGCATCTGCTTCACCTGACCTTTTTTTAAAAGACCGCATCACTGGTGCTTCCTGCTTTAGTTTTTGCTTGTAAGCAGGAAGCAGGAGAATAGAGTTGTGGTCTGATTTACCAAATGGAGGGCGAGGAAAAGCTTTGTACGCGTCTCTGTGTGTGGAGTACAGGTGATCTAGAATTGTTTTCCCTCTGGTTGCACATTTAACATGTTGATAGAGATTTGGTAGAACTGATTTAAGTTTCCCTGCATTAAGTCTCCGGCCACTAGGAGTGCCGCCTCTGCGTGAGTGGTTTCCTGTTTGCTTATTTCCTTATACCGCTGACTGAGTGCGGTCTTAGTGCCAGCATCTGATTGTGGTGGTAAATAAACAGCCTCAAAAAGTATAGCTGAGAACTCTCTAGGGAAGTAGTGTGGCCTGTAATTTATCACAGTATACTCTACTTCAGGCGAGCAAAATCTAGAGACTTCCTTAGATTTTGTGCGCCAGCTGTTGTTTACAAATATTCACAGACCGCCCCCCCCCCTTGTCTTACCGGAGTGTGCTGTTCTATCTTGACGGTGCAGCGTGTATCCCGCTAGCTGAATATCCATGTCGTCATTCAGCCAAGATTCCGTGAAACATAGGATATTACAGTTTTTGATGTCTCGTTGGTAGGATATTTGTGATCGTAACTCGTCTAGTTTATTGTCCAATGATTGCACGTTGGCGAGTAATATTGGCGGTAACGGCAGCATTCCTAGGTTTCTTCTGCGGATCCGGACGAGGCATCCGGCTCCTCTTCCTCTGCGTCGCTTCCTTTTGCGAATAATTGGAATGTCTGCCCTGCGGGATGTTTGGAGAATATCGTGTGAGTCCTGCTTGTTGTTGTTGAATAAATCTTTGTCTAATCCGAGGTGAGTGATCGCTGTCCTGATATCCAGAAGCTCTTTGTCTAATCCGAGGTGAGTGATCACTGTCCTGATATCCAGAAGCTCTTTGTCTAATCCGAGGTGAGTGATCGCTGTCCTGATATCCAGAAGCTCTTTGTCTAATCCGAGGTGAGTGATCGCTGTCCTGATATCCAGAAGCTCTTTGTCTAATCCGAGGTGAGTGATCGCTGTCCTGATATCCAGAAACTCTTTGTCTAATCCGAGGTGAGTGAACGCTGTCCTGATATCCAGAAGCTCTTTTATGCCGTAAAATACGGTGGCAGAAACATTATGTAAAAAAAAAATATTTACAAATATTGCGAAAAAAACCCCCACATAATAACACAATTGCTTAGGAGACCGTAAAACGGCGGCCATCTCCTCCAGTTCAATTCTTCCAGGAGTCCACTGGGCCTCTGGGTAATTAAATATCACGTCCTCCCTGGTCTCTGTGTAGTTAAAGATCACATCCTCCCTGGTCTCTGTGTAATTAAAGATGACATCCTCCCTGGTCTCTGAGTAATTAAAGATCACATCCTCCCTGGTCTCTGAGTAATTAAAGATCACATCATCCCTAGTCTCTGAGTAATTAAAGATCACATCCCCCCTGGTCTCTGTGTAATTAAAGATCACAGCCTCCCTGGTCTCTGTGTAATTAAGGATCACATCCTCCCTGGTCTCTGTGTAATTAAAGATCGCATCCTCCCTGGTCTCTGTACAATTAAGGAACACATCCTCCCTGGTCTCTGAGTAATTAAAGATCACATCCTCCCTGGTCTCTGAGTAATTAAAGATCACATCCTACCTGGTCTCTGAGTAATTAAAGATCACATCCTCCCTGGTCTATTCGTAATTAAAGATCACATCCTCCCTGGTCTCTGAGTAATTAAAGATCTTATCCTCCCTGGTCTCTGTGTAATTAAAGATCACAGTCTCCCTCGTTGAACCTGAGAGACTCATAAAACAGCAGACGACATCCTGTTTAGTCTCTCGGGATCCGTATACAAAGGATCCAGTAGCCAGGTTGCCCTGGCCGTGTCCGGCCTGCTTCTGGAACCTTTATAGGCAGGTCAGTTAACAACCAATTCTTATTTACAATGACGGCCTACCCCGGCCAAACCCGGGCGACGCTGGGCCAATTGTGCGCTGCCCTATGGGACTCACAATCACTGCTGGATGTGATGCGGCAGGTAGCCTAGTGGTTAGAGTGTTGGGCCATTAACTGAAAGGTTTCTAGATTGAATCCCGAGCTGACTAGTTAAAAATCTGTTGTTCTGCCCCTGAACAAGGCAGTTCACCCACAGATCTTAGGCCGTCATTGAAAATAAGAATTTGTTCTTTAACTGACTTCCCTGGTTAAAAAAATCAATAAATGATGCAGCCTGGATTTGAACCTCCTGCTCCTCAGAAGGGAGCCTGCCCTCGGACCTCTCTTTCTCCGCCTCCTCTTCATGCATATCACTGGGGTCGGGGCCTGTTTCCGAGGGAGCCGTATATCCTCCACCTGGGGCTCGTCAGAGTCGTGAAAGAAGATTCTGCTAGCCCGTGGTGAGTAATCGCAGTCCTGATGTCCAAAAGTTATTTTCGGTCATAAGAGAAGGTAGCAGCAACATTATGTACAAAAAGAGTAAAAAAAATAAGTTACAAACAACGCAGATAAAAAATAAATAAAATACAATCGGTTGGGGGCATGTATAAAATATCTGCCTTCTGCTCCGGCGCCATCTCAGTCACATTTAAAGCATGTGGTCTGCCACACCGCACCATGGCAGTGCTAGGACAGAGAGAGAGAGGTAGAGTGATATAGTTAGAATACTTAACAAGAGACTAGGGAAGACGCAGGGACAAATACACAGATTTGGACAAAGGGTGTGCTCACACAGTCACACACACCTTCTTCATGTAGTTTTTCTCCCAGGTCTGTTTCTCGATATCCAGGCGTTGTCTGAGGGCCTTCATCTCCACCGAGTCAGTCAGGCAGAGACAGTTACTACCTGACAAGACCTAAAAACAGAACACAACCCACGTTATCCAGTCGGATTGTCTGTAGGTCTGTCTCTGTGGTAGGGAGGGTCCAGTCAGACTGTCTGTAGGTCTGTCTCTATGGTAGGGAGGGTCCAGTAAGACTGTATGTAGGTCTGTCTCTATGATAGGGAGGGTCCAGCCAGAGTGTCTGTAGGTCTGACTCTATGGTAGGGAGGGTCCAGTCAGAGTGTCTATGGGTCAGTCTCTATGGTAGGGAGGGTCCAGTCAGAGTGTCTGTAGGCCAGTCTCTATGGTCCTCCGTGGTCCTCCGTGGTCCTCTGTGGTCCTCTGTGGTCTTCTGTGGTCCTATGTGGTCTTCTGTGGTCCTCTGTAGTCTTCTGTGGTCCTCTGTGGTCCTCTGTAGTCTTCTGTGGTCCTCTGTAGTCTTCTGTGGTCCTCTGTAGTCTTCTGTGGTCCTCTGTGGTCCTATCTGGTCCTCTCTGGTCCTCTGTTGGTCAGTTAGTAGATCATGGCGCTTGCAATGTCAAAGTTGTGGGTTTGATTCACGCTGCGACCACCCATATAAAAAAGTTTGCACGCATGGCTGGATATCTCTTTGCATAAAATAGTTTTTAGGTTAGGGAGAGTACAGTATTATTATTATGGTAGGTTAGGGAGAGTACAATATTATTATTATGGTAGGTTAGGGAGAGTACAGTATTATTATTATGGTAGGTTAGGGAGAGTACAGTATTATTATTATTATGGTAGGTTATGGAGAGTACAGTATTATTATTATGGTAGGCTAGGGAGAGTACAGTCCTCTCCTGCTCTTCTTAAGTTCTTCTCTCACCTCTTTCCTTGCTGTTATCTGTTATATGCTGTTATCCTCCAGATGTCTCCTCAGGTCCTCTAGCTCAACACCCTGCCCCTGCAGGGAGCCATAGTGATTATTTAGATACTGGACTCACACACTGTTGAAACTGTAGCCATTAATAATAATAATGCATTTCATTTGTAAAGCGCTTCTCACACCCAAGGAACAGAAAACATGTCATGATTATAATATAAACAATCAACAACACAGAGAACATTGAAAACAGACAACAATCAAAGCTAAGGTGGCGTGAGATCTGAGGAACAGAATTCACAGAAGCCTTTTGTCATGACGTTGGCCTGTGGGTAAGGTTTATGACCCCCCCATAAATACCTTTCTTCCTTTCCTCTCGACTCTACTGAAGGACCCTTGAAAGCCTTTGTTAAACATAGAGAGTCGGGGAACATCAAAAGTTGGGGGGAAAGGAACCATATTTCGGTAATCCAACTGTTTGAAAATATGGTTTGTTACTTAATGAATATGGTGTCAGTTCGGTTGTCATCTGAGACATTCTTAGTAATGATAGGATGACATAAATTGTATCGTGGAAAGTGTACACATTATAGTTATCGAATTCACATGGAATTGTTGTGCAATTTAAATGTTCAAATATGAAACTATTCGTAAAAATATTAAATGTAGTTTTAGCTTCCAAATGAGAGAATTGGGTTTTCAGAAGGTTAGAGCTCTGCTCACTCAGTGGCCCGCCCCTGTGAAGAGACATTGGTTATAAACTATGAAACACACCCTTCTCTCCCTCCACTATATAAGCCCTTTACGAAAATATAACTTCCTGTTCCGAGTACTCGAGGCCTGCAGCCTCTGCGTTAAAAGGGCGAATAACTTGCTTTTCCGGGTACATTAGGGCGACGGTCCGATGTCAGAAGGATTCAGATAATAACTACAGAACGAAGCCAACCTCAGCGTGAGCTTTGGTTGCGAATGGTATGAACTTTGAACTCTTATTCACTACAGAAGGGATGCCTTCTAGCCGTTGAGTTAGCAGCGGCCGCTGTAAGGACGGGCAAAGGATCTCTTCTAACAAACAACACGACACTGCCAAGTATTCAGTTTACCACCAGAGACCCTCTAAACCTCTTGAAGCTTGGGGGCACTATTTTTAAACATGAGTCACTTCCTGATTTAATTTTTCTTAGGCTTTCGCCTGCAATATCAGTTCTGTTATACTCACAGACAATATTTTGACAGTTTTGGAAACTTTAGCGTGTTTTCTATCCTAAGCTGTCAATTATATGCATATTCTAGCATCTGGTCCTGAGAAATAGGCCGTTTACTTTGGGAACGTTATTTTTCCAAAAAATAAAATATAGTGCCCCCTAGTTTCAAGAGGATAACATCATTGATGTGTCCTCATACAACGCCTTCGTGATTTGGAACAAGATCAACGCTACCTTGATGCCTGATAAGCAGAACAATAGGAGGGTGCAACTGGAAAAAGGCACTTGTATCCCCACACATTCAAAGAAGGGAGCGCCTCCCCCGCACAGCAGCTCTCTGCAGCGCTTGTGAAAGCTGTTCAGGGGGCTGAATCTTGTCCTGATCCACCTGAGGCTGCAGCTGGGGCAGGCAAGAGGAGGAGATGACAATTCTGCCCCCAAAGAAGGACTGTAAAATAAATACTATGTGCTGCTGTGAGAAATACATCTGAAAGGTTCATGCACACACTCTTGCTTTACTGTCCTACATGTGCTAGTTGATTGGTTTATGCTCTTCACGTTTTTGTTTTGTATCTATTATCTTATTTTATTATTATTTTTTGTTGTTGATTATACACCTTGTGGGTGGGGGCAATGGTTCAACAAATGGGAGAAGACTAGAATGTTGTAATTGAATTCCTCATTGTACAGTATATAAGAATATATCATTATGTTTCCCTTCAATAAAACACATTCAAAACTACTTTCTGCACATTTCTGCTACTTTCTTAGGTTATACAAGTGCTCTCTTGCTAAACAATTGGTTTACACCTATGTACCACCTAAGTACCTTTAGCAAATATAATAATAATAATAAACCTCTACTTTAGTGAAGAAAACAATTATGACAAGTGTGTTGTAATAAAAACGAGTGGTGTCCACTGATGAAATGCAGTCTTTCTGCATTGTGAAGAGGGAAAACCCAGTTATTCGCAAAGTGTGTGATGAATGACAGGTTGTTTCTTCATACAAAATAGATTTGGGGCGGCAGGGTAGCCTAGTGGTTAGAGTGTTGGACTAGTAACCAAAAGGTTGCAAGTTCAAATCCCCGAGCTTGACAAGGTACAAATCTGTTGTTCTGCCCCTGAACAGGCAGTTAACCCACTGTTCCTAGGCCTTCATTGAAAATAAGAATTTGTTCTTAACTGACTTGCCTAGTAAAATAAAAGTAAAAAAAAAAAAATTGACGAATTAAATTAAGCTGGTTTATTGAAGGCGGGTCATTTTTTATCGTTAGGACAAGGGGAGTATACAGGAAGTTAAGACTACACAAGGGTTTAAATATGTTGGCAACAGGTTCCCTGTCAGATAGTACACGTGAAGAGGATGTAGCTCAGTGCCAGAGGCTATACTTTACCCATCAGTCACTGGTCTGTGTTCTAAACAGCACCCTATACCCTACACAGGGTATTACTTTTGATCAGAGCCCATAGGGTCCTGGTCAAAAGTAGTGCACTATATAGGGAATAGCATGCCATTTGGGACGCAGGCATAGCCTGGTTTTCCGGGATCCTTTGTTCCTGAGGCTATGTGTCTTATCACTACTGATCAGGCAGTATGATATAGACACCAGGCAATGTGTAGGATAGAACGGACTAGTGGAAACAAGGCCATCCTCATACCACACGCACACAACGGGAAGGCCATCTCTACACCACACGCACACAACGGGAAGGCCATCTCTACACCACTTACACACAACGGGAAGGCCATCTCTACATCACTCAAATTAATGCACTCGCCTTGTAAAATAACAGAGGTTAAAGTGAGTTACAGTAAAGGGATGGTTTGGTGACTAACAAGACATGTCTCTAAAAACGTATTTGTGACAGGGGGGCAGTATTGAGTAGCTTGGATGATTAAGTTGCCCAGAGTAAACTGCCTGCTACTCAGTCCCAGTTGCTAATATATGCATATTGTTTGAATGATGTCTGTGAGTATAACAAAACTCATATGGCAGGCGAAAACCTGAGAAAAAAATCCAACCAGGAAGTGGGAAATCTGAGGTTGGTCGATTTTCAACTCATTCCTTATTGAAGATACAGTGGGATATTGGTCATGTTGCACTTCCTAAGGCTTCCACTAGATGCCAACAGTCTTTAGAACTTTGTTTGATGCTTCTACTGTGCGGTGGGGGCAAATGAGAGGGGAATGAGTCAGAATGAGTCATTCAGCCAGGTCTGGCAGAATGCTTTGAGCTTGTGACGCGCGGTCATGTGAGAGGTAGCTCACGATGCATTGCTTTTCTACAGACAAAGGAATTCTCTGGTTGGAACATTATTGAAGATTTATGTTAAAACATCCTAAAGATTGATTCTATACTTAGTTTGACATGTTTCGACAGACTGTAACGGAACCTTTTGGACTTTTCGCCCGACCTTTCGGCTGGACTTGCACACGCGTTTGGAATTGTTTACCAAACGCCCTAACAAAGGAAGGTATTTGGACATAAATTATGAACTTTTTCGAACAAATCAAACATTTATTGTGGAACTGAGATTCCTGGGAGTGCATTCTGATGAAGATCATCAAAGGTAAGTTCATATTTATAATGCTATTTCTGACTAATGTTGACTATACAACATGGCGGATATCTCTTTGGCTGTTTTGGTTTTTGAGAGCCGTACTCAGATTATTGCATGGTGTGCTTTTTCCGTTAAGCTTTTTTGAAATCTGACACAGCGGTTGCATTAAGGAGAAGTTCATCTAAAGTTCCATGTATAATAGTTGTATCTTTTATCAATGTTTATTATGAGTATTTCTGTGAATTGATGTGGCTCTCTGCAAAATCACTGCATGTTTTGGAACTACTGACTATAACACGCCAATGTAAAATGAGATTTTTGGATATAAATATGCACTTTATCAAACAAAACATGCATGTTGTGTAACATGAAGTCCTATGACTGTCGTCTGATGAAGATCATCAAAGGTTAGTGATTCATTTTATCTATATTTCTGCTTTTTGTGACTCCTCTCTTTGGCTGGAAAAATGGCTGTTTTTCTGTGACTTGGTGGTGACCTAACAATCGTTTGTGGTTCTTTCTCTGTAAGTCCTTTTTGAAATCAGACACTGTGGCTGGATTAACGAGAATTTTACCTTTAAAATTGTGTAAAATACTTGTCTGCTTTGAATTTGGCGTCCTGCACTTTCACAGGCTGTTGCAGGGGTGCCGCTAGCGTCCCACATATCCCAGAGAGGTTATTAAGCTAGTTTCTGTCCATTCTGTTGGGTTTCCTGTCTTGCCTATATACTGTCACAGTGTTACTGTAATGTGTCTGTGTGTGTGCGTCTGTGTGTATATACCTCTGCTTGGCCAACTCCCTCTTTCGCTGACACTGCTCGTCCCGGTCTCTCTCCAGCTGTTGTCGTAGTTCTTCACTCTGGCGTATGTAGCGTTGGGCTGCTCTCTCCTCTGCTTGCAGACCCCTCCTGTCTCAGCCTCCAGTATTTATGCTGCAGTAGTTTATGTGTCACGGGGCTAGGGTCAGTCTGTTATTTCTCCCATCTTATCCAGTGTCCTGTGTGAATTTAAGTATGCGTTCTCTTTCTTTCTTTCTTTCTTTCTCAGAGGACCTGAGCCCTAGGACCATGCCTCAGGACTACCTGGCCTGATGACTCCTTGCTGTCCCCAGTCTACCTGGTCGTGTCGCTGCTCCAGTTTCAACTGTTCTGCCTGCGGCTATGGAACCCTGACCTGTTCACCGGACGTGCTGCCTATCCCAGACCTGCTGTTTTCAACTCAGCCTCCAGTATTTATGCTGCAGTAGTTTATGTGTCGGGGGGCTAGGGTCAGTTTGTTATATCTGGAGTACTTCTCCTGTCCTATTCGGTGTCCTGTGTGAATCTAAGTGTGCGTTCTTTAATTCTCTCCTTCTCTCTTTCTCTCTCTCGGAGGACCTGAGCCCTAGGACCATGCCCCAGGACTACCTGACATGATGACTCCTTGCTGTCCCCAGTCCACCTGGCTGTGCTGCTGCTCCAGTTTCAACTGTTCTGCCTTATTATTATTCGACCATGCTGGTCATTTATGAACATTTGAACATCTTGGCCATGTTCTGTTATAATCTCCACCCGGCACAGCCAGAAGAGGACTGGCCATCCCACATATGCTCTCTCTAATTCTCTCTTTCTTTCTCTCTCTCGGAGGACCTGAGCCCTAGGACCATGCCCCAGGAATACCTGACATGATGACTCCTTGCTGTCCCCAGTCCACCTGACTGTGCTGCTGCTCCAGTTTCAACTATTCTGCCTTATTATTATTCGACCATGCTGGTCATTTATGAACATTTGAACATCTTGACCATGTTTTGTTATAATCTCCACCCGGCACAGCCAGAAGAGGACTGGCCACCCCACATAGCCTGGTTCCTCTCTAGGTTTCTTCCTAGGTTTTGGCCTTTCTAGGGAGTTTTTCCTAGCCACCGTGCTTCTACACCTGCATTGCTTGCTGTTTGGGGTTTTAAGCTGGGTTTCTGTACAGCACTTTGAGATATCAGCTGATGTACGAAGGGCTATATAAATAAATTTGATTTGAACTCTCTAGAGACAGCAGGAGCGGTAGAGATACTCTCAATGATCAGCTATGAAAAGCCAACTGACATTTACTCCTGAGGTGTTGACCTGTTTTACCCTCGACAACCACTGTGATTATTATCATTTTACCGTGCCTCTACACCTGCATTGCTTGCTGTTTGGTGGTTTTAGGCTGGGTTTCTGTACAGCACTTTGTGACATCAGCTGAAGAAAGGCTTTATAAATACATTTGATTTATTGCAGCAGCTCAGCCTCGTGAAGGACATGCAGCTTTTTCATCTTCCGCTTGTGTTTACAGTTTAGCTTTTGGACCTCTGGCTCCAGACCTGGATTTCATGAAATGTGTTATAAAATTACTAAACTTCTCTCTGCCTCATGGCAAAATGTTTAGAATTGCAGAAAGCTTGCTTCAAAACTGCAACATTTCCTCTACTCCCCATGATAAGATTTCTGGAATTGCATGAATTTACTTTAAAACTATTTATTTCCACCGTGAAGAGTGGGGGCCACTAAAATATTTAGCCCGCGAGGTGGAGGCGAGGCTATACTAAAATCTTGCTGAACACCCCAAAAGGCTAGGGCCTTTCCTGATCGGTAGAAAGATATTTGTATTCTGATTTCTGGTTTGTAAAAGCAGAGAAATAGACTAAGTGGTCAAAATGTCAGAGGAAACATAATTGATGATGTTACTAAATGTCACGAGTCCGACCGAGGGTGGCTTCCCTTCCCGGTCGGGTGGCGCTCGGCGGTCGTCGTCAGCGGCCTATTAGCTGCCACTGATTGTCTTTCCTCCCCCTCCTTGTATGTTTATTGTTAGCACCTGTTCGTGAATGATTAGTTGGGCTTTATTAGACACCCGCCTGTTTCTTTGTGTGGGATTAATTATTGTGACCTTTGGTTATGTAGTAGAGGAACGTGTTTGTTCCTGGTCGTGTATTTCGGTTGTACTATTTTCGTCCCCCGTGTTTGGGGCAGTTTGGTTGTGAGCACCCTGTGGTGCGTTTGTGCATTAAAGAGCACAGCATTGCACTCTCTGTTTCCTACGTCTGACTCCACACCCACGACACCCAGAGCGTTACACTAAAACATCTCTATAGCTTGATTGGTAGAATACATTTCTGTTCTGATTTCAGATTTGAACAGCAGAGAAGTAGACTAAAGCCTCAGACACACCCATAGTGTTTGCTGGCTGAGAGTACTTAGCACCTACGAAGGTAAATTTGCGAACTAATTTAGCATGTAGAATCGTGTAAAAAATGACGGCAGTCAGCGTCTACAGCGGATGATCCCTAAAACACAGCTTGCTGAATGATCGGCAGATAAATGCTAGATCCACATTCAATGCGATGAGTGGCGAGCCTTAAGATTTTAAAGTTTGACTGTTTACTTTGAAAAGAATGTTGGACATCTGGGAGTTTAACAATGGGACCTTTATAAAGCTGAAGAAATCCAATGAAAGTGGATTAGTTTTTTTGGGGGGGGGGGACAGGTTTAGGGTTTAATAGTATAAATATTATCAAAACAATTCTGCACCAACAATAACGTTCTAAAGAATAAAACTTTTATATGATTTAATTTAGGTCTTTTGCTGTTCCAAGTCCCACTAAATAAGTCCCACTAAATAATAGTCCCACTAAATAAGTCCCACTAAATAAGTCCCACTAAATAATAGTCCCACTAAATGAGTCCCACTAAATAAGTCCTACTAAATAATAAAAGTCCCACTAAATAAGTCCCACTAAATAATAAAAGTACCACTAAATAAGACCCACTAAATAATAAAAGTCCCACTATATAAGACCCACTAAATAATAAAAGTCCCACTATATAAGACCCACTAAATAATTAAAGTCCCACTATATAAGACCCACTAAATAATTAAAGTCCCACTCTATAAGACCAACTAAATAATAAAAGTACCACTAAATGCTAAAAAGTCTGAAATAAGTTGTACATTAAAGTGTGACTGCTTTCGCAAGTTACACTAATTAAGTTGACCCTTGACACTGACACAGTTTCAGATATTTTCCTCCCAAGTAGGATTTAGTGGAGGTTAGTGTCGGATAAGTAGTTCCTAGACTCTGCCTTAGGGGCAACTTCAACTGAAGCCCCCCTCTCTCACCTTTCAGTGATCTCTGATCTTCTTGGTCTTCTCATGGATCCACTTCTCCCTGCAGACCTTTTCCGTGGCGCTCGTTACCTCTTTCAGCTTCTTAATCTCCTGGTGGCGACACCATTTCTGTGACATCTCTCATGACAAAGGTGCCTGAAAGAAACATCCAGAGTACTTTCAGTTGGCCACAGATTAGTCCTCTGTAGCTCATTTGGAAGAACATGACTCTCGCAATACCAACGTAACGGATGTGAAATAGCTAGCTTATTGGTGGTGCTAGTGTAACGGATGTGAAACGGCTAGCTTAGTTAGCGGTGGTGCTAGTGTAACGGATGTGAAACGGCTAGCTTAGTTAGCGGTGGTGCTAGTGTAACGGATGTGAAACGGCTAGCTTAGTTAGCGGTGGTGCTAGTGTAACGGATGTGAAACGGCTAGCTTAGTTAGCGGTGGTGCTAGTGTAACGGATGTGAAACGGCTAGCTTAGTTAGCGGTGGTGCTAGTGTAACGGATGTGAAATAGCTAGCTTAGTTAGCGGTGGTGCGCGCTAAATAGCGTTTCAATCGGTGACGTCACTTGCTCTGAGACCTTGAAGTAGTGGTTCCCCTTGCTCTGCAAGGGCCGCGGCTTTTGTGTAGCGATGGGTAACGATGCTTCGTGGGTGACTGTTGTTGATGTGTGCAGAGGGTCCCTGGTTCGTGCCCGGTTATGGGCGAGGGGACGGTCTAAAGTTATACTGTTACACCAGGTTAGTGGATTAAATTCCCGGGACAGCCCGTATGTACACAGGACCACCCGTATGTACACGGGACCACCCACATGTGTATGGGACCACCCGTATGTACACGGGACCACCCACATGTGTATGGGACCACCCGTATGTACACGGGACCACCCACATGCACACAGGACCACCCGTATGTACACGGGACCACCCACATGCACACAGGACCACCCGTATGTACACGGGACCACCCACATGTGTATGGGACCACCCGTATGTACATTGTTTTATTCAATGTATACACGCATGTATGCCAGTTTTGGATACAGGCGTCAGGCTAAATGGCATAATATTATCAGGCTGTTACCAATAATAGATGGAGAGAGCAGTAATCAGACAGACATATATTCATATTAATTATTTATGAACGTTGGAAGTGATATATAAACGTGAATGGTTTGTGGGGCTACACTGCACAAGAGGGAAAAGGTTATGAAATAATAGTGGTTATGTGTTTTAATGAGGGTAAGACCGAACCGCAGACAGACAAGGTGCTGAGAGAACAGCGTAGGGTTAGTCAGCTGCCTAGGACAGGGGTTTAATAAACTGGCATAACAAAGTCTACTGACAGACAGGCCATACCAGGGTGGTCCCGTGTACATGAGTAGACAAAACAGGGACGCAACGTTTTGTTACGTTCCGGTAGAAATATGTTATGTAGAATAATGAATCATGTCATTTCTATTTCATTTCATATTTCATTTCTATCTGCAGCAATTCAGAACATGGCCCTTATCTCATCTGACTCCTTTACAGCTCTTGTTGTGGATGGCTCACGTCTGCCACCTAGTGGCCTTGACAGAGGATGGTAGTTCTGTAAGCTGTGTGTGTGTGTGTGTGTGTGTGTGTGTGTGTGTGTGTGTGTGTGTGTGTGTGTGTGTGTGTGTGTGTGTGTGTGTGTGTGTGTGTGTGTGTGTGTGTGTGTGTGTGTGTGTACACACCTGCTCTATAAAGGTGAAGTCTCTCTGGATAGTGACCTCGTACTTCTCCTTCTACAGTGAAGTTCCTGCTCAGCTCCTTCTCTGTCTCCTTCCACATGTCTCACTGTTAGCGCCCTCTGCTGAGAGGAGAGAGAGGAAGGGGAGAGGGAGAAGGAAAGAGGGATGAAAAGAGGACAGCTTGGGCAGCAGTCCAATTTAATTTGGCCCCCCAAGGTTGAAAAAAAATATGTTATTTCAATTAGAAAAAAATATTATTGATCTTTTTTTTGTTGTTAAAATTGTTAAAATTGTTATTATAGGTTGAGAGGAGGTAAAGATATATGTTTAAAAGGTACAATGCAGCCCTTTTTATCTCAATACCAAATCATTTCTGGGTAATTATTAAAAGTGCAATATGCAGAAATTGCTCCGCCATTTCCTGGTTACTAAACTTCTAGTAGCCTAATTTCAGTTTGTGACAAAACAAGCAAGTCTATTGTAGATAATCATTGTACCATCTAAACCGCTGTGAAAAATCTTTTACGTAACCAAAAATATTGTAATTTCAGCTGTTTGAAGCTGGTGTACAAAACCGAAAATAAAGAGCGAGAAGCATAGAAATAGAGCACATAGAAGAGAGCTAACGGTTCTTAGACTTTTAATGAGAATGACATAGACCCACCCACTTTGGAACCAGGCACACCCACTGGGTTTTCCCCACAAAAGGGCTTCAATTTCAGACAGAAATACTCCTCAGATCATGCGGTTTAATTAGCTTCTTGATATGCCACACCTGTCAGGTGACTGGATTATCTTGGCAAAAGAGAAATGCTCACTAACAGGGGTGTAAAAAAATTGTGCACAACATTTCAAGCTTTTTGTGTGTATGGAACATTTCAGGTATATTTTATTTCAGATCATGAAACATGGGACCAACATTTTACATGTGTTATATCTTTGTTCAGTATAGAAACCCCTCATTGTCAGTATTGGTTGTTGGTCTAGTTCAGAAATGGAGGCGAGCCCAGTACTATTTTAATAGCAGTATTCTCAAGTTAATATCTGGATAAGGACATTGAGAGTTTCCCCTCATCCCTGTATATAGCCTCGTTATATTGTTTTACTTTTTATTTAGTAAATGGTTTTCTTAACTCTTCTTGAACTGCATTGTTGTTTAAGGGCTTGTAAGTAAAGCATTTCACGGTAAAGTCTACACTTGTTGTATTCGGCGCATGTGACAAATGAAGTTTGATTTGAATGTAGAGCGCCCCCATCTGGCAGCACGGGTGTATGGATCAGCTGGCCATGGCGCTCCAGGTTATCAGTGGTCGGGGAGTATTGGTGCTGAAGGAAGAGATCACATACACACACGTTAGCTCAATCATACACACGTTAGCTCAATCATACACACGTATGGGGCTTTGAACATGAATCTCCAGGCGTAACAAGACTTTGTTGAGCTCATTACATACACACGTTAGCTCAATCATACACACGTATGGGGCTTTGAACATGAATCTCCTGGCGTAACAAGACTTTGTTAGCTCATTACATACACACATTAGCTCAATCACACACACGTATGGGGCTTTGAACATGAATCTCCTGGCGTAACAAGACTTTGTTAGCTCATTACATACACACGTTAGCTCAATCATACACACGTTAGCTCAATCATACACACGTTAGCTCAATCATACACACGTTAGCTCAATCATACACACGTTAGCTCAATCATACACACGTTAGCTCAATCATACACACGTTAGCTCAATCATACACACGTTAGCTCAATCATACACACGTTAGCTCAATCATACACACGTTAGCTCAATCATACACACGTTAGCTCAATCATACACACGTTAGCTCAATCATACACACGTTAGCTCAATCATACACACGTATGGGGCTTTGAACATGAATCTCCAGGCGTAACAAGACTTTGTTGAGCTCATTACATACACACGTTAGCTCAATCATACACACGTATGGGGCTTTGAACATGAATCTCCTGGCGTAACAAGACTTTGTTAGCTCATTACATACACACGTTAGCTCAATCACACACACGTATGGGGCTTTGAACATGAATCTCCTGGCGTAACAAGACTTTGTTAGCTCATTACATACACACGTTAGCTCAATCATACACACGTTAGCTCAATCATACACACGTTAGCTCAATCATACACACGTTAGCTCAATCATACACACGTTAGCTCAATCATACACACGTTAGCTCAATCATACACACGTTAGCTCAATCATACACACGTTAGCTCAATCATACACACGTTAGCTCAATCATACACACGTTAGCTCAATCATACACACGTTAGCTCAATCATACACACGTTAGCTCAATCATACACACGTTAGCTCAATCATACACACGTTAGCTCAATCATACACACGTTAGCTCAATCATACACACGTTAGCTCAATCATACACACGTTAGCTCAATCACACACACGTTAGCTCAATCATACACACGTTAGCTCAATCATACACACGTTAGCTCAATCACACACACGTTAGCTCAATCATACACACGTTAGCTCAATCACACACACGTATGGGGCTTTGAACATGAATCTCCTGGCGTAACAAGACTTTGTTAGCTCATTACATACACACGTTAGCTCAATCATACACACACGTATGGGGCTTTGAACATGAATCTCCAGGCGTAACAAGACTTTGTTAGCTCATTACATACACACGTTAGCTCAATCATACACACGTATGGGGCTTTGAACATGAATCTCCTGGCGTAACAAGACTTTGTTAGCTCATTACATACACACGTTAGCTCAATCACACACACGTTAGCTCAATCACACACACGTTAGCTCAATCACACACACGTTAGCTCAATCACACACACGTTAGCTCAATCACACACACGTTAGCTCAATCATACACACGTATGGGGCTTTGAACATGAATCTCCTGGCGTAACAAGACTTTGTTAGCTCATTACATACACACGTTAGCTCAATCATACACACGTATGGGGCTTTGAACATGAATCTCCTGGCGTAACAAGACTTTGTTAGCTCATTACATACACACGTTAGCTCAATCATACACACGTATGGGGCTTTGAACATGAATCTCCTGGCGTAACAAGACTTTGTTAGCTCATTACATACACACGTTAGCTCAATCATACACACACGTATGGGGCTTTGAACATGAATCTCCAGGCGTAACAAGACTTTGTTAGCTCATTACATACACACGTTAGCTCAATCATACACACGTATGGGGCTTTGAACATGAATCTCCTGGCGTAACAAGACTTTGTTAGCTCATTACATACACACGTTAGCTCAATCACACACACGTTAGCTCAATCACACACACGTTAGCTCAATCACACACACGTTAGCTCAATCACACACACGTTAGCTCAATCACACACACGTTAGCTCAATCATACACACGTATGGGGCTTTGAACATGAATCTCCTGGCGTAACAAGACTTTGTTAGCTCATTACATACACACGTTAGCTCAATCATACACACGTATGGGGCTTTGGACATGAATCTCCTGGCGTAACAAGACTTTGTTAGCTCATTACATACACACGTTAGCTCAATCACACACACGTATGGGGCTTTGAACATGAATCTCCTGGCGTAACAAGACTTTGTTAGCTCATTACATACACACGTTAGCTCAATCATACACACGTATGGGGCTTTGAACATGAATCTCCTGGCGTAACAAGACTTTGTTAGCTCATTACATACACACGTTAGCTCAATCATACACACGTATGGGGCTTTGAACATGAATCTCCTGGCGTAACAAGACTTTGTTAGCTCATTACATACACACGTTAGCTCAATCATACACACGTATGGGGCTTTGAACATGAATCTCCTGGCGTAACAAGACTTTGTTAGCTCATTACATACACACGTTAGCTCAATCATACACACGTATGGGGCTTTGAACATGAATCTCCTGGCGTAACAAGACTTTGTTAGCTCATTACATACACACGTTAGCTCAATCATACACACGTATGGGGCTTTGAACATGAATCTCCAGGCGTAACAAGACTTTGTTAGCTCATTACATACACACGTTAGCTCAATCATACACACGTATGGGGCTTTGAACATGAATCTCCTGGCGTAACAAGACTTTGTTAGCTCATTACATACACACGTTAGCTCAATCACACACACGTATGGGGCTTTGAACATGAATCTCCTGGCGTAACAAGACTTTGTTAGCTCATTACATACACACGTTAGCTCAATCATACACACGTATGGGGCTTTGAACATGAATCTCCTGGCGTAACAAGACTTTGTTAGCTCATTACATACACACGTTAGCTCAATCATACACACGTATGGGGCTTTGAACATGAATCTCCAGGCGTAACAAGACTTTGTTGAGCTCATTACATACACACGTTAGCTCAATCATACACACGTATGGGGCTTTGAACATGAATCTCCTGGCGTAACAAGACTTTGTTAGCTCATTACATACACACGTTAGCTCAATCATACACACGTATGGGGCTTTGAACATGAATCTCCTGGCGTAACAAGACTTTGTTAGCTCATTACATACACACGTTAGCTCAATCATACACACGTATGGGGCTTTGAACATGAATCTCCTGGCGTAACAAGACTTTGTTAGCTCATTACATACACACGTTAGCTCAATCATACACACGTATGGGGCTTTGAACATGAATCTCCTGGCGTAACAAGACTTTGTTAGCTCATTACATACACACGTTAGCTCAATCATCCACACACGTATGGGGCTTTGAACATGAATCTCCAGGCGTAACAAGACTTTGTTAGCTCATTACATACACACGTTAGCTCAATCATACACACACGTATGGGGCTTTGAACATGAATCTCCAGGCGTAACAAGACTTTGTTGAGCTCATTACATACACACGTTAGCTCAATCATACACACGTATGGGGCTTTGAACATGAATCTCCAGGCGTAACAAGACTTTGTTAGCTCATTACATACACACGTTAGCTCAATCACACACACGTATGGGGCTTTGAACATGAATCTCCAGGCGTAACAAGACTTTGTTAGCTCATTACATACACACGTTAGCTCAATCATACACACGTATGGGGCTTTGAACATGAATCTCCTGGCGTAACAAGACTTTGTTAGCTCATTACATACACACGTTAGCTCAATCATACACGCGTATGGGGCTTTGAACATGAATCTCCAGGCGTAACAAGACTTTGTTAGCTCATTACATACACACGTTAGCTCAATCACACACACGTATGGGGCTTTGAACATGAATCTCCTGGCGTAACAAGACTTTGTTAGCTCATTACATACACACGTTAGCTCAATCATACACACGTATGGGGCTTTGAACATGAATCTCCTGGCGTAACAAGACTTTGTTAGCTCATTACATACACACGTTAGCTCAATCATACACACGTATGGGGCTTTGAACATGAATCTCCTGGCGTAACAAGACTTTGTTAGCTCATTACATACACACGTTAGCTCAATCATACACACGTATGGGGCTTTGAACATGAATCTCCAGGCGTAACAAGACTTTGTTAGCTCATTACATACACACGTTAGCTCAATCATACACACGTATGGGGCTTTGAACATGAATCTCCTGGCGTAACAAGACTTTGTTAGCTCATTACATACACACGTTAGCTCAATCATACACACGTATGGGGCTTTGAACATGAATCTCCTGGCGTAACAAGACTTTGTTAGCTCATTACATACACACGTTAGCTCAATCATACACACGTATGGGGCTTTGAACATGAATCTCCTGGCGTAACAAGACTTTGTTAGCTCATTACATACACACGTTAGCTCAATCATACACACGTATGGGGCTTTGAACATGAATCTCCAGGCGTAACAAGACTTTGTTAGCTCATTACATACACACGTTAGCTCAATCATACACACGTATGGGGCTTTGAACATGAATCTCCTGGCGTAACAAGACTTTGTTAGCTCATTACATACACACGTTAGCTCAATCATACACACGTATGGGGCTTTGAACATGAATCTCCAGGCGTAACAAGACTTTGTTAGCTCATTACATACACACGTTAGCTCAATCATACACACGTATGGGGCTTTGAACATGAATCTCCAGGCGTAACAAGACTTTGTTAGCTCATTACATACACACGTTAGCTCAATCATACACACGTATGGGGCTTTGAACATGAATCTCCTGGCGTAACAAGACTTTGTTAGCTCATTACATACACACGTTAGCTCAATCACACACACGTATGGGGCTTTGAACATGAATCTCCTGGCGTAACAAGACTTTGTTAGCTCATTACATACACACGTTAGCTCAATCATACACACGTATGGGGCTTTGAACATGAATCTCCTGGCGTAACAAGACTTTGTTAGCTCATTACATACACACGTTAGCTCAATCATACACACGTATGGGGCTTTGAACATGAATCTCCAGGCGTAACAAGACTTTGTTGAGCTCATTACATACACACGTTAGCTCAATCATACACACGTATGGGGCTTTGAACATGAATCTCCTGGCGTAACAAGACTTTGTTAGCTCATTACATACACACGTTAGCTCAATCATACACACGTATGGGGCTTTGAACATGAATCTCCTGGCGTAACAAGACTTTGTTA
This sequence comes from Oncorhynchus mykiss, assembly GCF_013265735.2. Taxonomy (NCBI): domain Eukaryota; kingdom Metazoa; phylum Chordata; class Actinopteri; order Salmoniformes; family Salmonidae; genus Oncorhynchus; species Oncorhynchus mykiss. The sequence goes on from NC_048584.1 coordinate 38,393,592, forward strand.
GCTCATTACATACACACGTTAGCTCAATCATACACACGTATGGGGCTTTGAACATGAATCTCCTGGCGTAACAAGACTTTGTTAGCTCATTACATACACACGTTAGCTCAATCATACACACGTATGGGGCTTTGAACATGAATCTCCTGGCGTAACAAGACTTTGTTAGCTCATTACATACACACGTTAGCTCAATCATCCACACACGTATGGGGCTTTGAACATGAATCTCCAGGCGTAACAAGACTTTGTTAGCTCATTACATACACACGTTAGCTCAATCATACACACACGTATGGGGCTTTGAACATGAATCTCCAGGCGTAACAAGACTTTGTTGAGCTCATTACATACACACGTTAGCTCAATCATACACACGTATGGGGCTTTGAACATGAATCTCCAGGCGTAACAAGACTTTGTTAGCTCATTACATACACACGTTAGCTCAATCACACACACGTATGGGGCTTTGAACATGAATCTCCAGGCGTAACAAGACTTTGTTAGCTCATTACATACACACGTTAGCTCAATCATACACACGTATGGGGCTTTGAACATGAATCTCCTGGCGTAACAAGACTTTGTTAGCTCATTACATACAAACGTTAGCTCAATCATACACGCGTATGGGGCTTTGAACATGAATCTCCAGGCGTAACAAGACTTTGTTAGCTCATTACATACACACGTTAGCTCAATCACACACACGTATGGGGCTTTGAACATGAATCTCCTGGCGTAACAAGACTTTGTTAGCTCATTACATACACACGTTAGCTCAATCATACACACGTATGGGGCTTTGAACATGAATCTCCTGGCGTAACAAGACTTTGTTAGCTCATTACATACACACGTTAGCTCAATCATACACACGTATGGGGCTTTGAACATGAATCTCCTGGCGTAACAAGACTTTGTTAGCTCATTACATACACACGTTAGCTCAATCATACACACGTATGGGGCTTTGAACATGAATCTCCAGGCGTAACAAGACTTTGTTAGCTCATTACATACACACGTTAGCTCAATCATACACACGTATGGGGCTTTGAACATGAATCTCCTGGCGTAACAAGACTTTGTTAGCTCATTACATACACACGTTAGCTCAATCATACACACGTATGGGGCTTTGAACATGAATCTCCTGGCGTAACAAGACTTTGTTAGCTCATTACATACACACGTTAGCTCAATCATACACACGTATGGGGCTTTGAACATGAATCTCCAGGCGTAACAAGACTTTGTTAGCTCATTACATACACACGTTAGCTCAATCATACACACGTATGGGGCTTTGAACATGAATCTCCTGGCGTAACAAGACTTTGTTAGCTCATTACATACACACGTTAGCTCAATCATACACACGTATGGGGCTTTGAACATGAATCTCCAGGCGTAACAAGACTTTGTTAGCTCATTACATACACACGTTAGCTCAATCATACACACGTATGGGGCTTTGAACATGAATCTCCAGGCGTAACAAGACTTTGTTAGCTCATTACATACACACGTTAGCTCAATCATACACACGTATGGGGCTTTGAACATGAATCTCCAGGCGTAACAAGACTTTGTTAGCTCATTACATACACACGTTAGCTCAATCATACACACGTATGGGGCTTTGAACATGAATCTCCAGGCGTAACAAGACTTTGTTAGCTCATTACATACACACGTTAGCTCAATCATACACACGTATGGGGCTTTGAACATGAATCTCCTGGCGTAACAAGACTTTGTTAGCTCATTACATACACACGTTAGCTCAATCATACACACACGTATGGGGCTTTGAACATGAATCTCCTGGCGTAACAAGACTTTGTTAGCTCATTACATACACACGTTAGCTCAATCACACACACGTATGGGGCTTTGAACATGAATCTCCAGGCGTAACAAGACTTTGTTAGCTCATTACATACACACGTTAGCTCAATCATACACACGTATGGGGCTTTGAACATGAATCTCCTGGCGTAACAAGACTTTGTTAGCTCATTACATACACACGTTAGCTCAATCATACACACGTATGGGGCTTTGAACATGAATCTCCAGGCGTAACAAGACTTTGTTAGCTCATTACATACACACGTTAGCTCAATCACACACACGTATGGGGCTTTGAACATGAATCTCCTGGCGTAACAAGACTTTGTTAGCTCATTACATACACACGTTAGCTCAATCATACACACGTATGGGGCTTTGAACATTAATCTCCAGGCGTAACAAGACTTTGTTAGCTCATTACATACACACGTTAGCTCAATCACACACACGTATGGGGCTTTGAACATGAATCTCCTGGCGTAACAAGACTTTGTTAGCTCATTACATACACACGTTAGCTCAATCATACACACGTATGGGGCTTTGAACATGAATCTCCTGGCGTAACAAGACTTTGTTATCTCATTACATACACACGTTAGCTCAATCATACACACGTATGGGGCTTTGAACATGAATCTCCTGGCGTAACAAGACTTTGTTAGCTCATTACATACACACGTTAGCTCAATCATACACACGTATGGGGCTTTGAACATGAATCTCCTGGCGTAACAAGACTTTGTTAGCTCATTACATACACACGTTAGCTCAATCATACACACGTATGGGGCTTTGAACATGAATCTCCAGGCGTAACAAGACTTTGTTAGCTCATTACATACACACGTTAGCTCAATCATACACACGTATGGGGCTTTGAACATGAATCTCCTGGCGTAACAAGACTTTGTTAGCTCATTACATACACACGTTAGCTCAATCACACACACGTGTGGGGCTTTGAACATGAATCTCCTGGCGTAACAAGACTTTGTTAGCTCATTACATACACACGTTAGCTCATTCATACACACGTATGGGGCTTTGAACATGAATCTCCAGGCGTAACAAGACTTTGTTAGCTCATTACATACACACGTTAGCTCAATCACACACACGTATGGGGCTTTGAACATGAATCTCCTGGTGTAACAAGACTTTGTTGAGCTCATTACATACACACGTTAGCTCAATCACACACACGTATGGGGCTTTGAACATGAATCTCCTGGTGTAACAAGACTTTGTTGAGCTCATTACGCTCAAAGGTTGCAGTTAGAGTACACATCAAGTAGTTCACCTCCATTGGATTATAAGACATTAACAAGAGGTGAATACAGTTGTGAAACAGGGACTGGATAGATGAAAATAATATGGAGAGAAACCTGACAGAAAAATTGCTAACAATTCCAAGTCGCTTTAGATCTGCTACGGAGAGAGGGAAGGGTACAACTTTAGTGCAGGGATTATCAACTGGATTCAGCCTCGGGCCGAGCAGGAACATATAATTACAAATCATTTGAAACAGATATAATATTTTATGAAAAAAAAAAGATCATTTCAAACCTTGTTTCCATTTTGATTACGATCTTTCTATTTTGTGTGGAAATACCTGGAAACAGATGAAATTAAAATCACTTGGAGCTGATTTCCTGGTGTTTTTACAGTCTTATGTACAACAATGAAAATTAAGAAATGTATATATTTTCCTCAGAAAACTGTGTGTGTGTGGGGGGGGGGTCTATGACCACCCAGAATGACCTGACAGTGGAAGGCAACTCCAGTCCTCGAGGGTCTGATTGTTGCCACAGGTCTGCCCCAGCTCCAGCCAACACACCTGACTCCAATAATCACCTAAATATGATGTTCAGTTTAGAATGACATTAGTTTAATCAGTTGTGTTTGCTAGGGATGGTGGGAAAGTGTGACACCAATCAGGCCCTCGAGGACTGGAGTTGTCCCCCCCCTATCAGGTCGTTCAGAGTGGTCATAGACTGGGCTCTGCTCAACAGCGCCCCCTGTTACTGGTCCTCCACACTCAGACTGCTGCACAATATCCTGTTATACAGAGAATAAATGTTTTTGATAACATTACAACCATATGGATATAATTGTAGACAATATACAGATTAGTAAGACAGATGTTGAGAATGAGACATTGAATAGACATGGGCATTATTCCAAAGATCAGGTCTCATGCATGATCTGTTAAATGTATATAGAGCTAGAATCATCAACAAATCCTTGGTTTGTTACCTGTGAGCATTGAGAATCTCTGCGATTGGACAGTGCAGGCGACAGCGCTCTCAGGTTCGTGACGTCACCCACGTCAGTCGCAACGTTCATTTTTTCGGACAACATGAGCACAATGTCTATATGCAACTATATGTGTTTAGGGGTCAGGATATGTTAACTGGCAATGGAGAAAGGAAATGGGGAACCCAGCTACAGTGTATCTGCTTCACACTCATTTACATTACGCCCGTGAATGACTGATGGGCTAAGTTGTCATGAGAGGCCTTCGGAGAGATTGACCTGTGTTCTTGGCGTCAGAGTCAGTAGGCGAGATGAGGTTCCTGTTGTAGGGGGAGGTGGGTCTCTGGCCGAGGTCTGTACCTCTGCAGCACTCTGGGCTCTCGTCTGCAGCAGCTCCAACAGCATATCGGGAGGGGGCTACATTAGGCAGGGAGGGGGCTACATTAGGCAGGCAGGCAGGGCCACGCAGAGCGAGACAGGGGAACTTGGGTGTAGTTGAACCCTAGACGCTGATCTTGGGTCAGTTTATCATTTCCAATCTTTTGACTGGTACTGTTTGTGTATGGTACCTGTTAACGGGCATCCTGGGAAGTGGTTTTGTATGTTATTGCTGTAAGAGCGAATTGCCTAGCATGCGCTAACTGTAATGGTCACAATGTCTCCCTGCTAATTCATAGCTATGTCCATGCTAATTAACAGACGTATCACGAATCTACAGCCATCAACATACTGTTGTCCTGCGCATCTAATGTGTTTCCTTGTGTCTATCGTCAGGTATTTGGAGTATGGGGAGGAGCACAGAGAGAGACACAGCTGCATGTGAGCTCTCACATTTTACAACATGTTTTTTTTACAAAAGGATAGATCTGGAGTTAGATAAACTTGGATATTTCGGTAGGGACATATGCAGGATGCTACCCTACACAGCATGGCCTTAGCTCCAGATCAAAACTACAAACCTACAACCTAATTTTGGCTAAAATGAACTGGAGGGATTACTGCTTTCCTTTTTCCAAGCTATATGGAGGTTGCTCTAGCAAACAAACAGCAGAGACCTGAGGAGACCATCCAACCTGGAACTGAGCTTGCTAGGACAGACCAGATACAACTTCAATGAGCACGGAGGTGTGAAGTGAGAGGTGTCGAAGCCTTTGGGCCCAACAAGTGGCCGTTCTGCTGCCCTGCTGCTTGGATTCCAACTGGCGATCTGTTTACTGTCTGTCCTGGCCTGTCTCCCCCTGTCTGGTACAGGTACAGGTACCCCCACCACACTCTCCCCTCTCTGTTCCCCGTCTGTCCTGGCCTGTCTCCCCCTGTCTGGTACAGGTACCCCCACCACACTCCCCCCTCTATGTTCCCCGTCTGTCCTGGCCTGTCTCCCCCTGTCTGGTACAGGTACCTTCACCACACTCTCCCCTCTCTGTTCCCCGTCTGTCCTGGCCTGTCTCCCCCTGTCTGGTACAGGTACCCCCACCACACTCCCCCCTCTATGTTCCCCGTCTGTCCTGGCCTGTCTCCCCCTGTCTGGTACAGGTACCCCCACCACACTCTCCCCTCTCTGTTCCCCGTCTGTCCTGGCCTGTCTCCCCCTGTCTGGTACAGGTACCCCCACCACACTTCCCCCTCTCTGTTCCCCGTCTGTCCTGGCCTGTCTCCCCCTGTCTGGTACAGGTACCCCCACCACACTCCCCCATCTCTGTTCCCCGTCTGTCCTGGCCTGTCTCCCCCTGTCTGGTACAGGTACCCCCACCACACTCCCCCCTCTCGTTTCCCCTTCTGTCCTGGCCTGTCTCCCCCTGTCTGGTACAGGTACCCCCACCACACTCCCCCATCTCTGTTCCCTGTCTGTCCTGGCCTGTCTCCCCCTGTCTGGTACAGGTACCCCCACCACACTCCCCCATATCTGTTTACTCTCTGTCCTGGCCTGTCTCCCCCTGTCTGGTACAGGTACCCCATCACACTCCTCCCTCTCTCCCTGGCCTGTCTCCCCTTGTCTGGTACAGGTACCCCCACCACACTCCCCCCTCTCTCCCTGGCCTGTCTCCCCCTGTCTGGTACAGGTACCCCCACCACACTCCTCCCTCTCTCCCTGGCCTGTCTCCCCCTGTCTGGTACAGGTACCCCCACCACACTCCCCCCTCTCTCCCTGGCCTGTCTCCCCCTGTCTGGTACAGGTACCCCCACCACACTCCCCCCCTCTCTGTTTACTGTCTGCCCCGGCCTGTCTCCCCCTGTCTGGTACAGGTACCCCCAACACACTCCCCCCTCTCTCCTGAGCTTTCGCTGACCTCCGGCACACACAGTTAGTGACACTGAACTTACAATGGCTAGCCCCAAGTCGTTATATATTTTAAAACAGTTATTGTGCATTTTGCTATTTTGCAAGTGGCATCATGACTCCTAAATGCTTTGTTAACCATGAACTTTCTTTACCCAATCGTGGGACAGACTCTGTTTGTTACCACACTCGGGACTCTGACTCTCTATTGGTTACACAGACTTTTGGCCTCCCATCCTGTTCTAACCACCTCTCGTTGGCTTTGTATTCATGTTGCATGATGAAATTACTGTACAATTTGATCTTGTTGCCATCTAATGCACATTCAGATGTCATAAATTAGCACTGCAGAGCTCTCCCTATCCTCTGCCGTGCCTTGATTGTATTACTGTTGATGATATCTGGAAATGTGCATGTACACCCTGGCCAATCTACTGTTGCCAGCCCCAATTCTGACTTGTGGTCTGATATCTGCTTCACTGATTTCTGCTCTCGTAAAAGCCTGGGTTTTCTGCACGTTAATACTAGAAACGTATTACCTAAATTGGATCAATAGAAAGTGTGGGTTCACAGCTCCAATCCAGATGTGTTGGTCATTGCTGAGACATGTTTCGAATACTGATGTTAACCTTTGTGGTTGTAACCATTTTTGGAAAGACAGAGCTTCCAAAGGTGGGGAGTGGGTATCTTTACCAAGGATCACCTTCAGTGCTAGGTCGTCTCCACCAAGTCTGTCCCCAAACAATTTGATTGGCTGGTTTTAAGCATTACACTTTCTAATAGCTCTTTGTTGACTGTAGCTGGGTGCTATCGTCCTCCATCAGCACCTAGGGTACCCTACTTGTACCCTACCTGTACCCTACCTGCCCTAAGCTCTCTCCTGGCCCCTTACACCAAGTCTGAATTTGTCCTGCTTGGTGACCTAAATTGGGACATGCTTAAACCACCATTGCTTAAGTCCTAAAGCAATGGGACTCCCTAAATCTTTCTCAGATTATTACCAATCCCACAAGGTATGACTCCAAACACCCAGCAGAGGCTACTCTCCTCGACGTTATCCTCACAAATAACCCTGACAGTCCGGTGTTTTCTGTAACGACCTTAGTGAAAACTGTTTTACAGCCTGTATACGTAATTGCTGCTCAGTGAAACAACCTGTCCTGACTTATCATAGACGCTTGCTAAAACACTTTACTGATCAAGCCTTCCTTCATGAACTGGCCTCTGTAAAATGGTATAGAATCAGCTTCATCCCCTCTGTCGAAGACGCTTGGACCTTCTTTTTTGATATTTTCAGTGGTATTGTTAACAAACATGCCCCATAAAGAGAGTTAAAAACAGGTTCAGGCCCTGGTTCAACCGTGATCTTGCAGAGTTACTCCACCTCAAGAATTGCATTTGGCGAAATGCTCGGCACACGCATAGTTACGAAGTACGATCACATCTGTTACACTGGTGCCAAGACCAGTCTTCATGTCTCCATTGGACAGCGTCTTCTTCTTCTTAGGATTAGGTTGACCGATCACATCCAACTTTTAGGTGCAGCACAGCTTCCCTCTACACTCAGCTCCTTCCTCACAGCACAGCTTCCCTCTATACTCAGCTCCTTCCTCACAGCACAGCTTCCCTCTACACTCAGCTCCTTCCTCACAGCACAGCTTCCCTCTACACTCAGCTCCTTCCTCACAGCACAGCTTCCCTCTATACTCAGCTCCTTCCTCACAGCACAGCTTCCCTCTACACTCAGCTCCTTCCTCACAGCACAGCTTCCCTCTACACTCAGCTCCTTCCTCACAGCACAGCTTCCCTCTACACTCAGCTCCTTCCTCACAGCACAGCTTCCCTCTATACCCAGCTCCTTCCTCACAGCACAGCTTCCCTCTACACTCAGCTCCTTCCTCACAGCACAGCTTCCCTCTACACTCAGCTCCTTCCTCACAGCACAGCTTCCCTCTGCACTCAGCTCCTTCCTCACAGCACAGCTTCCCTCTATACTCAGCTCCTTCCTCACAGCACAGCTTCCCTCTATACTCAGCTCCTTCCTCACAGCACAGCATCCCTCTACACTCAGCTCCTTCTCGGCGCATATCACTGCACCTGTCACTCTCGTCGTGTGGAGGGCAACCCGGAACGTTTGACCCAAGTTAAACAATTTAAAGGGCAATGCTACCAAATACTAATTGTGTGTATGTAAACTTCTGACCCACTGGGAATGTGATGAAATAAATAAAAGCTGAAATAAAGAATTCTCACTACTATTATTCTGAAATGTTACATTCTTAAACTAAAGTGGTGATCCTAACTGACCTAAGGCAGGGACTTTTTACTAGGATTAAATGTCAGGAATTGTGAAAACTAAGTTTAAATGTATTCGGCTAAGTTGTATATAAACTTCTGACTTCAACTGTACATATATATACATATATAAAAGCTGAAATCAATATTATCTATATTCTCCAGATAATATTGATTTACTGCCTAACAATAATACTAATTAGAATTATGTTATTGAGGACTGGCCAGTAACACATGAATTATTTATTAATAATTGAACCCTTAATTCAGGTCGAATATATTGATATACGGCATAATAAAGGCCTTATTTACTACTTTTATATATATATATATATATATTACACACACTTATATATACACACACTTATAAACTACTTAATAGTGGCTAATATGTAAAGCTTGTAGCACACTCTATATGTGTTCACAACATTTTAATGAATAAACCCACTCTATATGTGTTCACAACATTTTAATGAATAAACCCACTCTATATGTGTTCACAACATTTTAATGAATAAACCCACTCTATATGTGTTCACAACATTTTAATGAATAAACCCACTCTATATGTGTTCACAACATTTTAATGAATAAACCCACTCTATATGTGTTCACAACATTTTAATGAATAAACCCACTCTAAATGTGTTCACAACATTTTAATGAATAAACCTCAACCAAAGTTTCACAATGCGGTGCCTTCTTTAGAAAAGGTTAAAATGTGTATTTAAAGCATAGTGTTAACCATGCTTTTAATTGATAGGAAAGATAGAAGACGAGACAAGAAAGACAGGAGACGTTTTACACGGCAGTCATTTAGCAGACGCTCTTATCCAGTGGCACTAAACCACAAGACCACTGCAGGCCGCTCCATAAAGACATTTGATTTTTCATTCTTATACAACTTTCATAGCAAAAGGATTTGTCATTTCTCAAATATTAAAAGGGCAATCTGGGAATGGTACACCCATTTTCTAATTTATAAATTAGACACACTCCAGCTAAAAAAAAAATAATAAATTTTCAAAAATGATTGTTGAAACAATATCTATCCCAATTAATGTACACCCACTTAAGGGTATAACATATATGTTTTGTGCAAATTAGTGGTTAGACGACCAATAGAGAACAGAAGGGGAAAAGCCCCTCCCACTTGTGCCATGTCATGACTTACTTGAACTTGAGATGTGCCTTTTTGTTAAATAAATAACGTGATAAAGGAGATGAAAATGAGACTAAAGTGCCTCTTTAATGATATATAGCCATTCATTCTTGAAGAATGTAACTTAAAATGTCTCATGAGCTGTCCTACTTCACCACAAGCCAAAATATAAGCTTGTTTTAATATATTTTTTATAAACAATGTAATTGTAAAAAAAAAAAACATTGTAAAGCTTACAAAACATGGTTAAAGCTATCAGACAGTCATTGTTTCCAAACCGCTGTCTATGAATTTAAGAGATACATTTCTTTAGCCTCTATCCCTAAGCTTTTTACAAAACAATGTCAGGGTCACTGTTTGTTTGAATCCCATATTGCCCCTTTAATAAATAAGTAAATATATTTCAGGTTATCCATCTTCACAAATAAATCAAGACAACAGTAAGGCCCATTGAAAACAACACTCACTCAGCAAGATGTGCCCAGGGAAAAGTGAACACACAATATACTAGATAGGATGTGCAGCAATAGGCTATCTCCTTCCCAACTCTCGTTCTTCCAGAGCACGCCAGCCATTACTTTAAAAGATACATCTCCCGAACGAATAGCACTTGCACTCAGACTGCCAATTCAACCTTGCCCTTGACTGCATCACGGAAAGAGTTTAAATGGTAAGAAACATCAGAATGAACAAGGTGCTCAGCAAATAAAGGGAGCTGAACAAACTGTGTCCATGATCAAAAATGGATTCGTAGGGGTAGGGGTAGGGGTAAGGGTAGGGGTAAGGGTAGGGGTAAGGGTGGGTGTAAGGGTAGGGGTTGGGGTCGACAGTAGTTGTTGGGCCATCAGAACATATGTAATCGCTGTCAGCATCTACCCCACTGGAGGTAAATTGGACAAAGCCTGGCTTGTCGGTCCTGATATGGCCGTCGATCCAGGACTGGTAACGGGACACTCTGGTGTAGATCCCAGGGAGATTGGGCCGAGCGCAGCCTTGACCCCAACTAACAACCCCAGACTGGACCCAGACAGAGTTCTGTTGGATCACCATTGGACCTCCTGAGTCACCCTGAGAAGATGGAGCAAGGTCATTAAAAGAAGGATCTAGGAAATGAAATGGAACGGGGCCCAGTTTTTCAAAACTTATCAGATCAGATTTCTGCAATCTGATCGGATTAAAAAGCATAGAAATGTAATGAGTAGAACAGAGGTATCATTGACCTGAATGGGGACGCCCGTTCTATTCATTCTATTTCTATGCATTTAATCCTGTCCGCTTGCCAAAATCCGAATCGATAACTTTTGAAAAACTGGGCACTGTCGTAGAACAAGATGAGTTAGTGTGAACTTTACCTGACATGAGTCCTTGCCCCCTGCCAGATCACCAGCACAGAGCATGTTGTCTGTGATTGAGCCTGCCCCATTGAGGCAGTCACACTGTCTGTTCCCCACAACTGAAACCTCCACTTCTTGCAGATCCTGGGGGGATGGGAGGGGAACTGAAGGAAATAAAGGAAGACAAGTGATGGGAGATTAAAAATGGGAGGTAACAACTTTATGACAGTTTTCATCAGGTTGTCAATTTCCATCAGAATAAGAAGAAATTCATGTGCACCTGCATTGTGACCACTGGGGGGCACTGTTTCACATAAAACATCATCTCATCAACATCTCCTACAATGGATCATGAATGTGTCCTCACCTCCTTCATTGACGTTGCCCCAGCCGGTCACCCAGCTATCAGTACCATTGTTGAAAACACTATCACTTGCTGCCAGACAGACGGGTCGGATGTAGTTTGTGAAGTTGACTGGTGAGGAGAGTCTGAGCAGAGCGATGTCGTTGTCCTTTGTTAAATCGTTGTAATCTGGATGTATAATGATCTCAGCCACAGTTCTGGACACTTCGTTGGGGTTAATCCCCTCCAGGGTCTGTAGACCAAGGCTAACGTTCCAACCATTTGGGTCTGAGCTTTGTTGGAACGAAAAATGTAATTAAATTAAGATGGATCAAAGTGATGAAATATAAGATTAACATGGAATTAATAGACAGTTACATTTTGGAAAAGTAATTTCAAGAGTTGCGCTCAGCTGCATCACAAATAACTGACATAATTATTTATTTTGTAAAACAACTTTTATGTCCCCTTGTATCTCACGCTAACTCACCTAGAGAAGCAGTGGGCTGCAGACATCACCCACGCCTTGTTGACGAGGGACCCACCGCAAACATGTCCGTCAGAAGTTTGGAGACTTGCCTGCCAGGGCCAACTTCCTGCAGGGGCATTTTCTCCTCCCACTATTTTGTTGTTGAGTGGAGGGGTGCCACACACTAACATAAAAATAGAGATTATTGGAATTAAATACTCCACATTTGCCATTGGTATTAGATCAACAATTTATATTGGAAATCTATAGTGTGGTATCTGCACCGGGATTTCAGCCAAACTGAATTTGGATGAAAATACAATGTCAGAAACTCATGTTTATCATTTGGAGGGTTCCACAAGGGTTCTGTAGGAAGGGTGATGGTTCTATGTGGAACCATACTGATCCAAAGAACCCTTTGAGCCTTTCAAAGGTTCTTTGCACTTTGCAGAAAATTATTATTTCCTCTTTTGAAGGGGCGGTGGCTCATTAGAATATTTTGGGGAGTGGTTTGCTCACAGCTGTTTTTGTGAATGTGTGAGTGAGTGTGTCATGCCAGTTTATCTAATCTGTTGTGTTATGCAATTACATGTTATAAATGTGACCTAAGGCCAGAAAACCACGGGAAGAGGCGACCTGGCACGCAGGCCGGGCTTGTCATTTTGGAAGCATGTCAACAGTGGGCGGCTCGTTACTGAGTTTCCCGAATTCCCACACACAGATGGAATTCTTGTCCGGGGCTCAGGTGAGTCAGAAAGTGGGGCGCAATATGCAAACAGACTGCGAAATATATACTTTCTCCTTTGAGTCAAGTAAAGGAGAGAAAAATGCATGTTACGCGCCTGAAAACCCGGAGCAGATGACGGATAGTGAATTTGAAAGTATGATTCGTGGAGAACGTGGATCCATGCCTTTTGGCCGATCCATTTGTGGTGAAGAAGTGTTCTGTCAATTTGATCAGAGTATCCAGAGGTGAACTTTTTGTGCTGTTCATATGGCATTTCAAGACTCCGGGACCAAAGCGTTGACCTGCTTTTGTTCCGAACCCACTATGGTGTTTGGGGATAGTGGTATATAGAGTATGTTCCGAACCCACTATGGTGTTTGGGGATGGTGGTATATAGAGTATGTTCCGAACCCACTATGGTGTTTGGGGATAGTGGTATATAGAGTATGTTCCCGAACCCACTATGGTGTTTGGGGATAGTGGTATATAGAGTATGTTCCGAACCCACTATGGTGTTTGGGGATAGTGGTATATAGAGTATGTTCCCGAACCCACTATGGTGTTTGGGGATAGTGGTATATAGAGTATGTTCCCGAACCCACTATGGTGTTTGGGGATAGTGGTATATAGAGTATGTTCCCGAACCCACTATGGTGTTTGGGGATAGTGGTATATAGAGTATGTTCCCGAACCCACTATGGTGTTTGGGGATGGTGGTATATAGAGTATGTAGGGTTAGAGGTTAGAGGTTAGAGGACGGTTTCCTTTTTACCCAATTCCCCTTTGCCCTTTTGTTGTGAATAAATGTGCAATTTTCAAACTTTGAAAGGATACAATAAGTAACGAGGCCTCTACTCTGCCGGAAAGCCAGACCAAGATTACATGTTATATACACTGAGTGTACAAAACATTAGGAACACCTGCTTTTTACATGCTATAGACTGACCAGGTGAATCCATGTGAAAGCTTTCATTCCATATTGATGTCACTTGTTAAATCCACTTCAATCAGTGTGGATGAAGGGGAGGAGAGCAGTTAAAGGAGGATTTTTAAGCCTTGAGGCAATTCAAATCTAATCTAATTGTCACATTAACCGAATACAATGGTCCACCTTACCGAGAATTTTTTTTTTAATTTTTAATTTATTTAACCAGCAAGTCAGTTAAGAACAAATTCGTATTTACAAAGACGGCCTACCAGGGAACAGTGGGTTAACTGCCTGTTCAGGGGCAGAACAACAGAAATTTACCTTGTCAGCTCAGGGATTTGATCCAGCAACCTTTCGGTTACTGGCCCAATGCTCTAACCACTAGGCTACCTGCTTACTTACAAGGCCTTAACCAACAATGCCATTCAATAAATAGAGTTAAGAAAATATTTCTAAATGAACTAAAGTTTAAAAAAATTCAAAAAATACAAAAATAACACAATAAATTAACAATAACGAGACTATATACAGGGGGTACCGGTACCGAGTCAATGTGCTGGGTACAGGTTGGCCGAGGTAATTTGTACATGTAGGTAGGGATAAAGTGACTATGGATAGATAATAAACAGCGAGTAGCAGTAGTGTAAAATGTAAATAGTCCGGGTGGCCATTTCATTAATTGTTCAGGAGTCTTTTGTCAAGGGGGTAGAAGCTGTTCAGGAACCTTTTGGACCTGGACTTGGCACTCCTGTACCGCTTGCCGTGCGGTAGCAGAGAGAACAGTCTATGACTTGGGTGGCTGGAGTCTTTGCCAATGTTTTAGGGCCTTCCTCTGACACGCCTAGTATTTAGGTCCTGGATGGCAGGAAGCTTGGCCCCAGTGATGTACTGGGCCGTATGCACTACCCGCTGTAGGGCCTTACGGTCAGATGCCGAGCATTAGCCATACCAGGCGGTGATGCAACCGGTCAAGATGCTCTCAATGCTGCAGCTGTGGAACTTATTGAGGATCTGGGGGGGACACATGCCAAATCTTTTCAGTCTCCTGGGGAGGAAAAGTTGTCGTGCCCTCTTCATGACTGTCTTGGTGTGTCTGGACCATGTTACATCCTTAGTGACGGGGACACCGAGGAACTTGAAGCTCTCGACCCGCTCCACTAAAGCCCAGGGGGGCATGCTCGGCCCTTAATTACCTGTAGACCACGATCAGCTCCTTTCTCTGGCTGACGTTGAGGGAGAGGATGTTGTCATGGCACCACAGTGCCCTGTCACTGACCTCCTCCCCTACCTCACACTCAACGTCAACAAAACTAAGGAGATGATTGTGGACTTCAGGAAACAGCAGAGAGAACACCCCCCTATCCACATCGATGGAACAGTAGTGGAGAGGGTAGTACGTTTTAAGTTCCTCGGCGTACACATCACAGACAGACTGAATTGGTCCACCCACACAGACAGCATCGTGAAGAAGGCGCAGCAGCGCCTCTTCAACCTCAGGAGGCTGAAGAAATTTGGCTTGTCACCAAAAGCACTCACAAACTTCTACAGATACACAATCGAGAGCATCCTGTCGGGCTGTATCACCGCCTGGTACGGCAACTGCTCCGCCCACAACCGTAAGGCTCTCCAGAGGGTAGTGAGGTCTGCACAACGCATCACCGGGGGCAAACTACCTGCCCTCCAGGACACCTACATCACCCGATGTCACAGGGAGGCCATAAAGATCATCAAGGACAACAACCACCCGAGCCACTGCCTGTTCACCCCACTATCATCCAGAAGGCGAGGTCAGTACAGGTGCATCAAAGCTGGGACCGAGAGACTGAAAAACAGCTTCTATCTCAAGGCCATCAGACTGTTAAACAGCCACCACTAACATTGAGTGGCTGCTGCCAACACACTGACTCAACTCCAGCCACTTTAATAATGGGAATTGATGGGAAATTATGTAAAATATATCACTAGCCACTTTAAACAATGCTACCTAATATAAGGTTTACATACCCTACATTATTCATCCCATATGTATATGTATATACTGTACTCTATATCATCTACTGCATCTTTATGTAATACATGTATCACTAGCCACTTTAACTATGCCACTTTGTTTACATACTCATCTCATATGTATATACTGCACTCAATACCATCTACTGTATCTTGCCTATGCCGCTCTGTACCATCACTCATTCATATATCTTTATGTACATATTCTTTATCCCCTTACACTTGTGTCTATAAGGTAGTAGTTTTGGAATTGTTAGCTAGATTACTTGTTGGTTATTACTGCATTGTCGGAACTAGAAGCACAAGCATTTCGCTACACTCGCATTAACATCTGCTAACCATGTGTATGTGACAAATAAAATTTGATTTGATTTGATTTGATTTGATTTATAGGCTGTCTCATCGTTGTCAGGGATCAGGCCTAGCACAGGCGTGTCATCAGCAAACTTGATGATGGTGCTGGTGTCGGGCGCGGCCATGCAGTGAACTGGGAGTACATGAGGGGACTAAGCATGCACCCCTGAGGGGCCCCCGTGTTGACGGTCAAGGTGGCAGATGTGTTGTTACCTACCCTTACCACCTAGGTAGGGGTGACCTGTCAGGAAGATCCAGTTGCAGAGGGACGCACATTTTCACATGGAATAGCCTTAATTTCTCAGAACAAAAATAGACTGATGAGTTTCAGAATAAAGTTCTTTGTTTCTGGCCATTTTGAGCCTGTAATTGAACCCACAAATTCTGATGCTCCAAATACCCAATTAGTCTAAAGAAGGACAGGTTTATTGCTTCTTTAACCAGAACAACAGTTTTCAGGTGTGCTAACATAATAGCAAAAGTGTTTTCTAATGATCAGATAGCCTTTTAAAATGATTCACTTGGATTAGCTAACATAACGTGCCATTGGAACACAGGAGTGTTGTTTGCTGATAATGGGCCTCTGTACGCCTATGTAGACATTCCATTAAAAAAATCTGCCGTTTCCAACTAGAATAGTCATTTACAACATTAACAATGTCTACACTGTATCTCTGATCAATTTGATGTTATTTTAATGGACAAAAAATGTGCTTTTCTTTCAAAAACAAGGACATTTCTAATTGACCCAAAACTTTTGAACGGTAGTGTATATGACATACTATATGATTAAGATGAGAGATGGTTACAATTCAGTCAGTCAGAGAGGATTGAGAAGTGGATTGAAAAATCCCTTATTGGACTTAATGTAAACTCACCAGTGGCTGATGAAGAGCCAACCGTTGAAGTGATGTCTGCAATAGTAGTAGTTGCTGGAAGAAATAGACAAAGAGGTTAAAAACCAAGCACGAGCACTTCCTGTAAATCCCTGTAGCCCCAAAATATGATATTTCCTTTTTTTTAAACGCTTGTTTGTTACGTTGTATCATGCGGCAACCACCAGTTGATTTTTAAAGTTATTTTGTGACATTTTAAGAGTAATGTGTTGCGTTGTACCATGTTGCAACCACTGGTAGATGTACATTTTGATCGTAATTATTAAACCAGACAGAAACTATGACTGCTACACAATAACAAAACAGGGTTTCAGAATTTAGACTTTTGCTAGTTGTTTGAATGAGGAAGTGCTAAGCACCCCCAAAACCATTCTGCTCGTGGTCCACTCAAAATTCATCACCTAGCCAGGAGGTTAATAAACAAATTAGGCACATTTGAGCAGTCTTGATACGACATTTTTTAAACATAAATGCAATGGCTATTTGGATCAGTCTAAAACTTTGCACATACACTGCTGCCATCTAGTGGCCAAAATCTAAATTGCACCTGGCCTTTCTCTTGCATTTCAAAGATGATGATACAAAAAAAAATACAAAAGAACGGTTGTATTTTTCTTTGTATTATCTTTTACCAGATCTAATGTGTTAAATTCTCCTACATTCCTTTCACATTTCCGCAAACTACAAAGTGTTTCCTTTCAAATGGTACCAAGAAAATGCATATCCTTGCTTCAGGTCCTGAGCTACAGGCAGTTAGATTTGGATATGTCATTTTAGGCGAAAATGTATAAAAAGGCGAGGATCCTTAAGAAGATTCAATATAATATCAGAAAATTATTCATGATACTTTTACTTTTATATTTTAGCAATTACATTTACTTTTGATACTTAAGTATATTTAAAACCAAATACTGTTAGACTTTTACTCAAGTATTTTACTGGGTTTCACTTTCACTTGTACTTTAGTCATTGTCTATTATTAAGGTATCTTTACTTTTACTCAAGTATTACAATTGGGTACTTTTTCCACCACTGTTTATAAGTCATCTGACTAGGGCTAGCTAATGTTAGCAATCATGGCTACTCAGTACCTATATATTGTATTTACTGAAGACAATACTTCTAGAGCGATTCAAACACTTGACATCATCTAAGGTGCATCATCTAAGGTTTTAACCAACAACAAAGTAGATAATGATTAGCTAATTTACTAAATTAAACAATGCATGGAATGTGTGTAGAAATTACACTAAAACACTATGAAAACAGTTGTGTTTTAAAATATTTCATTCAGAATCACAGATCATCTCGAGTGATATTGTGGCAATATTAATTTAATTTAAGTGTGCATTCCCATGCAATCTTTCTGTAGAATAAAGAAGTAAATTGATTTATCTGTGCTAGTTCATTCACTACGAAGTGATCTGATCTCTGCTTGTTTCCTGTTATCTGTAAGTATCACATGAGGGTTTCAAGTCTTCTATAATTCGGTCAGAGTTGAAAAGTGGAATTGGACACGATGTAAACTCACCAGGAAGAGCAGTGGACACCATACCTTGAGAAACAACAGGGTGGAATCAAGGTCAGCCAAATGAAATTCACATGTAAAATAGTAGCACAATCATCATCAAACAAAGTGGATAAAGTACTTACCCATCATCAACAGAAGCAACACGGAAAGCGTCCTTTGACTCCCCATTGTCAGAAGCTCCTTTTCTGCTCAAATCTAGGAGCAAACACGATTATCATTATCGTCATACCCACGAATATCATTATCCCCTTCTTCAAAACTGGCTTCATTCACAAATATGTTAGACGAGCTCACCTGTTTCTGTGCATTCACCCTTTCTTCTGTGTAGTTCTGTTGGGCTGGCGCTATACTCTTATATACTGTAGACAATGGGGGCATTGACAATGACATCAATGAATAATCTCAAGGACATCTACTGTCGTTGTGACAAGTCCACTCACACGAATAGCTAACCTGTTTCTCTGGTTCTTTCCTTTATCCAGTCAGCTGGAATTAGGCATACAGTAAGTCTCTGAATGTTCTGGTAGCAAATACCTACCAAACCGGTTTGAATACATTTGCCACTGTTGATGGGCCATCGGCAGGGCAATTAGGTACACTCTTTAGAAAAAAGGGTTCAAAAATGGTTCTTCGACTGTCCCCATAGGAGAACACTATTTGGGGTCTAGGTACAACCCTTTTTGGTTCCAGATAGAACCATTTTTTAGTTACATGTAGAGTGCTCTGCAGAAAGGGTTCTACATGGAACCCAAAAGGGTTCTTCAAAGAGATCTCCCATGGGGACAGCCGAAGAACACGTTTAGATTCTAGATAGCACCTTTTTTTCCCTGAAGAGTGTATGCTAAGTTAAGGGTCTGTGAGAGGGTTTTGTACATGCAGTAATGTAATGCATTTTTTAAATGCAGAATAGTGTAGATTAATTGGAAGAACAAACCAATATCTTGAAATGTCTTGCTCATATACAGTACCAGTCAAACGTTTGGACACACCTACTTACTCAAAGGTTTTTCTTAATTTTTTTATATTTTCTACATTGTAGAATAATAGTGAAGGTATCACAATATGAAATAACACATATGGAATCGTGTAGTAACCAAAAAGGTGCTAAACAAATCAAAAAGTATTTTAGATTCCTTCAAACTAGCCAACCGTTGCCTTGATGACAGCTTTGACACTCTTGGCATTCTCTCAACCAGCTTCACCTGGAATGCTTTTCCAACAGTCTTGAAGGAGTTTCCACAAATTGCTGAGCACTTGTTGGCTGCTTTAGCTTCACTCTGCGGTCCAACTCATCCCAAACCATCTCAAATGGGTTGAGGTTGGGGGGGGATTGTGGAGGTCAGGTCATCTGATGCAGTACTCCATCACTCTCCTTCTTGGTCAAATAGCCCTTGCACAGCCTGGAGCTGTGTTGGGTCATTGTCCTGTTGAAAAACAAATGATTTTCCCCACTAAGTGAATGCTGAGGTAGACATGCTGGTTATGTGTTCCTTGAATTCTAAATAAATCCCAGACAGTGTTACCAGCAAAGCACCCCCACACCATCACCCCTCCTCCTCCATGCTTCACGGTGGAACCACACATGCAGAGATTATCTGTTCACCTACTCTGTCTCACAAAGACACGGTAGTTGGAGCCAAAAATCTCAAATTTGGACTCATCAGACCAAAGGACAGATTTCCACCAGTCTAATGTCCATTGCTCTTGTTTCTTGGCCCAAGCAAGTCTCTTCTTATTATTGTTGTTTTTTTGTAGCAATTCGACCATGAATCCATGATTCACACAGTCTCCTCTGAACAGTTGATGTGTCTGTTACTTGAACACTGTGAAGCATTTATTTGGGCTGAAATCTGAGGTGCAGTTACAGTGCCTTGCGAATGTATTCGGCCCCCTTGAACTTTGCGACCTTTTGCCACATTTCAGGCTTCAAACATGAAAATATAAAACTGTATTTTTTTTTGAAGAATCAACAACAAGTGGGACACAATCATGAAGTGGAACGACATTTATTGGATATTTCAAACTTTTTTAACAAATCAAAAACTGAAAAATTGGCCGTGCAAAATTATTCAGCCCCCTTAAGTTAATACTTTGTAGCGCCACCTTTTGCTGCGATTACAGCTGTAAGTCGCTTGGGGTATGTCTCTATCAGTTTTGCACATCGAGAGACTGACATTTTTTCCCATTCCTCCTTGCAAAACAGCTCGAGCTCAGTGAGGTTGGATGGAGAGCATTTGTGAAAAGCAGTTTTCAGTTCTTTCCACAGATTCTCGATTGGATTCAGGTCTGGACTTTGACTTGGCCATTCTAACACCTGGATATGTTTATTATTGAACCATTCCATTGTAGATTTTGCTTTATGTTTTGGATCATTGTCTTGTTGGAAGACAAATCTCCGTCCCAGTCTCAGGTCTTTTGCAGACTCCATCAGGTTTTCTTCCAGAATGGTCCTGTATTTGGCTCCATCCATCTTCCCATCAATTTTAACCATCTTCCCTGTCCCTGCTGAAGAAAAGCAGGCCCAAACCATGATGCTGCCACCACCATGTTTGACAGTGGGGATGGTGTGTTCAGCTGTGTTGCTTTTACGCCAAACATAACATTTTGCATTGTTGCCAAAAAGTTACATTTTGGTTTCATCTGACCAGAGCACCTTCTTCCACATGTTTGGTGTCTCCCAGGTGGCTTGTGGCAAACTTTAACCGACACTTTTTATGGATATCTTTAAGAAATGGCTTTCTTCTTGCCACTCTTCCATAAAGGCCAGATTTGTGCAATATAAGACTGATTGTTGTCCTATGGACAGAGTCTCCCACCTCAGCTGTAGATCTCTGCAGTTCATCCAGAGTGATCATGGGCCTCTTGGCTGCATCTCTGATCAGTCTTCTCCTTGTATGAGCTGAAAGTTTAGAGGGACGGCCAGGTCTTGGTAGATTTGCAGTGGTCTGATACTCATTCCATTTCAATATTATCGCTTGCACAGTGCTCCTTGGGATGTTTAAAGCTTGGGAAATCTTTTTGTATCCAAATCCGGCTTTAAACTTCTTCACAACAGTATCTCGGACCTGCCTGGTGTGTTCCTTGTTCTTCATGATGCTCTCTGCGCTTTTAACGGACCTCTGAGACTATCACAGTGCAGGTGCATTTATACGGAGACTTGATTACACACAGGTGGATTGTATTTATCATCATTAGTCATTTAGGTCAACATTGGATCATTCAGAGATCCTCACTGAACTTCTGGAGAGAGTTTGCTGCACTGAAAGTAAAGGGGCTGAATAATTTTGCACACCCAATTTTTCAGTTTTTGATTTGTCAAAAAAGTTTGAAAAATCCAATAAATGTCGTTCCACTTCATGATTGTGTCCCACTTGTTGTTGATTCTTCACAAAAAAATACAGTTTTATATCTTTATGTTTGAAGCCTGAAATGTGGCAAAAGGTCGCAAAGTTCAAGGGGGCCAAATACTTTCGCAAGGCACTGTAACTCTAATGAACTTGTCTTCTGCAGCAGAGGTAAGTCTGGGTCTTCCTGTCCTGTGGCGGTCCTCATGAGAGGCAGTTTCATTATAGCCCATGATGGTTTTTGCAAAGTTCAAAGTTCTTGACTGACCTTCATGTGTTAAAGTAATGATGGACTGTCATTTCTCTTTGCCTATTTGAGCTGTTCTTTCCATAATATGGACTTGATCTTTTATCAAATAGGGCTATTTTCTGTATACCACCGCTACCTTGTTACAACCCAACTGATTGGCTAAAACGCATTAGGAAGGAAAGAAATTCCGCAAATTAACTTTGAACAAGGCACACCTGTTAAATTGAAATGTATTCCAGGTGACTACCTCACGAAGCTGGTTGAGAGAATGCCAAGAGTGTGCAAAGCTGTCATCGAGGCAAAGGGTGGCTTTAAATATCATAAGAATATCAATATTGGTGCCCACCTCTAGAAAATACACTAAAAGAAAAGCTTACATTCTCTACGGTCGCTTCATTTAAAACATTTGTTCTTAAATAAAATAAAAAATGCTGGAGTATAGAGGCAAATTAAACATCTTAGCTTCACTATACAACTACATATGGTGTTGAGTGTATATCAAATCAAAGTGTATTGGTCAGGTGCACAAGGCAGAGGGAAATGTTTGCATTGTCTTCAACAATGCAGTGCAATCCATCATTATTTTTTTTTGTCATAGCTGTCATCCATGAATGTCAAGATTCTTAACACAAACAAACAATGTTTTCTTAGTCATCGTAGCTACATTTACAACTTATTTACCTGTACATATAATTGTTTGTACTATATTGTTCTTAGTCATATACAGTACGTGTATACTGTATTCTAGTCATTGAACACTGGTCACTTAAACATTTTTTTACGTAGTGTTTTACCCACTTTACATGTATATATACTGTAATCATTGTTTGTTCATGTTAATAAGAATCTTGACATTCTTGGATACCAGCTTTGGGGAAAAAAGAAGAACGATGGATTAGACGTTACATGATGCTCTCGTAGAGCATGTTGAAGATTATTTTTATTAACCATAATACAAACTGAAACACAGCTGTTGCCTAACAAGAGGTAAATTTAGAGGTGTGGGAGGACAAAGGATCAGCATGTTCGCTTGTAACCGCAGCAACCACGTTCAGGTACAGAAGACTTGTAAACAGCTTCCTCCCCCCAGGCCGAGACTGCAGCACAGCTAATCAGATGGTTACCCGGACTATTTGCATTTAACCCCCTCCCCCTTTTTACGATGCTGCTACTCGCTATTTTTGATTTATGCATAGTCACTTTACCCCTACCTACATGTACAGTATTACCTCAATTACCTCGACTAACCTGTACCCCCGCACACTG
This sequence comes from Oncorhynchus mykiss, assembly GCF_013265735.2. NCBI lineage: Eukaryota > Metazoa > Chordata > Actinopteri > Salmoniformes > Salmonidae > Oncorhynchus > Oncorhynchus mykiss. The sequence goes on from NC_048584.1 coordinate 38,416,901, forward strand.
AATCGGTACCCCTGTATAATCGGTACCCCTGCCTCCTTATTATTATTTTATTGTTGCTCTTGTATTGTTTACTTTAGTTTATTTAGTAAACATTTTCTTAACTCTTATTTTTCTTTAAAAAGCATTGTTGGTTAAAGGGCTTGTAAACTAGGCATTTCACTGTAAGGTTTAAACCTGTTGCATTCGGTGCATGTGACATACAATTTTTTATTTTATTTGTTACGCTTTAAGGCTAAGAATGAACATCAAAATAAACAAGAAAGGCTCGACCCTGATGCATTTTGATTTGTCGCTTTGCCATTCAGAGGCTGAGCTACGACATTCAGAAGTCAGTAGGCAGGTTCCCATTGACCCAGGTTCATTGGATAAAAGCAATGTCACTAAAAATGAATGCGACATATATCGTGGGAATGTCAGATCTTGGAGAAATGTACTAAAGTTCGACAAAAAAACCGATTGATCTGTTGGACATGGTGAATTTATTTTTTCGTCAACTTTGTGAAAAATGGTGATGGAAACGGCGTTGTTTACTATTTTTGAAGGTATGTGTCACGGAGTCTAGTTGATAGGTAATCGACTAGCTGGGCTGTTCCCAGGACTCCGTGTGTGGGCACTTGTACAATGCTTGAACAAGGCTATTGAATTTGACATTGTTGTCTGTCTTTATTCTTTTATCTAACATATCATACTGAAACAGTATGCTGGCAACGTGTTGTCATCACATAACTATAAAGCTCCACATTTCACTCTACATGTCTACTGCTTATGGGACAACACGACATGGGGACTACGGCAAGATAAATGGATGGAGGTTAGACACCAAGGGGTTTCTTAGTTTGATTCGAGAACGAGACACGTTTCCCCAAACAACCCACATGAAAAATACAATAGCATACTTTAATAAAATACTATAGCATACTTTAATAAAATACTATAGCATACTTTAATAAAATACTATAGCATACTTTAATAAAATACTATAGCATACTATAAAAAAAGACTATAGCATATTATAAAAAAAGACTACGCATACTATAAAAAAAATACCATAGCATACTATAAAAAAAATACTATAGCATACTATAATAAAATACTATAGCATACTATAAAAACATACTATAGCATACTATAAAAAAATACCATAGCATACTATAAAAACATACTATAGCATACTATAAAAACATACTATAGCATACTATAATAAAATACCATAGCATACTTTAATAAAATAGTATAGCATACTATAAAAACATACTATAGCATACTATAATAAAATACCATAGCATACTATAAAAACATACTATAGCATACTATAAAAACATACTATAGCATACTATAATAAAATACCATAGCATACTTTAATAAAATAGTATAGCATACTATAAAAACATACTATAGCATACAATTAAAAAAATATATACTAAAGCATACTATAAAAAATACTATAGTATTCACTGTAGTGTTTTTGCAGGCTTTACTGTAGTCATTTCAGCTAGATGTACTCCATACAACTTATTTATGTGAAATTTCCGTTTTTATTTTTTTAAATACATTTGCAAAATAGTCAAAAACCTGTTTTTGCTTTGTCATTATTTTTAACATATATTCAGGGAGTCGGGAAGCAGGTGCAATGAAACAGGAACAACACAAAACAAGAACCGCGTATGTTATAGAAACAAACAATACTACCTGGTAACTGATAACAAAAGAGTGCTATATAAAGGGTGTGTTGTACCTTAACAATTGGATGCCAACCCTATGAAAACTTCTGACCCACTGGGAATGTGATGAAAGAAATAAAATACGAAATAAATCATTCTCTCTACTATTATTCTGACATTTCAAATATAGTGGTTATCCTAACTGGCCTAAGACAGGGAATTTTTACGAAGATTAAATGTCAGGAATTGTGAAAAATTGAGGTGTATGATGTATGTAAACTTCCGACTTCAACTGTATGTTGGCGTCAGTAAGTGAGTGTGTTTAAGAGTGTCTGTGTTGGTGAGTGTGAATGTGTGGGTAGACACCTGTGAATGTGCATAGAGTCTGTGCAGATAGACAGTGCATATAGTCTGTGGGTGAGGGTGGGCAGCCACCGTTTAGCTGTTCAGGAGTCGTCTCCTTCTTTCGGATTGCACTCAATTAGTATTTGGCAGCATTGCCTTTAAATTGTTTAACTTGGGTCAAACGTTTCGGGTAGCCTTCCACAAGCTTCCCATCGTTATGTTTGGAGGAAAAGGGGGATGCTTGCAAGTCGAAGAACACCATCCCAACCGTGAAGCACGGGGGTGGAAGAATCATGTTGTGGGGGTGCTTTGCTGCAGGAGGGACTGGTGCACTTCATAAAATAGATGGCATCATGAGGTAGGAAAATGATGTGGATATTTTGAAGCAACATCTCAAGACATCAGTCAAGAAGTTAAAGCTTGGTCACAAATGGGTCTTCCACATGGACAATGACCCCAAGCATACTTCCAAAGTTGTGGCAAAATGGCTTAAGGACAACAAAGTCATGGTATTGGAGTGGCCATCACAAAGCCCTGACCTCAATCCTTTTGAAAATTTGTGGACAGAACTGAAAAAGCATGTGAGAGCAAGGAGGCCTACAATCCTGACTCAGTTACACCAGCTCTGTCAGGAGGAATGGGCCAAAATTCACACAACTTATCGTAGGAAGCTTGTGGAAGGCTACCCAAAATGTTTGACCCAAGTTAAACAATTTAAAGGCAATGCTGCCAAATACTAATTGAGTGTATGTAAACTTCTGACCAACTGGGAATGTGATGAAAGAAATAAAAGCTGAAATAAATAATTCTCTCTACTATTATTCAGACATTTCACATTCTTAAAATAAAGTGGTGATCCTAACTGACCAAAGACAGGGAGTTTTTACTTGGATGAAATGTCACAGATTGTGAAAACTGAGTTTAAATGTATTTGGCTAAGGTGTATGTAAACTTCCGACTTCAACTGTACATACGGTTCACGCCCTCCAGTCTCCCTGCACATTGTAGCTATGGTACTGGCACTGACCCTGTACTACATGGAAGGGATAGACCAAAGGTTTTACACCGGCTGTATCCTTTGCACGTCACAAATCATCTCTGAAACCGTATGTACAGTACTACAGCCAGGTAGATAAGGTGGAAATGTATCTACGATGACAAACAATACATTGTTTTGTTCGTGTTAAGAATCTTGATCTTCTTGGATGACAGCTTTGACAAAAGAAAGAACGATGGATTAGACGGTACACGATGCGTGACCAATGCTGATGTTAAATTCCCCTGAGAAATGAAACCAGAAGATCGGCTCATCATGAGGCTGTACCTTGCTACTAACTTCACACCCCGTCCCCAGAGCATTTTTAAGATTTAGCTATGCTATCAAAAGAAAATGTACAGTAAAGCTCCAATGTTGTCAAATCAAAGTCACATTTGTCACGTGCCCCGAATACAACAGGTGTAGTAGACCTTACAGTCAAATGCTTACTTACAGGTCCTAACCAATAGTGCGAGAAAAAAATAGGTGTGTGTGTGTGTGTGTGTGTATGTGTGTGTGTATGTGTGTGTGTGTGTATGTGTGTGTATGTGTATGTGTGTATGTGTATGTGTGCGTGTGTGTGTGTGCGTGCGTGCATATGTGTGCGTATGTGTGCGTGCGTGTGTGTGTGTGTGTGCGTATGTGTGCGTGCGTGTGCGTGTGTGTGTGCGTGCGTGCATATGTGTGCGTATGTGTGCGTGCGTGTGTGTGTGTGTGTGTGTGTGCGTATGTGTGCGTGCGTGTGCGTGTGTGTGTGTGTGTGCGTGCGTGCATATGTGTGCGTATGTGTGCGTGCGTGTGTGTGCGTGTAAGTAAAGAAATAAAACAACAGTAAAAAGACGTTGTCTCTATAAGGATCTAAATCACACCTGATTAATCCTCTAGCAACTGATATAAAAATATATCAAATTCTATTTGCATTGCACCTTTAACAAATGCATTTTTCCCCTTCTAAATACAGCTTGAATCTCTGCCCTACATTCACAATAGCCATCCATGGGTGACAGAGACAAGAGAAAGCTTCACACAGTAGCCAGCATGCAAAAGACACTTAGGTAGACTTAAGGGCAACGGCCGGGATGCCAGCTGAAAAACAATGGTCATGTACAATTCCTAACACCTCGTCATTAACTAGGTTTGAACATTGTCTTGTTGTAGGGGAACATGTTTAAATGTTTAATTCACAAAATAAAAACTAATGATATCCAAAGAACTAGTATTTAATGGAATGTACAGATCAAATGAAAGCCTAGTTTCAATTAAATTCCAGAAGTCATACACCCACTGTTTGTTTGTCGAATTGATCTCTCAGCACACACATAACAACTGGTAAGTTTAGGTTTACTGAAAGCATAGTTTCAATGCACAAATTGTGTTAAAAAAGATGTACTTAAAAGTTCCATCTAATTGAAGTGACTGTGTGCTGAGAACCAACAGAACACTTTTAACAATGCTTGTTATGCATCTTGTGAACGTTCAACCAAGGACATCACCTTGACATGCAATACCTCACTGAACCAGAAATACAGCTACCCTGGATTACTGACTGATGATCGATGACGTCTGTGTGAATATGACTGTATGTTTTTGACTCACCACGTCAAAACATGCTTGTCTTTAATACCAGGGTTATACGATCAGGTTGTGCATTGACACAAGAATTTGTGCACTGCTTATAAACACAAGTCTTAAATGTGAAGTTTCACCTTACCTCACACCGGAAAATGCTGAGTACCTTGCATGATTCAGGAGGGGAAGTCTAAGCAGCAAAGCAAAATGCTGAGTACCTAGCATGATTCAGGAGGGGAAGTCTAAGCAGCAAAGCAAAATGCTGAGTACCTAGCATGATTCAGGAGGGGAAGTCTAAGCAGCAAAGCAAAATGCTGAGTACCTAGCATGATTCAGGAGGGGAAGTCTAAGCAGCAAAGCAAAATGCTGAGTACCTAGCATGATTCAGGAGGGGAAGTCTAAGCCGCAAAGCAAAATGCTGAGTACCTAGCATGATTCAGTAGGGGAAGTCTAAGCAGCAAAGCCCCGCATTCACTCCCAATCATTCTACACCTCTACCAGGCAAGGCCCCAGGGTTCCGGTCTGGAAGCATGCTTTCAACTGGACTCAGAGGACAGCTTTAGTATTACAGTTTATCTAAAGTCTGGTCCAGAAAGACAATTCTCATAGACGGCGAGAAGTCAAATTTGAAAATTCCAAATAAGAGACTTTCGTTATCACTTTTGTCTCCAAAATATTAATTGAATGATTCAAGTAATTGTCTTCGAGACGGATGTTTTCGCCGAGTTTGACATCACCACATCACCGGCACCGGGAGATAATGTATTGGAGTAAATGGAGAAGTGGAAAGTTTTGTCTCTTGTGGTCATATGAACAGAGTTGTGTATAGCATAAACCAGAGCTGTTCAGTTAGTTGCACTCAAACCCTGATTAAATGGAAAACCAGAAGGGTTTTGACCCTATATGATCGACATTGAACAGCCCTGGCCTAAACAAATTAATTAGACAATGATGTAGCAGTAGCTATCAAGCTACATATGTAACAGCATTGCTTCCTTGTACCAGCCTGGGCTCGAACCAGGCACCCGCTGAACACATCGACAACAGTCACCCACAGATCATCATTATACCTATCTCTCCACAAAAGTGGGAAGGGAAACAACTCATTCAAAATGTCTCAGATCGAGTGATGTTACCGATTGAAACACTACTAGCTTGCACCGCGAACTAGCCAGCCATTTCACCGCGGTTACACTGGGAACACATAGGCTAGTCAGCTAGCATTGCAAATGTTTAGGTTTAAGTTCTGACAGGCAGCTCATAGCTACAGTGGGGTTCCGAAATTATTGACATCCTTGATAAAGATCAGCAAAAATTACTGTATAAAATAAACAATTCAAGTACGGAGTTATATGATATCCAAACAAAAAATGGGAAATTATATTATTTTATAATAGAGAAAGAGATTTTGTTTAATAAGGGCCAAAATAAGGGCCAAAATCATTGACACCCCTGTATTCAATATCTTTTTGTGTCACCTCCTGACCATAGAGAGCCTTTATTTTCTATGGTAGAGTAGGTCAGGGCGTGACTGGGGGTTAGTCTAGTTTATATTTTCTATGTTGCGGTTTTGATATGATTCACAATTAGAGGCAGCTGGCTATCGTTGTCTCTAATTGGGTATCATACTTAAGTAGAATTTTTTCCACCTGTGGGTTATGGGATATTGTTTATGTTTGGAGTTAGTGCACATTGCACCTCAGGAGTCACGGTTTGTTCGTTTATTGTTTTGTTAAGTTTCACTTATATTCAAGTTTGTGGAACTCGTATCGAGCTGCGTCTTGGTCAGACCATTATTACGAACAAGGTGACATCAATACCTCACCCTGAGAGGATAATGGCACTGAGCCTTTTACAAAAATGTTTTATGAGATTGGAGAACACATTGGGAGGGATCTTAAGACCATTCCTCCATACAGAATTGTTCCAGATCATTGATCTCCTTCGTCTGCACTCATGGACTCTTCAATTCAAACAGGTTTCAAGTCTGAAGATTGAGAGCCATTGCAAAATGTAGATTTTGTGGCCATTAACAATTGTATATTGTGTATTTTGATGTGTGCTTGTGGTTATTGTCTTGCTGAAAGATCCACTTGCGGCCAAGTTTCAGCCTCATGGCAGAGTCAACCAGGTTTTTGTCTAAAAGGTCCTGGTACTGGATAAAGTTCATAATGTCGTCCCAGCTAGCACCTAATGTTCTGAGAACCATTTGTTTCTTAGAGCTTGGTGAGAGCGTTGTTGTTCTATGGTTATTTTGTATACAACCTTCCCACAACGTTCTGGGAACGGTGCAGGATACCCAGCTAGCACCTAATGTTCTGAGAACTATTTGTTTCTTAGAGCTGGGTGAGAGCGTGGTTGTTCTATGGTTATTTTGTATACAACCTTCCCACAACGTTCTGGGAACGGTGCAGGATACCCAGCTAGCACCTAATGTTCTGAGAACCATTTGTTTCTTAGAGCTTGGTGAGAGCGTGGTTGTTCTATGGTTATTTTGTATACAACCTTCCCACAACGTTCTGGGAACGGTGCAGGATAGTTGCTTGGCTTTGGAACATTCTCAGTACATTTAAGGAATCTGACAAAAAATATACATTTTCTTTGTATTTCATTACTTTAAACATGGGCAGAAAAAGGGGACATGCATTATGAACCTCAGAGAGACTGTGTGTGGGATAACAGCAAGGTTGCGTTTAGCACCGCTTGTTCCCTCGACAACGTTACCATCATTTAAATCTCGTATAGGAGGGGTGTCAAACCCATTCCTTGGAGGGCCAAGTGTCTGCAGGTTTCAGTTTTTATTTTTCAACTAAGCCATAGACAACCAGGTGTGTGGAGGTCCTTACTGATTAGTGACCTTAATTAATCAATCAAGTACAAGGAAGGAGCAAAAACCTGCAACTACTCGGGCCCTCCGTTGTCTGTGTTTGACACCTGTGGCCTATAGAGTCCATAACCTGAATCACTAGACACCCAAGAGACTATTGCATGCACACATAGTGTGATGGTTTGGGGATGCTTTTCTGCCTCAGGACCTGGACGACTGGCCTTAATAGAAGGAACCATGAATTCTGCTCTGTATCAGAGAATTCTACAGGAGAATGTCAGGCCATCCGTCTGTGAGCTGAAGCGCAGCTGGGTCATGAAGCACAGACAATGATCCAAAACACACAAGACTACATGAAAATGTCTCAAAAGCAACAAATGTGAAGTTTTGGAATGACCTAGTCGAAGTCCAGACCCTAATTCCAATTGAGATGTTGTGGCAGGACTTGAAACGAGCAGTTCACTCTTGAAAACCCACAAATGTTGCTGGGTTAAAGCAGTTCTGCATGGAAGAGTGGCCCAAAATTCCTCCACAGCGACGTGAGAGACTGATCGACAACTACAGGATGTGTTTGGTTTAAGTCATTGCAGCTGAAAGGTGGCACAAAGTTATTACTCAATAAGAAATTACTTTTTCACACAGGGGAATTGGGTGTTGCATAACTTTGTTCATGAAATAAATTAAATAATGATGTAATTGTTGTGTTATTTGTTCACTCGGGTTCCCTTTATCTAATATTAGGTTTAGGTTGATCTGATAATATTCAGTATCAAAGATAAGCAAAAGCTGAGAAAATGAGAAATGGGACAAATATTTTTTCACAGCACTCTGTGTATTATTATTTTCACATGAAACCAACTTTCTGTGTATTACACTGTTGCAAAATAAATACAAATAAATAAATGAAGCAACGCAGGTAGAACAATTCAAAGCATGAGAACATATTTTGTTTCATTGGTATGCAGCCCTACCTGTTTCCTATCATTTGTTCAGGGACTGAACGTGAATCTGACTTGACGTTGAGGTATTTACTCAGCGTTACCTCTAATCACAGCTTCTGAATGTGACAGAAGTCACCCGGAGATGAGATGATTTAATGCCATGTTGATAGATTGTCACCATCCAGGTTTCCATCCAACCATTTTTTTATGCAACAGCGAAACCAAAAATCCCAACGGGTGTGAAGTAAACCCCATTTAGTCTGTAAACACAAAAGACATGTGACAAAAGGGAGGATCCTTTTTTTGTTGTTGGTGTAATAAATTATGCGAAAAATGTTGAAAAACACTTTTTAGTCTACGACATGGTGATGCACACCCTTGTGGGATTGTTCAAGTGGAACAACTTCTAAGCTTTTATTAAGCTATCAGAAACCTAATATTTACACGTAAGGCCAGGGCGTAAAAATACAGGGCATTCGGAAAAGTATTCAGACCCCTTGACATTTACAAATGTTGTTACGTTACAGCCTTGGATGGATTAAAATGGATTAAAAATAACAAATTCCTCATCAATCTACACACAATACCCCATCATGACATCACAATACCCCATAATGACATCACAATACCCCGTAATGACATCACAATACCCCGTAATGACATCACAATACCCCGTAATGACATCACAATACCCCATAATGACAAAACAAAAACAGGCTTTTAGAAATGTATTATAACAATGTAAAAAAATAAATACCTTACTTACATAAGTATTCAGACCCTTTGCTATGAGACTCACAAATGGAGCTCAGGTGCATCCTGTTTCCATTGATCACCCTTGAGATGTTTCTACAACTTGTTTGGAGTCCACCTGTGGTAAATTTAATTGATTGGACATGATTTGGAAAGGCACACACCTGTCTATATAAGGTCCCATAGTTGACAGTGCATGTCAGAGCAAATATCAAGCCATGAGGTCGAAGGAGTTGTCCGGGAAGCTCAGAGACAGGATTGTGTCGAGGCACAGACCTAGGGAAGGTTACCAAAACATTTCTGCAGCATTGAAGGTCCTCAAGAACACAGTGGCCTCCATCATTCTTAAATGGAAGAAATGTGGAATCACCAAGACTCTTCCTGGAGGTGGCCGCCCGACCAAACTGAGCAATCGGGGGAGAAGGGCCTTGGTCAGGGAGGTGACCAAGAACCCGATGGTCACTTTGACAGAGCTCCAGAGGTCCTCTGTGGAAATGGGAGAACCTACGAGAAGGACAACCATCTCTGCAGCACTCCACCGTTCAGGCCTTTACGGCCAGACGGAAGCCACTCCTTAGTAAAAGGCACATGACAGCCCACTTGGATTTTGCCAAAAGGCACCTAAAGACCATGAAACCAAGATTGAACTCTTTGGCCTGAATGCCAAGCGTCACGTCTGGAGGAAACCAGACAGCACTCATCACCTGGCCAGTACCATCCCTACGGTGAAGCATGATGGTGGCAGCATCATGCTGTGGGGATGTTTTTCAGCGGTAGAGACTGGGAGACTAGTCAGGATTGAGGGAAAGATGAACGGAGCAAAGTACGGAGAGATCTTTGATGAAAAGCTGCCCCAGAGTGCTCAGGACCTCAGACTGGAGAGAAGATTTACCTTCCAACAGGACAAGCACACAGTCAAGACAACGCAGGAGTAGCTTCAGGACAAGTTTCTGAATGTCCTTGAGTGGCCCAGCCAGAGCCCGTACTTGAACCTGATCGATCATCTCTGGAGAGACCTGAAATTAGCTGTGCATCAACGTTCCCCATCCAACCTGACAGAGCTTGAGAGGATCAGCAGAGAAGAATGGGAGAAACTCCCCAAATATAGGTGTGTCAAGCTTGTAGCATCAGACCCAAGAAGACGCTGCCAAAGCAGCTTCGACAAAGTACTGAGTAAAGTGTCTGAATACTTACGTAAATGTGATATTTCATAATTGTTTTTGATAACATTTTTTAAAAACTGTTTTTGCTTGTCATTATGGGGTATTGTGTGTAAATTGATGAGGGGGGAACAACTTCATCCATTTTAGAACAAGGCTGTAATGTAACAAAATGTGGAAAAAGTCAAGGGGTCTGAATATTTTCCGAAGGCACCGTATATAATTAGACTAAGACCAGCTCTTTGAAAGACAATGTGAGAGATGTGTGTTTGTGTGTGGAGTGTGTATACTGTAAATGTGTGTGTGTGTGGAGTGTGTATACTGTAAATGTGTGTGTGTGTGGAGTGTGTATACTGTAAATGTGTGTGTGTGTGGAGTGTGTATACTGTAAATGTGTGTGTGTGTGGAGTGTGTATACTGTAAATGTGTGTGTGTGTGGAGTGTGTATACTGTAAATGTGTGTGTGTGTGGAGTGTGTATACTGTAAATGTGTGTGTGTGTGGAGTGTGTATACTGTAAATGTGTGTGTAGTATGTACACTGTAAAGTGCCTATGCATCTATTGCAGCAGGAGTTTAGGTAGCACAGAGAGGACGTCAGGACTGTCGTCAGTCAGGAAGGGAGTGAGCTCTCTGGTCCTGTACACATTCCCTTCAATAACTCTGAAACTGGCAGGCATACAAAATGACAACATGTAGATTTAATGTTTGTTTTAATATGTCAATTGGCTCCAGCCGCTACATTGTGGCCACGGTACCACTCATAATGGCTTCCCATCTCCTCCAGTGCACTCACCCTGTGCAGAGATGTGTAGGGAGAAGAGCAGCTCTACGATGCCCTCTCTGGGGCTCTCCCTGTCAGACAGGCAGAAGAGGGACCTCACCTCTCTGGGGCTCTCCCTGTCAGACAGGCAGAAGAGGGACACCACCTCTCTGGGGCTCTCCCCATCAGACAGGCAGAAGAGGGACACCACCTCTCTGGAGCTGTCTCTGTCAGACAGGCAGAAGAGGGACACCACCTCTCTGGAGCTCTCCCCGTCAGACAGCCAGAAGAGGGACACCACCTCTGGGAAGAAGGAGTTACATCAGCCTCGCCCTGATCTCTGGGACTCTCCCCGTCAGACAGGCGGGACACCACCTCTAGGAAGAAGGAGTTACATCAGCCTCGCCCTGATCTCTGGGACTCTCCCCGTCAGACAGGCAGAAGAGGGACACTACCTCTAGGAAGAAGGAGTTACATCAGCCTCGCCCTGATCTCTGGGACTCTCCCTGTCAGACAGGCAGAAGAGGGACACTACCTCTAGGAAGAAGGAGTTACATCAGCCTCGCCCTGATCTCTGGGACTCTCCCTGTCAGACAGGCAGAAGAGGGACACTACCTCTAGGAAGAAGGAGTTACATCCGCCTCGCCCTGATCTCTGCATGCTGCTGCAGAGTTTCCCTGAGAGAGGTGATAACAGATAGAGGAGTACGTTCCGGGGTCAACGCATTCACTGAATGCAGTTTTTTCTTTATTGACGTAACTGATGACACATGCTAACTGTAAATCAGACATTTCAATCATCTATCACATGCATAATAACCTTTACTACAATTCATATGAAGGTAGTGCTGTGTGAAGAGGTAAAGACAAACATCAGCTTCAGAGCAAAGATCACTGAAGTAGAATGGCGCATGTCGAAGGACGTTTCTGAACTCATCTGATGGTCTGAGACACAGACCGGTTGGAAGTCTGGCTGCAGATCTTCCCTGACAATTAGGAGAGGACTTCCTGTCTGAAGGCTGCTCTGCAGGCAGGACAGACAGAATACGTGTCCACAGGGCAGGGCGGATGGCTCATCAATCTCTGATAGGCACACTGGGCAATGAATGCCAAACCTGGATGGTCGAAAGTATCAGTAAAAACAAATAATCCAACTACGCCTCAATACACTGTGGCAAATGTCAAGTTTCCCAGTTTAAAAAACAGTGTCAGTGTGTGAAGCTGAAATCACTAAGATATTAGTTAGTTTAATACAAAGCCAAGCACGACCATTATGATGTAGAATGAAGAGTCTTACCATAGGTCTCTGTTGATGACACAGATCAGCTGATGCAGGAAAATCCTGAGAGGAAGAAAATACATGGAAAATTCATAGAAAATACATGGAAAATTCATGGAAAATTCATGGAAAATACATAGAAAAGACATGGAAAATTCAAAGAAAATACATGGAAAATACATAGAAAAGACATGGAAAATTCATAGAAAATACATGGAAAATACATGGAAAATTCATGGAAAATACATAGAAAAGACATGGAAAATTCATAGAAAATACATGGAAAATACATGGAAAATTCATGGAAAATACATAGAAAAGACATGGAAAATTCAAAGAAAATACATGGAAAATACATGGAAAATTCATGGAAAATACATAGAAAAGACATGGAAAATTCATAGAAAATACATGGAAAATACATGGAAAATTCATGGAAAATACATAGAAAAGACATGGAAAATTCATAGAAAATACATGGAAAATACATGGAAAATTCATGGAAAATACATAGAAAAGACATGGAAAATTCAAAGAAAATACATGGAAAATACATGGAAAATTCATGGAAAATACATAGAAAAGACATGGAAAATTCAAAGAAAATACATGGAAAATACATAGAAAAGACATGGAAAATTCATAGAAAATACATGGAAAAGCTGCAAACTGATCCATAATTTTAGTCCAACATGTTGAATAGGCCTTGCATAGCTGTCTTTAAACATGACATTGTCTAAGCCCAACCGCTCACTAACGTTTTAGAGAACGTTGCAGTGTTTCAGAGCCAGCTCCTCCAGCCTCCTCTGATTCCCCTCGAACATCACTTGCTGGATGAATGGTGTTACGACAAGTAGACCTGGCGGACAGAAGAAGTTGAAATCAAATCAAATTTGATTTTATTAGTCACATGCGCCAAATACAACAGTGAAATGATTACTTATGAGCCCCCAACCAACAATGCAATTTCAAAAAGTACGGACAGGTATTAAGAGATAAAAGTAACAAGTAATTAAAGAGCAGCAGTAAAACAACAATAGTGAGACTAAATACAGGGGGTACCGATACAGAGTCAATGTGCGGGGTCACCGGTTAGTTGAGGTAGCATGTACATGTAGGTAGAGTTATTGAAGTGACTATGCATAGATGACAACAACAGAGAGTAGCAGCGGTGTGGGCGGGGCGGGGAGGGGGGGGCAATGCAAATAGTCTGGGTAGCCATTTGACTATATGTTCAGGATTCTTATGGTTTGGGGGTAGAAGCTGTTTAGAAGCCTCTTGGACCTAGACTTGGCACTCCAGTACCGCTTGCCGTGTGGTAGCAGTGAGAACAGTCTATGACTAGGGTGGCTGGAGTCTTTGACTCTAGCCACCCTTAATGACTCCAACCTAACTGTATGTAAACTTCCGACTTCAACTGTACTACACCTCTAATGATATAGTGTAGTCTCGTTACATTCTAGGATCTCTGAGGAATACATACGAATGTGATTTGGCTGGTTGAAACAAAGTTTACTGTGAGATTTTCACAGATTTCTTTCTTTACAAATTGAGTGGAAATACAAAATTGATCGTGCATGCTATTTGGACCTTTTTTAGGACATGAAAAATGATTTTATCTAACAAAACAACACTTCATGTTATCTCTGGGACCCTTTGGAGGATAAATCAGAGCAAGATTTCAGAATGTAAGTTCACATTTCACCTTCAGAGGTGAATTTATCAAACCTATCACGGTGAAAAACGTGTTTTGTTGTTAGGAGCGGTCCTCAAACAATAGAATGGCATTTTTTCGCAGTAATAGCTACTGTAAATTGGACAGTGCAGTTAGATTAACAAGAATTTAAGCTTTCAGCCGTTATAAGACACTTATATGTACCGGCAATGGTTGTTTCTCTAAAATCTGCGATGTTGACAAAAGGCGCTGCATGATTTACAACTGTCCCGTAGACGGGACGTCGATCCCTTAACAGAAAAATGACTCAAGTAAAAGTGAAAGTCACCCAGTAAAATACTTGAGTAAGTCTAAAAGTATTTGGTTTTAAATATACTTAAGTATCAAAAGTAAATGTAAATTCTAAAACATACTGAAGTATCAAATGTTAAAGTATAAATCATTTCAGTCCTCATATTAAACAAACCAGGCAGCACAATGTTCTTGTTTTCATTTTATTTATGGATTTCCAGGGGCGCACTCCGGCACTCCGACACTCCGACACTCCGACAATTTACAAAGGAAGCTTGAGCTTTGTGAGTCCTCCAGGCAGTAGGGATGGCCAGGGATGTTCTCTTGATATGTGTGTGGAATTAGACCATTTTATTGTCCTGCTAAGCATTCAAAATGTAATGAGTACTTTTGGGTGTCAGGGAAAATGTTTGGAGTAAAAAAGTACATTATTTACTTTGGGAATGTAGTGAAGTAAAAGTTGTGAAAAATATAAAATAGTAAAGTACAGATGCCCCAAAAAACAACAAGTAATACTTTCAAGTATTTTTTACTTAAGTACTTTGCACCACTGCCTAAACCTATCGCTGTTACATTTAAAACAGGGTGAATGGAATATGAATGACAGTCATCCAATATGCTGTAATAGAAATGAGGCCGTGCTCATGATAAAAATAAATAAATTGGCCTCCCTAATCTGAAAAGGCACTGACTCCCACTGCTGGGTAGTGCTATGGCAAAACCCAAAATGTGCACCCAGTGGGGGCCCCAGGACCAAGTTTTCGAAGCCCTGCTCTTGTTTTGCCACAAACTGAAATTAGGCAAACTATTAGAATTCTAGCAACCAGGAAATGTTGGAGCATTTTCTGCATATTGCACCTTTAAATACTTAGATACCATTCTCTAGTAGAAAAAAATGGCTTGATTGCCAGAATCTCGCACTATCCCTTTAATTGAGTAACAATCATTTATCGTATACTTTAGGTGGATTTATAATGCATCAATAAGTACCATTGACTTGCATTGGATTTGTGCCACAAATGCTAAAATGTTAGCATTTTAAACAGTAGCCAGATGGGCAGAGCTCCTACTTAGGACCAATGGAGTGGACAAAACAATCACCAGGGGGCGCCAGACGAGTAGGCCTATCGTCTTTCACCTCAAAATGAGTAGGCCTATTGTCTTTCACCTCAAAATGAGTAGGCCTATCGTCTTTCACCTCAAAATGAGTAGGCCTATTGTCTTTCACCTCAAAATGAGTAGGCCTATTGTCTTTCACCTCAAAATGAGTAGGCCTATCGTCTTTCACCTCAAAATGAGTAGGCCTATCGTCTTTCACCTCAAAATGAGTAGGCCTATTGTCTTTCACCTCAAAATGAGTAGGCCTATCGTCTTTCACCTCAAAATGAGTAGGCCTATCGTCTTTCACCTCAAAATGAGTAGGCCTATCGTCTTTCACCTCAAAATGAGTAGGCCTATTGTCTTTCACCTCAAAATGAGTAGGCCTATCGTCTTTCACCTCAAAATGAGTAGGCCTATCGTCTTTCACCTCAAAATGAGTAGGCCTATTGTCTTTCACCTCAAAATGAGTAGGCCTATCGTCTTTCCGATCTCAATTGTCTAACCTAAAAACCTTTAGGCTACAGATTTTTTACCTGCAGTATATTACTAGTTATAATATATATATATATATATATATATATATATCTGGAAATCAAGAAGCACTAGGCCTACTGTGATAGATATTTTCAGAATGACTATTGGGTTGTCGACACATCTAATTTTAATAGTTTTATGTATACTCCCTTAAAAAAAAAAAAGTGACAATAGGAAATGATCAAACACTTTCCATGCACTAAATTTAACAATATAACCTCAAATGTTTTGTCTGATATTTTAACTGCGTTATTTTCCCACTGTTTCCTTCTAAATGGCTTTAGAAGTTAAACGTGCTACACCGGTTTAATTAAAGGAATGTGGTACTGAGAGAGCCTCCTCTCCTCTATACTCATTACAAATAGATCATGACATCATGTAAAATCTACAGT
This sequence comes from Oncorhynchus mykiss, assembly GCF_013265735.2. NCBI lineage: Eukaryota > Metazoa > Chordata > Actinopteri > Salmoniformes > Salmonidae > Oncorhynchus > Oncorhynchus mykiss. Next base: position 38,433,225 of record NC_048584.1, read on the forward strand.
GCATTCAGACCCTTTGACTTTTTCCACATATTGTTACGTTACAGCCTTATTCTAAAATGTATTACATTGTTTTTTCCCCCTCATCTATCTACACACAATACCTCATAATGACAAAGCATATACAGCTTTTTAGAAAGGCCACTCCTCAGTCAAAGGCACATGACAGCCCGCATGGAGTTTGCCAAAAGGCATCTAGAGACTATCAGACCATGAGAAACAAGATTCTCTAGTCTGATGAAACCAAGATTGAACTCTGGGGCCTGGATGCCAAGCGTCACGTCTGGGGGAAACCTGGCACCATCGCCACGGTGAAGCATGGCTGGAATGTTTTTCAGTGGCAGGGACTGGGTGACCAGTCAGGATCGAGACAAAGCTGAACTGAGCAAAGTAGAGAGAGATCCTTGATAAAAAAACCTGCTCCAGAGTGGTCAGGTCCTCAGACTGGGGCGAAGGTTCATCTTCCAACAGGACAACGACAATAAGCACAGAGCCAAGACAACACAGGAGTGGCTTCAGAACAAGCTTCTGAATGTCCTTGAGTGGCCCAGCCAGAGGTCGTACTTGAACCCACTCGAACATCTCTGGAGAGACCTGAAAAAAGCTGTGGAAACGCTCCCCATCCAACCTGACAGAGCTTGAGAGGATCTGCAGAGAAGAATGGGAGAAACTCCCCAAATACAGGTGTGCCAAGCTTGTAGCTTCATACCCAAGAATAATCAATGCTGTAATCGCTGCCAAAGGTGCTTCAACAAAGTACTGTGTAAAGGGTCTGAATACTAATGTAAATGTAATATTGTAGCTTAATTTTTTGTATAAATTAGCAAAAAAATGTTTTTACTTTGTCATTATGAGAGGCATCGTGTGTAGATTGATGAGGGGGGAAAACTATTTAATCCATTTTAGAATAAGGCTAGCGTAACAAAATGTGGAGAAATTCAAGGTGTCTGAATACATTTTCCAAAGACAATGCAGAGAGTACCATGTTACCAACATGGATTTCTTCACCTACTGCTATACAGAGAGTACCATGTTACCAACATGGATTTCTTCACCTACTGCTATACAGATAGTCAATGGTTATTTTTTTGTAATCAGAATATATTTTATAAAGATACGCATTATATTGTTGTATTAAAACGAGTAACTCGTAACTTCGGCGGGCCTAAAACATTCGTCCTCACCTCAAGTTCTGCTTTCTGCTGTAGCTAAACCTAATAACATCCCTACCAGACCAAACCTTCACAAAAGTTTTTTTCACTTTATTAAGGTAATATCAAAAGTAGGTCAAGTCCATGTTTACAGGAAAAATATGAACCGGATATCATATCGGGGCGTTACATGAATGACCAACAGAGGCGATTGCCAACCATACAGCCCTACCCAACAAATGACAGCAATAGGCTAATGCTAGGAAATGTATTTTACAACAGGTCTACATTTTAACCTTCAACTAAACACAGAGCACAAAATTAAAGACGTTTCATTTTCATTGGCTAAATTAAGTTATGTCTCCACAAAATGAAAAACACTTTTCTTACGCTATTTAAATAGCTGGTTTAGATTATCAAATAGGCCTAATGACTAAACAAATTATTCAAAAAATACAAAAATAAATAAATGAAAGGTAGAAAAGGGCGTCAAACCTGGATAGGGAGGAGCACACAGTCCATGTGGCCACCAACGTTCTTCTCACCTTTGTCCACTACGATGTTAAAACGTCCCTGAGGACATTCCCTTTGTCAGCTTCTTTTACCCTCTCTCTTCTAACTTGAGTTTTACATCAATGAAAAAGGACTCCACCTTTGCACTCAACAATAACCTTTGCACTCAACAGTAGCCTTTGCACTCAACAATAACCTTTGCACTCAACAGTAGCCTTTGCACTCAACAATAACCTTTGCACTCAACAGTAGCCTTTGCACTCAACAATAACCTTTGCACTCAACAGTAGCCTTTGCACTCAACAGTAGCCTTTGCACTCAACAGTAGCCTTTGCACTCAACAGTAGCCTTTGCACTCAACAGTAGCCTTTGCACTCAACAGTAGCCTTTGCACTCAACAGTAGCCTTGGTCCAGAACTGGACAGCTGACGCTCTCAATTCAATTTAAGGCAGGTTTATATTACCATCTCTCTCATCAGAAGCAGGTGCACTTGAGGTGAGCAGCCAGAACCAGTTTCAGCTAGATATAAACTATATATGTTTCAATGAATTTCATTTGGCTTACACGGTGATAACAAGCTTGCGCGGGTCTCATCACACAAATACTAAATTAACAGAGGACAGGTAAAGTTGGTAAATACAGTTTAACTGCACATCCCTGAGACCCGTGGCAGTTGAAGTCGCCTCAGAGTGTGTGCTGACCAGCTGGCGGGACATCTTCAACCTGTCCCTGTCACAGCTTGTAGTCCCCACTTGCTTCAAGGAGACCACCATTGTCCCAGTGCCCAAGTAAAACAAGGTGACATGCCCAAATGACTATCGCCCTGTCGCATTCACCCCGATCATCATGAAGTGCTTTTGAGCGGCTGGTCATGGGCCACATCAAGGCTGTATGCCAGGTACACTGGACCCGCGCCAACAGATCCACGGAAGACGCTATTAACACGGCCGTATCTGGACAAGAGGAACACCTACAGTGTGCAGTTGAAGTCGGAAGTTTAGCCAAATACATTTCAACTCAGTTTTTCACAATTCCTGACATTCAATCCTGGTAAAAAAATTCCCTGTCTTAGGTCAGTTAGGATCACCACTTTATTTTAATGTGTGAAATGGTGTAACTGAGTTCAGGTTTGTAGGCCTCCTTGCTCGCACACGCTTTTTCAGTTCTGCCCACAAATGTTCTATGGGATTGAGGTCAGGGCTTTGTGATGGCTACTCCAATACCTTGACTTTGTTGTCCTTAACCCATTTTGCCACAACTTTGGAAGTATGCTTGGGGTCATTGCCAATTTGGAAGACCCATTTGCGACCAAGCTTTAACTTCCTGACTGAGGTCTTGAGATGTTGCTTCAATATATTCACATACTTTTCTTTCCTCAAGATGCCCTCTATTTTGTGAAGTGCACCAGCCCCACAAGATGATGCTGCCACCCCCGCGCTTCACGGTTGGGATGGTGGTCTTCAGCTTGCAAGCCTCCCCATTATTCCAAACATAACAATGGTCATTATGGTTAAGCAGTTCTATTTTTGTTTCATCAAACCAGAGGACATTTCTCCAAAAAGTACGATCTTTGTCCCCGTGTGCAGCTGCAAACCGTAGCCTGGCATTTTTACGGCGGTTTTGGAACAGTGGCTTCTTCCTTGCTGAGCGGCCTTTCAGGTTGTTTATATAGGACTTGTTTTACTGTGGATATAGATACTTTTGCACCTGTTTTCTCCAGCATCTTCACAAGGTCCTTTACAGATGAACGTGGTACCTTCAGACATTTGGAAATTGCTCCCAAAGATGAACCAGACTTGTGGAGTTTCTTTTATTTTCCCATGTTGTCAAGCAAAGAGGCACTGAGTTTGAAGGTAGGCCTTGAAATACATCGAAAGGTACACATCCAATTGACTCAAATGATGTCAATTAGCCTATCAGAAGCTTCTAAAGCCATGACATAATTTTCTGGAAACTTCCAAGCTGTTTAAAGGCACAGTCAACTTAGTTTATGTACATTTCTGACTCATTGGAATTGTGATACAGGCAAATTATATGTGAAACAATCTGTTTGTAAACAATTGTTGGAAAAATTACTTGTGTCATGCACAAAGTAGATGTCCTAACAGATTTGCCAAAAGTAAAGTTTGTTAACAAGAAATTTGTGAAGTGGTTGAAAAACAAGTTTTAATGACTCCAACCTAAGTGTACGTACACTTCCGACTTCAACTGTAAATTGTAAAGTAAAGCTTAAGTAGTACAAAAAAAAACTTAAGTTGTAATTTAAAGTTTTTACGGGACGGTTGAGCTAACATAGGCTAATGCGGTTGTAAACTTCCGACTTAAACTGTATATCAGATCTGAGACAAGTCAGAATTTTGGACCGGGACCCACTTGGGTTTCCAAAAATATTTTTTAGGCAATAGATGAATGTATTAATGTAAAAAAATAAATAAAATTAAATGCCACAATTTATTCTAAATGTGAGTTTAACACAAAAACTGGAAAAATATGTACAATATATACTTAAAATATAATTTTCTTAGATTACTAATGTTACTTGCCCCACTACAACAACAAAATACTTATATAATAATATGTCATTTTGTCCTTGAAACATTTAATGGAAATACTGTAGAATTCCATTCATTCCTATGGAGAACAGCTCCTACATGGGAGAGCCAATATGGCCGACCGGTGGCGTCAAAGCCTCTCAATGGCCCATTACATAGCATCAGCAATCCAGGGGTAATATACATCATTGGTAACAACAAAGTGAGAAGGAAGCAGTCAGTTATCAGGGGAAGTGACTCATGTTCTAACAGAGGCCTTTTCAAAATAAAAAATCCCTCAATGAATCTGCTGACTCGTTTTTCAGTAATAACTGTGATGCCAATAATTAGATAAACATGAAACATGACAAATGACAAATAATTACATTGTAAAATATCAAATACTCAATCAAATCCTCACAGGGAACTAAAGGAGCAATCCACAAAAATGTGGCGCCACCTATTGACAACAAGGTTATCAGATTCTTCCACAGGTTCACACTCTCATAAAACATTGTGTAAAACACTTGGAATAGCAAAACAATATTTACAACTAGTCTTCCACAATATGTGTTTTGAAATAAAATGTGATTCGAGTCCATTGAAGGAAAGGGGAAAGCAATACATGTCTACTGTATGTTGCTTTTACAACTGATTGAAGGACATGCAATGTACTTCTAGTCTTGAGTGCTTAGAGGGACTGATATTGTCATCGTCACCACTGAGTTTTAGATGGTATGGACGGTTGTGGACACAGTCCAACCGCTTAGACCATTAGCAGGTATCTTCACTCTCCGGACCACCACTCGGTTCCTGCGTCCCTGTGGTCTAGTACCGGTGCCGGTACTGGTTCCCTCTCCGGTTCCGGTCGGTGTGGTGTTCTGGTTCTCTTCCTCTGGTGTGAGTGGGCGGGGCTCTGCTCTGGGAGGGGCTTCTTCCTGCCCTCATGTCATCCACAGAGCTCTCAACGCCCTCAAACTTGGTGGTCAGCTCCCCCAGACGCTCCTTCAGAGCATTAAACTCCTTGTAGAGATCTCCTAGGGCATCTGATAGAGGAGGGATCCTGATAGAAGAGGGATCCTGATAGAGGAGGGATCCTGGTAGAAGAGGGATCCTGATAGAGGAGGGATCCTGGTGGAGGAGGGATCCTGGTGGAGGAGGGATCCTGATAGAGGAGGGATCCTGGTGGAGGAGGGATCCTGATAGAGGTGGGATCCTGATAGAGGTGGGATCCTGATAGAGGAGGGATCCTGGTGGAGGAGGGATCCTGATAGAGGAGGGATCCTGATAGAGGAGGGATCCTGATAGAGGAGGGATCCTGGTGGAGGAGGGATCTTGATAGAGGAGGGATCCTGATAGAGGAGGGATCCTGGTAGAGGAGGGATCCTGATGGAGGAGGGATCCTGATAGAGGAGGGATCCTGGTGGAGGAGGGATCCTGATGGAGGAGGGATCCTGATAGAGGAGGGATCCTGATAGAGGAGGGATCCTGATAGAGGAGGGATCCTGATAGAGGAGGGATCCTGGTGGAGGAGGGATCCTGGTGGAGGAGGGATCCTGATAGAGGAGGGATCCTGATGGACTGTACTTGTCTCCTCTATTACAGTGCAAAAACAAGCTACGTTATAATAAAGTCTTCTTGGGATCTAACTAAAACTAAAGGTATAATAGTGTAACACAGTGAAATATCTGCTTTTTATATGTATCCAATCATACACTATTGTTAAAATGTCTGATCTCACTAATTAAATTCTCAAATCTAAAAACCAAACTAAGACACATCTGAACAGGATATACCCACCTCCCGTAGTCAGGCAGCACAGAGCTGTGGTCGTTGAGAAGGTCTTTGACTTGGTTCATGATAGCAAAACCTCTAGGTGAGGTTGACACAGCCTCTAGTGTTTACCTTCTCTGCTGCAGAGGCATGAACAGAAGGGGGGGGGGGGGGGGGTAATTTAGTAAAAGTTGTATTGATCGTGTTTGGCATCACAAGCTGTACTTCTCCTTCCAGCACCAGCCCTATGCTGATTTCTGTCAACCTTGTTCAAGTCTAAAGAACACCTCAGGAATGCAAGAGCACATCCTGACTGCACACAGAGCAGCCAGGCACAGCAGAGCCACCGCAGTCATCATCCTTAAGTCAGAACAAATATATTATACTTAAGCAATAAGACACAAGGGGGTGTGGTATATGGCCAATATACCATGGCTAAGGGCTTAGCTTAGGCACGACGCATCGCAGAATGCCTGGATACAGCCCTTAGCCGTGGTATATTGGCCATATACCACACCCCCTTGTGCCTTATTTCTATTATAAACTGGTTACTAAAGTAATTAGAGCAGTAAAAATAAATGTTTTGTCATACCCCTGGCTGTCAGCCAATCAGCATTCAGGGCTGGAGCCACACAGTTTATACTAAACATTATACCTGAAGTCACATGATATAATCATAGCAGTTTGATTTGCTCTGCAGACATCCATTCTATTATAAGGAATGTCTAATAATAACCTGATTATTTTCTCAGTGTTGTTCACCAATGACTTTTCCACTGTGTTTGCTGAGAATACATGTCGTGGTAAACATAAGTAGGCAATACGTACCCGCTCTCACTCAAAAGCTCCTGAACAGTCCGTCAGTGTGTTTGATAATCTCACCGTAGTGCAACGGTGTAGAGTGTCCCAACACACAGTCACTATGACATCACACTGAGGTTTCTCCCAAGAGAAGGGTGTGTCCTCCATGTCTCCACCCACTAAGAAAAAAAACTTGCACAGGGCCACCCACGTTATTTTTCATTGTCCATTGCTCATAATAGGGCAGCAGGTAGCCTAGTGGTTAGGAGCGTTGGGCTAGTAACCCGAAAGGTTGCTGGTTCAAATACCCAAGCCGACAAGGGAAAACAATCTGTCCTTGGGCAAAGAACGTAACCATAGTGTGCTCCAGGTTGGGTTCCATGCAGAGTAGAAACAGCTGCATTCAGAAAGTATTCATACCCCTTAACGTATTTCACTTATTCATAGCCTGAATTCAAAATTGATTTAATAACATTCTCACCTCTCTCTCTATACACAATACCCCATAACACACGTTTTTTAGACATTTTCACAAATGTATTGAAAATGAAATAGAAATCTAGGTAGAGTTAAAGTGACTAGGCATAGATTACAAACCGAGAGTAGCAGCAGCGTAAAAACGGCGTCTGGGTAGCCATTTGATTAGATGTTCAGGAGTGTTCAGGAATGTCTTGGAGGTAGAGGCTGTTCAGAAGCCTCTTGGACCTAGACTTGGGGCTCCGGTACCGCTTGCCGTGCGGTAGCAGAGAGAACAGTCTATGGCTACGGTGACTGGAGTCTTTGACTCTAGCCACCCTTAATGACTTTGACAATTTTTAGGGCCTTCCTCTGACACCGCCTGGTATAGAGGTCCTGGATGGCAGGAAGCTTGGCCCCAGTGATGTACTGGGCCATACGCATTACCTTCTGTAGTGCCTTGCGGTTGGAGGTCGAGGAGTTGCCATATCAGGCAGTGATGAAACCATGCTCTCGATGGTGCAGCTGTAGAACCTTTTGAGGATTTGAGGACCCATGTCATATCTTTTCAGTCTCCTGTAGGGGAATAGGTTTTGTTATGCCTTCTTCACGACTCTTGGTGTGCTTGGACCATGTTAGTTTGTTGGTGATGTGGACACCAAGGAACTTGAAGCTCTCAACCTGCTCCTGCTCGGTCCTCCTTTTTCTGTAGTCCACAAGCACCACACGGCCAGGTCTCTGACTTCCCTACAGGCTGTCTCATCGTTGTTGGTGATCAAGAATACCACTGTTGTGTCATCGGCAAACTTGATGATGGCATTGGAGTCGTGCCTGGCCATGCAGTCATGAGTGAACAGGGAGTACAGGAGGGGGCTGAGCAAGCACACCTGAGGGGCCCCCGTGTTGAGGATCTGCATGGCGGATGTGTTGTCCCCTACCCTTGCCGACCCCCCCCCCCCCCCCAGGTGGTATCAGGAAGTCCAGGATCCAGTTTCAGAGGGAGGAGTTTAGTCCCAGGGTCCTTAGCTTAGTGATGAGCTTTGAGGGCACTATGGTGTTGAACGCTGAGCTGTAATCAATGAATAGCATTCTCACATGGGTGTTCCTTTTGTCCAGGTGGGAAAGGGCAGTGTTGAGTGCAATAGAGATTGCATCATCTGTGGATCTGTTGGGGCGGGATGCAAATTGGAGTGGGTCTAGGGTTTCTGGGATAATAGTGTTTATGTGAGCCATTACCTGCCTTTCAAAGCACTTCATGGCTACGGACGTGAGTACTACGGATCGGTAGTCATTTAGGCAGGTTGCCTTTGTGTTCTTGGGCACAGGGAGTACAGGGACACATGTTGGTATTAAAGACACAGTCAGGGACTGGTTGAAAATGTCAGTGAAGACACTTGCTAGTTGGTCAGCACATGCTCGTTGTACACGTCCTGGTAATCCGTCTGGCCCTGCGGCCTTGTGAATGTTGACCTGCTTAAAGGTCTTACTCACATCGGCTACGGAGAGCGTGATCACACAGTCTTCTGGAATAGCTGGTGCTCTCACGCATGTTTCAGTGTTACTTGCCTCGAAGCAAGCATAGAAGTAATTTAGCTCGCCTGGTAGGTTCGTGTCACTGGGCAGCTCGCGGCTGTCCTTCCCTTTGCAGTCTAATACTTTGCAAGACCTGCCACATCTGACGAGTGTCGGAGCCAGTGTAGTACGATTCAATCTTTGTCCTGTATTGACGTTTTGCCTGTTTGATGGTTTGTTGGAGGGTATAGCAGAATTTCTAGTCCCACTCCTTGAAAGCAGCAGCTCTACCCATTAGCTTTTGTTGCCTGTAATCCATGGCTTCTGGTACGTACTTATTGATGAAGCCAGTGACCGATGCTCCTCAATGCCATTGAAAGAATCCCGGAATATATTCCAGCCCTTTCTAGCAAATCAGTTCTGTAGCTTAGCATCTGCTTCATCTGACCACTTTCTTATTGACCGAGTCACTGGTGCTTCCTGCTTTAGTTTTTGCTTGTAAGCAGGCATCAGTAGGATAGAATTATGGTCAGATTTGCCAAATGGAAGGCGAGAGAAAGCTTTGTATACGTCTCTGTGTGTGGCGTAAAGGTAGGCTAGGGTTTTTCCCCCCCTCTGGTTGCACATTTAACATGCCGGCAGAGATTAGGTAGAACGGATGAGTTTTCCTGCATTAAAGTCCCCAGCCACGAGGAGCGCCGACCTCTGGATGAGCATTTTCCATACGGGAGTTGCAGCGATGAGACAAGACTAACTACCAATTGGATCAAAATTGGGGAGAAAAAAAAGGCCTTAAAAAAGCACCAAGTCTGGAGAAAAGCTCATCACCCGTCTAACACCCTGCGGCAGGGACTGGTAACAATGAATGGAGCTAAACACAAACAAACCCTTGATAATAACCCGCTTCAGATGACCTTCAGAGTGCAAATGACCTTAAACTGGGGGACAAATACTTACGTTCCAACCGGACAATGACCCCAAGCATGCAGCCAAAGCTACTCTGTAATTGTTTCATAACAAGAATGTAAAAGTCCTTGAGTAGCTTAGCCAAAGCCCAGACTTGAAAATTGCTGTTGACTGCTGCCCCCCTTCTAATTTAAGAGTTTGAGAAAATCTGCAAAGGACAATGGGAGAAAATCCCCAAATCCAGATGTGCAAAGCTGATAGACATACCCAAGACAACTCAACACTGTAAATCCCTGCCAAAGGTACTTCTACAAAGTATTGACTCGGGTGTAAATACTTAGGTAAATTAGATCTGGATTTCATTTTGAATACATTGATTGGCCCAAAATCAACATTTCGAAACATGTTTTCACTTTGTCATTATGGGGTTTCATGTGTAGATGGGTGAGAGAGACCATTTAATATGTTTTGAATTCAGGCTGTAACAACAAAATGTGGTATGAATACTTTCTCTAGGCACTGTAAATTGACATTTTAATAAGTGTTAAAAATAGTGATAACTAAATCAGATATGCTAGCATCAAAGTTAAAACACGTAATACTGGGTCTGGTCAAGCGCATGGAGAGAAAAGAAAAAGGACTCATATCAGATAAATAATCTGTAAAAGAGCTCCAAAAATAAATTAAGGGAAATACTTTGTGTGGGTGTTGCTTCAAAAAGGACCCAGGTTGAAAGTACACATGCAATTTGCATTTGAGTTATTTAGCAGATGCGCTTATCCAGAGTGACTTACAGGAGCAATTAGGGTTAAGTGCCTAGCTCAAGGGTACAGACATTTTTCACCTAGTCAGCTTGGGGATTTGAACAAGCAACCTTTCAGTGACTGTGCCAACACTCCTAACCGCTAGGCTACCTGCCCGCGGTTAGAGGCCAGACTTTTAACTACTCCGTTAACCTGTTTGGGATAGGGGGCAGTATTTTCACATTCGGATGAAAAGCGTGCCCAGAGTAAACTGCCTGCTACTCAGACCCAGACGCTAATATATGCATATTAATAGTATATTTGGATAGAAAACACTCTTAAGTTTCTAAAACGGTTTGAATGATGTCTGTGAGTATAACAGAACTCATATGGCAGGCGAAAACCTGAGAAAAATCAACCAGGAAGTGAGAAATCTGAGGTTTGTAGTTTTTCAACTCATTGCCTTCCTAATATACAGTGTAAATGGGGTCATATTGCACTTCCTACGGCTTCCACTAGATGTCAACAGTCTTTAGAACCTTGTTTCAGGCTTCTACTGTGAAGGGGGAGCGAATGAGAGCTGCTTGACTAAGAGGTCTGGCAGAAGGCCATGAGCTAAATCATGCGCGTGGCCGTGAGAGGTAGCTGCGTTCCTTTTCACTTCTAAAGACAAAGGAATTGTCCAGTTGAAACATTATTGAAGATTTATGATAAAAACATCCTAAAGATTGATTCTTTACATCGTTTGACATGTTTCTATTAACTGTAATAGAACTGTTTTGACCTTTCGTCTGGACTTGCCCGTCCGTGCCTTGTGAATTTCGATTGGTGAACTAAACGCACTAACAAAAAGGAGGTATTTGGACATAAAGATGAACTTTAGCAAACATTTGTGGAACTGGGATTACTGGGAGTGCATTCTGATGAAGATCAAAGGTAAGTGAATATTTATAACGCTATTTCTGACTTTTACTGACTCCACAACATGGCGGGTGGCTTGTTTTTGTGCCTGAGCGCTGTACTCAGATTATTGCATGGTGTGCTTTTTCCGTAAATCTTTTTTGAAATCTGACACAGCGGTTGCATTGAGAAGTACATATTTAATTCTGTGCATAACACCTGTATCTTTTATCAAAGTTTATGAGTATTTCTGTAAATTGATGTGGCTCTCTGCAAATTCGCCGGATGTTTTCGAGGCGCAACATTACTGAACATAGCGCGCCAATGTAAACTGAGATTTTGGGATATAAATATGAACTTTATCAAACAAAAACATACATGTATTGTGTAACATGAAGTCCTATGAGTGTCATCTGATGAAGATCATCAAAGGTTAGTGGTTCATTTTATCTCTCTATTCCTGCTTTTTGTGACTCCTCTCTTTGGCTGGAAAATGGCTGTATGTTTTTCTGTGACTAGGCGCTGACACAATCGTATGGTGTGCTTTTGCTGTAAAGCCTTTTTGAAATTGAACACGATGGGTAGATTAACAAGGAGTTAAGCTTTAAATTTGGTGTATTGCACTTGTGAATGTATGAAAGTTAAATATTTCAACAACAACAAAATAAATGAATTTCGCGCTCCGCCATTTCAGCGGATGTTGTCGAGGCGGAACCCCTAGCCTTAACAGGTTTTAAGAAGACAAAAATCAGCCTAAAAGTACAAAACAAACACGGTTCTTCATTGATAGGAATTGTTTATTGTTTTACTGGTATTTCTGATATTAAATTAAAATCCAGGTCTACAGCATCATACAACTTTCTTTCAGGGTCCAGTTCTTCAGCTCAGAGTGGGAAGTTAGGATTTATGTCGCTCTGGTCCAAGGTGTTGCGTGTGGCTGAAACTCAGCATCAACAAGCCCGACACGTAACTCCCTGGACCAGATCGGGGACTTATTTGATGCATTTTAAGATAATCGTTCTCAACAACTCACACAGGGGGAAGTGGATATAAAAATGGGCAAAATAACCTTAAACCATTCTCAAATAAAATCTACAAAATAAAAACTCAACTTTTTCAATGGAAATTACTCCCGAGCACTTACAAAAAACAACAAAAAAAACTCATCTGGGATAAAAAAAAAAAGTATAGTTTGAAACCCATGACCCCTCTTCTCCATTCAACTGACAAGGATAATTTACTGATATCAGCCCCAAAATGGAGGAAAACCTCAAGTGACGACAGGCTCAACCGCTTGGACATGTGCTCGCTACATATATCCCTGTCCAGGAAATACCTGAAGGCTGGAAAAAGTTGAGGTATCTGTTAGACTAAATCTGACTGCTACAGTGTCAAATTAGGGAGTAAATATCTAACAAAAAAACCCCAATTCAAACCAAAGACTTCATTGAATGCCATCAAAATAGCAGTGTCAAGGTTTGGCCACTTTATAAGAATATAAAGCTGAATGAATTGAATCAGCGTTCTGTGTGAAATAACACAGACACCTCCCCTGTGCTGACCAAGAGACACTGTGGAATAGGTACTTGTTCTCAGACATTAAATGGTGTACCTAGATCATTGTAATCTGTATCTAAAACGGGGACATGAGAAGAGAAAACATACCCTACTGAATTGATTGTGCTGTGGACATAAGTAATTTGATGTCAAATAATTACTGTTGGAATGAGTTCAGTTTTACAGCTTTTTAGTGTGGAGAGAAAATATTGGTTCTCTGTAACAGAAGCAAACACACCATGAGCTCTTTAGCCCTGCCTGGCCACCACCTTTCCCAGTTCTTTCACAATCCCTCTTTTTTCCCCCTCCCCCTGCTTCCCTTGCCACCTTTCTTCCTCTCTCCATCCCAGGTGCACAGCACATTGGCCTGCTAAAAGGCATGGGACCATTAAGGCATCTTTCTCTCTCTCCGCTATGTTGACCTGTGACCTATAGTGTCTTTGAAGGCAGAGTGATGGAGACCCATAGGGAACGTCGGAGGAATAAAAAGCATTCCATACCCCTCTGGCCCCTCCTAGACGGGCACCAGTCGAAAGAGGAGAACCGATGCAAGACAGGGAAGGAGAGAAAGAGAGAGATGCAGTGTTGGTAGCTAACCCAGTAAGCAAGCATCTCAAAGCTGCCAACAAAAAAAAAAACATGGCGTACTATAAGCTTCAAAACTTTATCAAACTTACCAAATAACCCAAAATTGAATGGTTTCATTAAATGCTAGGACCATCACTCCAAACTCACTCCTGAGGGCAGGGCATCAACTTAGGGGAAAGTGCCTGAGCAACCGAGAACACATCACTACTGCAATACAAAAAACTCAAATAAAACAGCTAGGTTTATGATAGTGCCTGATAGGTTAATTGTATAACTCTGAAGAGGTTCGGGCCAATCAAGAGATCTTCTGGATAGACCGTCAGTGTCTGATAAACTCTTGGGAGAAATGAGAAAAAAACACACCCGATATCTACTGTAGCTACAATCATGAAAACAAAACGCTTCATGTGCAATTAAATAAAACAGCAATCAATCCTTCCTCAAGGAATGTATATTATTTACACAGACTTTCCAGACTAAGTCGCGAGAGCGAAAGGGTGCACCGGTCGGTGTGAGTGACATATAACTTAAAATGATTTGAGTCTTTCCTTTGTTGTTGTCCCTGAAGCACAGCAACATTTATTGGCGCCAGGTCATGGAGCAACGTAAGGAACCGTGGGGAGGAAGAGGGAAGAAGCCTTGTTGCCAAAGTGCTTTCAGCTAAACATGTCCCAGCCAGTCTCAGTCAGGGGCCACGGCAGAGAGCGCGTGAGAGAGATGAGAGCACAGTCATTATTTGTTAAATCATTTGATTTGGTGTAAACAAATGCCATCGTTTTGCGCTTGTCAACCCCACAGCAGTCTGAGATTGAATGGACAGAGGGGGGGGGGGGGGGGGGGGGGGGGGGGGGGGGGGCAAGAGGAGACATCCAATAACGCAGCTGTTTGCAGTATCCAATCCCGGTGCGAAGTCGTTGGTGGATAATGGGTGGTAGAGGTGTTCGGGAAACACGGGGGCCAGGGCAGGGGTGGGGTTTAACCCCTCGGCAGGCTGCACATCTCACAGAGCTCTGTGCCTGGTTGGTTCATAAAGGTGCAGTGGAGACAAGACCACATCGCCGAGGAGGATGCTGGGGTAGAGGGGCCCCCGCCCATGGCCCCGTACTCCTGAGGGCCCGATGACTGCCCACCCACCGTGCCTGAGGAGAGGAGGGAGAGAGGGGTCAGGGACATAAGAGTGGCGGTGACTCTTAACCAGGAAGGACTTTTCAGACTTCCTTTTTATATGTAGGGATGATACATGAAAGGAGCTCCAACCAAATGTATCTTTGTGGTCAATAAAGTTCTACTGAATTGAATGCAAGACAAGTTTAACTCAATCACTTTAAAATCAAATCCAAAACCAAATTTTATTGGTCACATACACATATTTAGCAGATGTTATTGCGGGTGTAGTGAAATGCTTGTGTTCCTAACTCCAACAGTGCAGTAATATCTAACAATTCACAACAATACACACTAATCTAAAAGTAAAATAACGGTATTAAGAAAAAAATAACAACCCATTACTCTTCAACAGTGATAGAAATGTAATAATTTCAACTAAGGCATGTCAGTGTCATACCTGGATGGCCAGAGGTACTTACTGCACAACTGCTCGATAGTGGCCCACTGCTCAGACTTCTTCCAGGTCTGAGCCAGCTCCTCGTCTTTCGTCTTCACAGCGTCCAACAGCAGACCAATGCTGTCCTGGGAACAAATAATGAGAACATATTTGGGTAAAAAAATTATAAAAACATTACGTAACTATTTTCTGGCCACGCCAAGCTAACCCCAATGAAATGCAGGGAAACAGTGTGATTTTTAAACGATAGATGACATCAAATCAAGGATTTAGAGCCAAGTTGCCATGAACAAAGCGATAAGGGGGGGGGGGGGGGGGGGGAGTACTTGACAAATACACAATAATTTCCACATTGAACAAATGTGTTAATAACGTGATAATCTGAACCTTTTGTAGCGTGACAACAAACCAAAACATAGTGCTTGAACGTTTTTGGTTTGAGAGTGTGTGTGTGTGTGTGTGTGTGTGTGCGCGATACGGTTGGACGATGTCTGGAAGGAAATATTGTCCCATCTTCCTGTAAAAACAGTTTTTCACGGTATACTGAAACGTTGGTCGTTTTTTAAAATACTAGAACACATTCTTGTCACTTCGGTATCAAAATGTGTCACACGTCATCTACAGATTGGCATATTGCTAGACAGACTTGCTCCTCTCAATCTTCAAGGGAGCAGTAGATAGCTAGCCAGGCTACTTGCGCCCATGCAGCTGACAGTGCAAGCCACTTAAGAGAAGCAAGCGAGAGGAGAAAATGCCCACAGCATGGCTTCTAACAGAAACACCATATCTCCACACCCAAAGCTTGTTGACAAAACTGGCTCCAGAAGTGAACTATGAACTTAAGAGCAGATAACGACAACTATGCAAAAATGTGTTACAAAGCAGTGCAAATGGCGGTTTAGTTGCAAAACGACAAACTATTTTACAGGTGACGTTTGTATTGTAACATTCTACTAGCAGCTACATTACATTTTTTAGGAGATAATGACCTGAACATAGTGTTTTCAGAAAGTATTCACACCCTGAGACATTGTTGTTTTACAGCTTGGATTTAAAATGGATTACATTGAGATTGTGTCACTGGCCTACACACAATACCCCATAATGTCAAAGTGGAATTAAAAATATAAAAGCTTAAAATGTTTTGAGTCAATAAGTATTCAACTCCTTTGTTATGGCAAGCCCAAATAAGTTCAGGAGTAAAAATGTGCTTTACAAGTCCCATAAATTGCATGGACTCACTATGTAAGTGTGTGACATTTTTGAAAGACTACCTCAATCGCTGTACTCCACACATACAGATAATTGTACGGTCCCTCAGTCGAGCAGTGAATTTCAAAAACACAGATTCCACCACAAAAATACCAGGGAGGTTTTCCAATGCATCACAAGTAAGGGCACCTATTGGTAGATGGGTAAAAACAAAAAACACATTGAATATCCCTTTGGGGATGGTGACGTTATTACTTTGGGTGCTGTATGAATAAACCAAGTCACTACAAAGACACAGGCGTCCTTCCTAACTCATTTGCCAGAGGGGAAAGAAACAGTTCTGGGGTTTCACCATGAGGCCAATGGTGACTTTAAAAGTCAGAGTTTAATGGCAGTGACGGGAGAAAACTGAGGATGGATCAACATTGTAGTTGCTCCACAATACGATCTTAAATGAACGTGAAAAGGAAGCCTGTACAGAACATAAATATTCCAAAACATGCATCCTGTTTGCAACAAGGAACTAAAGTAAAAATGTGCCAAAGAAATTACATTTATGTCCTGAATACAAAGCATAATGTTTGGAAAAGAATCCAAGAAAACGTCACAGAGTAACACTTCATATGTTCAAGCATGGTGGTGGCTGCATCATGTTATGGGTATGCTTCTCATCGGCAAGGACAAGGGAGTTTTTTGGGGGATAAAAATAAACAGAACAGGGCCAAGCACAGGCAAAATCCTAAATGGAAAACCTGGTTCAGTCTGCTTTCCAACAGACACTGGGTGACAAATTCACCTGTCAGCAGGACAATGACCTAAAACACAAGGTCAAATTTACACTGGAGTTGCTTTCCAAGATGACACGGAGTGGCCAAGATACAGTTGACTTAAATCTATTACCGAACAGAAATATAAAACGCAACATGTAAAGTGTTTGGTCCGATGTTTCATGAGCTGAAATAAAAGATCCAAGGCTGACTCAATACGCGACTCAAGGCTGACTCAATACGCGACTCAAGGCTGACTCAATACGCGACTCAAGGCTGACTCAATACGCGACTCAAGGCTGACTCAATACGCGACTCAAGGCTGACTCAATACGCGACTCAAGGCTGACTCAATACGCGACTCAAGGCTGACTCAATGCGCGACTCAAGGCTGACTCAATGCGCGACTCAAGGCTGACTCAATGCGCGACTCAAGGCTGACTCAATACGCGACTCAAGGCTGACTCAATACGCGACTCAAGGCTGACTCAATACGCGACTCAAGGCTGACTCAATACGCGACTCAAGGCTGACTCAATACGCGACTCAAGGCTGACTCAATACGCGACTCAAGGCTGACTCAATGCGCGACTCAAGGCTGACTCAATACATTTGCAAAAATGTCTAAAAACATCTTTTCACTTTGTCATCATGGGGTAATGTGTGAACAACTCAAATACATGTTTTATTAATGCTGTAACAACTATAATTTGATATAAGTCCAGTGCTATGAATACTTCCTGAAGGCAAAGTATTCATGACATTTATGCGAGCACTAAAATAATATGATTACAACCAAAAAGTAAATGTGAAATGCACTCTAAACTTCACTATGACAACTACGTACTTAGACTACATCATATTTATCTGGGCTTGCTAGAAGTAGCCACTAGCCAGCCAGCAGTCATGGGCGAAGCATTGCTCCCTGGGAGTTGAAATGCACTCTGGGAATCGTAGTAGGCGGTGTAAAATCCATTGTATCTCACTGATGTGTGGACTATTGCAATATAGAGGCTTTTCTGTGAACAAAGAGACTGTAAGGAAAAACTTATTGACGGGTTAAGATAAGGTGTGCACAATACGGTTGGGCGATGTCTGGAATGACACATCATTCCATCTTCCTGTGCAAACATTCGTTTTGTCCGATATACCGAAACTTCAGTACTTTTCGGGCTCAGAAGTGTTTGAAATGCACTCATAACTTGCTATGACAGCAATATACACTGAACAAAATTATGAATGCAATCAAGTGTTGGGCCTGTTTCATGAGCTGAAAAAGCTTACTTCTTTCAAATTTTGTGCACAAATGTGTTTACATCCCTGTTAGTAAGCATTTCTCCTTTGCCAAGATAATCCATCCACCTGACAGGTGTGGCATATCAAGAAGCTGATTAAAACAGCATGATCATTACACACAGGTGCACCTTGTGCTGGGAACAATAAAAGGCCACTAAAATGTGCAGTTGTCTCACACGACACAATGCCACAGATGTCTCAAGTTGAGGGAGCGTGCAATTGGCATGCTGACTGCAGGAATATCCACCAGAGCTGTTGCCAGAGAATTTAATGTTAATTTCTCTACCATAAGCCCCCTGCAACATTTTTTTTTTCAGAGAAAATGGCAGATCATCCAACCGGCCTCACAACCACTGACCACGTTTAACCACGCCAGCCCAGGACCTCCACATCCAGCTTCTTCATCTGCGGGATCATCAGACCAGCCACCTGGACAAGCTGGTGAAACTGTCAGAAACTGTCTCCAGGAAGCTCATCTCAAAGCTCGTCGCCCTCATCAGGGTTTTGACCTGACTGTAATATGGCGTCATAAGTGACTTCAGTGGGCAAATGCTCACCTTTAGATGGCCACCGGCACGCTGGAGAAGTGTGCTCTTCGCAGATGAATATCGGCTTCAACTGTACCGGATAGATGTCGTGTGGACAAGCGGTTTTCTAATGCCAACGTTATGAACAGAGTGCCCCATGGTGGCGCTGGGGTTATGGTATGGGGCAGAATTAAGCTATGGACAACGAACACAATTGCATTTTATTGATGGCAATTTGAATCCACAGAGATACCACAACGAGATCCTGAGACCCATTGCCGTGCCATTCACCCGCCCTCCATTCGTTATTGTTTCAGCATGATAATGCACAGCCCCATGTGGCAAGGATCTGTACACAATTTTCTGGAAGTTGAAAATGCCCCAGTTCTTGCACGGCCAGCATTCTCACCAGACATGTCACCCATTGAGCATGTTTGGGATGCTCTGGATTGACATGTACGACAGCGTGTTCCAGTTTCCGCCAACGTCTGGCAACTTTACACAGCAATTGAACAAGAGTGGGACAGTAGCTCACAATCAACAGCCTGATCAACTCTTTGCGAAAGAGATGTGATGTCGCGCTGCATGAGGCAAAAAGGTGGTCACACCAGATACGGACTGGTTTTCTGCTCCACGCCCCTACTTTAAACTACTTTAAACTACTTTAAACTACTTTAAAAAAGTTCTGTGATACACATTAGTTTTTTGGTATCGTTTCCGTATCGAGTATCGCTTCCGAATAAAGTAACCCTAAGCTTGTTATTGGTCCAAATTCTGATATTGTGACAACACTAATAAACATCGTTGACATACGATTGTACCGTGTATTCCCCCCCCCCCCCCCCCCCCCCATGGAAGGGTCAGAAAGGGGGGAAGAAAGCAATATAATGGACACATTGCTAATAATTTTTCTGTATCTAGTCTAGACTGCAGAAAGACGATTAAAACAGGCTGTGTTTCTCTTGTCCATAGAAATACCCAGATATCACTTAGTATTTCTTTACCCTTTAAAAATGAATATTATAGACGTATCAAGTATCAAGTGTAGGCTATTGTTCCTACCCCAAAGAAATGACAATATCCATCCGGACCTTTGCCACCTAGGAAATGTGTGTGACTGAACCTTCTCGGGGCGTCAGGGTAGCCTAGTGGTTAGAGCTTTGGACTAGTAACCGGAAGGTTGTAAGTTCAAATCCCCGAGCTGACAAGGTACAAATCTGTCGTTTTGCCCCTGAACAGGCAGTTAACCCACTGTTCCTAGGCCATCATTGAAAATAAGAATTTTGTTCTTAACCGACTTGCCTAGATAAATAAAGGTAAAATAAAAAAATAAAAAAGAATTGGCCAAATACATGAGTATAGGATAGGCTAAAATATTCTGTCAAACCATGAGACATATTTTCAATGTGTTCTTCCCCCCTTCACTCACTACTCTAGGTTACTTACTTACTTGGTTCACACTCATTTCTTAAAATGTTGTAACTTGTAGGTCTATATTTAGGATTTCTACAGTTTGATAGGTAAAAGGCATATCCTAACATTTGCCATTGTTCATTTGTTTCTAAGTGTTATAAAATGATCATTTGTTTAAACTTCCTATTCCATTAGTATATTTAACAATTGTTTTATTCTCTCTTGTCGATGAAACGCAATTGTAAATTCGCCCGACCCTAGTGTACAAGTCTGTATGTGAGTGAGTGAGTGACAGTATGGGTGTGTGGGGTACGGTGTGAGTGTGTGTGTGCAGAACTTACTCTGAGAGGCATGACCTCGTTGGTGACCAGGAAGAGGAGCAGGTGGAAGTCAGACACCATGTCCAGGAATACAGTCGAGGTGCACTGGGACAGGTACGTCGCTAAACTGTGGAAATCCTGTCTCACACACACACACAGGAAGGGGAAAACATGGAAAATGACCAAGAATAATAACTTCCTATGACCCCCATAGCCCAGGGACTCTTAGGATGAATTGGCAGACAATCATGTGATCAGGTCAGATCGAAACAGAGAAATAATGGCTGTTGCCAAAGTAGGTTAACAAAAGGCTAAGCTTGAGAGCTAGCATATTTATTTCATTTGCGATTTTCATGAATAGTTAACGTTGCGTTATGGTAATGAGCTTAGGTCTATAAATAGGATCCCGGATCTGGGTTTGCTCGCCGCAACTGGTTAAACAAAGTCAGAAAAACACTTTTCGGAGCCTTCTGTATGTAGGTCATTCTTTGACCACTGAAAGAAAACAAAATACCAAACCTCACACATCAGAACAACCAATTTAGCTGTGTGTGTGTGTCAATGTGTACCTGTGTCTCTCCCAGGATGTCTCTGTTCTCTATGGGAAAGCGTGGTGTGGAGCTGAAGGTGTACTGGGGGTCCTTGGGGAAGGTGGTGGTTATCTGGATAGAGATGGATAGAAGGAGTGACAAACAAAGTTAACTGACTGGAACCTCTCGTCTCTTGGCCCTCCCCACCTCTCCCGCTGAGCCAAGTTAAAACATCTCTGTCCTGGCACCACAATGGTGGAACCAGCTTCCCCCTGAAGATAGGACAGCCGAGTCCCTCTGCTCATTTTCCGAAAACATTTGAAACCATAACTCAAAGAATATCTTAAATGAATCCCATAGCGCAGTCTGCTAGTTAGAGAAGCGTTAACAGACTGGAAGACAGTTCCATCTTGGAGAGTCCCTTTGACATCAGCGAGATGTAGAGCCAAGACAACAGATGTCAGTTGAATATGAAAACGGAGGACCACGAGACGACAACAGAGCGGAACACGAGACGACAACAGAGGAATACAAGAGAAGTAACAAAGTGCTCTCAGCTGGTGCCAGTAAATATTTGGCGAGTCCATCTAGTTCTTTATTTTCTTGGGCTCATCATTGGACAGAACAACCTCATGATAGGTTGGTAGAGTTATGGTGATTTGGATATTTCTGTATGGCGTGGAGCTGCCAATATTTTACAACATTATTGTGGAAGGAGAAAGACATCTTTACAGCGTCGGGCAAACCTTCAGTTGAACAATTTAGTTGTTCGCAAAACACACATAGCAACTAGAAATGTGAAACACTTGCTAGTTAGATGGAGAATGTTAATGAACTAATATTAAAAGAAGCGTATTTCAGTTGACTGGCCCTGCTATGTATCCTAAACTCTAAAACCTGCCCTACCACTCCTCATGTCATTGGTTGATTCCCTTCTTTAAACCTGCATAAAAAAAAGGTCAAATGTACACACCCACATTCTTTCATACTCACATCTATGATAAGGTACTCCACAGGAAGGGGCCGGGCTAAATATGTGATGTCATTGCCAAATTTATCTTTGTCCTGTTGAGGGGGATGAAGAAAAATGACAATCAATGGAGAGAAATACGACAGTTGTAACTGTTCCAATAGTTATTTGGTATTTTATTAGGATCCCCCATTAGCTGTTTCTGTGGTCCACACAGTACATGAAGACATAATACAGAACATTAATAGACAAGGACAGAACTACATACAATGGCACATCAATACATACACGAAATATCTAGGTCAAATAGGGGAGAGACGTTGTGCTGCGAGGCTTTGCGTTCTGTTTATTTGAAACCAGGTTTGCTGTTCATTTGAGCAATAGGAGACGGAAGAGAGTTCCAAGGATCTAATACCTACTGGGTCCTTGAATTTGTTTTGGATGAGGACAGTGAAAAGACCCCTGGTGGCATGTCTGGTGGGGTAAGTGTGAGCGTGTCAGAGCTGTGTGTGTAAGTAGACTACGCAAACCATTTGGAATTTCACAACATTGTTCCTCATAAAAATAACACTTAACCAAGAGAGACTGGAATGCATATTATTTCAATTAGCCTTCTGATTACAATGAAGAGCTAGATGTGCCGCTCTGTTCTGGGCCGCTGCAGCTTAACTCGATCTTTCCCTGCACCACTTGACCCTACGCCTGGTAAGACAAAACTAGAACCTGAAGGACTTGCTTTTGAAGTGTGGTGTCCCCCCCAAAAAAAGAGCATCTGTTTATTATGGACAGACCTCACCCCATCTTTACAACTATTGAATCTACAGTACCAGTCAAAAGTTGACACAGCTACTCATATTTTTAAAAATATTTTCTACATTGTAGAATAATAGTGAAGACATCAAAACTATGATAAAACGCATATGGAATCAGGTAGTCACCAAAAAAAAAAAAAGTGTATATATATATATATATATATATATATATGTTGATTTGTTTGAGATTCTTCAAAGTAGTCACCCTTTGCCTTGATTTGAGCTTTGCACACTCTTGGCGTTCTCAACCAGCTTCACCTGGAATGCATTTCGATTAACAGGTGTACATTGTTCAAAGTTTATTAGTGGAATTTCTTTCCTTCTTAATGAGTTTGAGACAATCAGTTGTCTTGTGACAAGGTAGGGGTGGTATACAGAAGATGACCCTATTTTCTAAAAGTCCATATTTAGGCAAAAACAGCTCAAATAAGCAAAGACAAACGATAGTCCATCATTACTTTAAGACATGAAGGTCAGTCAATCCAGAATATTTCAAGAACTTAATATTAAGTGCAGTTGCAAAAACCATCAAGCGCTATGATGAAGCTGGCTCTCATGAAGACCGCCACAGGAAAGGAAGACCCAGAGTTACCTCTGCTGTAGAGGACAAGTTCATTAGTTTACTGCAACCTCAGACTGCAGCCCAAATAAATGCTTCAGAGTTCAAGTAACAGACACATCAACTGTTCAGAGAAGACTGTGAATCAGACCGTCACGGTGAAATTTCTGCAAAGAAATCACTACTAAAAGGACACCAATAAGAAGAAGAGACTTGCTTGGGCCAAGAAACACAAGCAATGGACAATAGACCGGTGGAAATCTGTCCTTTGGTCTGATGAGTCCAAATTTGAGGTGTTTGGTTCCAACCGCCGTGTCTATGTGAGACGCAGAGTAGGTGAACGGACGATCTGTGGTTCCCAC
This sequence comes from Oncorhynchus mykiss, assembly GCF_013265735.2. Taxonomy (NCBI): domain Eukaryota; kingdom Metazoa; phylum Chordata; class Actinopteri; order Salmoniformes; family Salmonidae; genus Oncorhynchus; species Oncorhynchus mykiss. The sequence goes on from NC_048584.1 coordinate 38,456,986, forward strand.
CGTGAAGCATGGAGGAGGTGGTGTGATGGTGTGTGTACGGGGGGCTTTGTTGGTGACACGGTCTGTGATTTATTTAGAATTCAAGGCACACTTAACCAGCACGGCTACCACAGCATTCTGCAGCGATACGCCATCCGTGTTTGCGCTTAGTGGGACAATCATTTGTTTTCCTACAGGACAATGACCCAACACAACTCCAGGCTGATGTACGGGCTATTTGACCAAAGAGAGTGATGGAGTGCTGCATCAGATGACCTGGCCTCCACAATCACAACCCAATTGAGATGGTTTGGGATGAGTTGGACCGCAGAGTGAAGGAAAAGCAGCCAACAAGCGCTCAGCATATGTGGGAACTCCTTCAAGACTGTTGGAAAAGCAATCCTCATGAAGCTGGTTGAGAGAATGCCAAGAGTATGAAAACTGTCAAGGCATAGGGAGGATTACTCTGAAAAACCTCAAATAACATATTTTGATTGGTTAACCGTTTTTTGGTTACAACATGATTGTGCTATTTCATAGTTTTGATGTCTTCACTATAATCCTAGAATGTAGAAAATAGTGAAAATGAGTAGGTGTGTACAAACTTGACTGGTACTGTATATGGTTGGACCATGACAGTTTACAATCTAAGGTAACGCCAAGTAATTTAGTCTCCTCAACTTGTTCAACAGCCACACCACTCATTACCAGATCCAGCTGATATAATGCTCTTGGTTGTAGAGGTGTTCAGGACAAGTTTATTACTGGCCACCCAAAACAGACTGCAACTCTTCGTTAAGGGCTTCAGTGACTTCATTATCTGTGGTTGCTGACAAGTATATGGTTGAATCAGCATACATGGGACACACGGGGTTTGTTAAATAGCAGTGACAGGGCATTGATAAACATAGTAAGGAGGGCCAAGAGAGCTGCCATGGTACACCACACGTTTGACATTAGAGAAGCTTCTATTAAAGAAAAGTTATATTCGATCCATAGATCTGTAGCCACAATATGCCATTGGTTGAAAAGCCATAATTTTTTTAAACATTTGGACTATTAACCGGAAGGTTGCAAGTTCAAACCCCCGAGCTGACAAGGCAAGGTGATTGGTCTGCTGTTAGAACCAGTAAAACCCACTTTGCCACTCCTGGGTAGCGGAATGACTTTGGCTTCCCTCCAGGCCAGATAACTAACACCTTCCTCTAGACTCAGATTAAAGATGTGACAGATAGCTGACTTTATGGCCACTCCTACCATCCTCAGTAGCTTTCCAAGTTGTCAATGCCAGGTTTAAGTATTGATCAATAATAATTCTCACCTCTCCCACACTAACTTAACAAAATTCAAACTTACAATGCTGTTCTCTTTTATCATGCATGAATATGAATCGCTCACTGTTAGTTGCTGGCATTTCCTGCCTGAGTTTGTCACCTTCGCCAATGAAGGAATCATAATCTGCCCATGATTTTTCTGCCCATGATTTTAAAAAGTACTCCTAAGATTTTTTCCCCATCATTCATCTTGGCTTCATAATACAGTTATTTTTGTTGAGTTTAGTCATCATTTCTCAATTTGCAGTAAGTCAGCCAGTCAGATGTGCAGCCCCCCCCCCCCCCCCCCCCCCCAATCGCTTTCCCATCTCTTTCAAACATAGCGTCTCAATTTCCCATCAATCCACAGACCCTTAAGAGACTGACTGTTAGAACTGTTAACAGGTGAATGTTTATCAATAATTAGAAGAAGCAAATTTGTCAAAAGTGCAGCGTCTGGAAACTCCTTATAAATCACATCAGACACAAGAGTCACAGCAGAATATTTTGTATGATCTCTTACACACCATTTTAGGCCCAGCTTTTGGAACATCGGCTCTCCTAGATAGATCACTGCATCTAATAGGTACAAAAATAATCTTCTTCCTCTTGAGCAGACAGTTTGATTAATCAATATTCTCTGGTTCCCAAGAAAGTATACCTCTCTGTTTACATCACATACACTATCAAGCATTTCACACATTATTTAGATAGCACTTGGCCTAACAGTCACTATAGTAACACCTCATAATTAAAGGCTTTAGATGTGCCAAGTGAACCTGTAACCACAACACTCCAACAACACTTGACAAAAAGATCTTCTCTAAGCATTTCAGAGATTTGTCTCTGAATATATACTGAACAAAAATATGAAAGCAACATGTTAAGTGTTTGTTTCATGAGCTGAAATAAAAAGGGACCAAGATATGTTCCATACGCACCAAAAGGTTATTTCGCGCAAATGTTGTGCACAAATTTGGTTCCATCCCTGTTAGTGAGCATTTCTCCTTTGCCAAGATAATCCATCCACCTGACAGGTGTGGCATATCAAGAAGCTGATTAAACAGCATGCTCATTACACAGGTGCACTTTATCCTGGGGACAATAAAAAGGCCACTAAAATGTGCAGTTGTCTCACATGACACAATACCACAGATGTCTCAAGTTTTGAGGGAGCGTGCAATTGGCATGCTGACTGCATGAATGTCTACCAGAACTGTTGTCAGAGAATTTCTCTACCATAAGCTGCCTCTGTCGTTTTAGAAAATGTCAGCAAGTCCAACCGGCCTCACAACTGCAGACCACGTGTAACAACACCAGCCCAGGACCTCCACATCCGGCTTCTTCACATGCGGGATAGTCTGAGACCAGCCACCCAGCAACTGATGAAATTGAGAAGTATTTCTGTCTGTAATAAAGCCCTTTTGTGGGTTAAAACTCATTCTGATCAGCTGGGCCTGGCTCACCAGGTCCACCCATGGCTGCTCCCCTGCCCAGTCATGTGAAATCCATAGATTAGGGCATAATTCATTTATTTAAATTGCCCGATTTTCTTATATAACTAACTCAGTAAAATTGTTGCGTCTATATTTTAGTTTAGGGTATATAGAGAGAAAAAAAAACAAACATAAGTATTCCTTTCTCTTTTATATATGTTATATCCTGCTATTGCTACTGCTGTATCAAAAGGAATGATCCAAGATCCAAGATCCAAGTCTCAGAAGAGGTTAATATATTATTGTTGTTATCTGATGTTACCAGGTTATTGATTTCATGAACCTTATTTCTGAGGCTACATATATTAATATGGGCTATTTTCAGCCCTTTCCTGGGTAGCCTCAGACATAATATGGAAAAGAACAAACAAAGAGGATTTAAAAAAAAAAAAACATCAGTCCATTTGCGTGTGCTGCGGGGTTGAAGCTACAAACCCATAGGTTCGTCTCCCATCCCTTCCAGGCTTTTGGGAGGGAGGGTGAAAATAAAAAATAAGAAACCGGCACACTGCTCTTGCTAGTATCACTGGTCTTGATAGTATCACTGCTCTAGCTAGTATCACTGGTCTTGCTAGTATCACTGGTCTTGCTAGTATCACTGGTCTTGCTAGTATCACTGCTCTTGCTAGTATCACTGGTCTTGCTAGTATCACTGGTCTTGCTAGTATCACTGCTCTTGCTAGTATCACTGGTCTTGCTAGTATCACTGCTCTTGCTAGTATCACTGGTCTTGCTAGTATCACTGGTCTTGCTAGTATCACTGGTCTTGCTAGTATCACTGGTCTTGCTAGTATCACTGGTCTTGCTAGTATCACTGCTCTTGCTAGTATCACTGCTCTTGCTAGTATCACTGGTCTTGCTTAAGCTTTAAGTATTGGCCTCACGGCCGAGGGTGGACAATGAGGCTGACATAGCAGATGTAAGCAATGTCCCAACGCGCTCCGGCAACTTTCATGGCCCGAGATAAGTTATTTTCTCTTCTGGCGCACATTTTTCAGGATAGTCCTTGGTGAGGAAGATGCACATTCCTCTCAAGTTCTTGGCTCTTTCCAGAACAGCTACCTTGTCCTTGAACCTCAAGAACTTGACCACTATTGGCCTGGGCTTGTCACCTGGGTTGGTGGCGAGTTTTCTAGTCCTCTGGGCATGCTCCACCTCAAATCTTCCTATGATCCATCTTCAATTTCTCAGAGATCATTTTCCCTCACTTTGTCCTCAGACTTCATCCAGGTATCATTGTTGAGATCCTGCAATTCCATCCACAACCATGTTGTTCCGCCGTCATTGTTATCATGGATTCACACATACAGGATGAGAGAGGTGCTTATGCCCTAGGCAGAGAGAGGATGAGGGAGGTGCTTATGCCCTAGACCAGGGAGAGGATGAGGGAGGTGCTTATGCCCTAGGCAGAGAGAGGATGAGAGAGGTGCTTATGCCCTAGGCAGAGAGAGGTGCTTATGCCCTAGGCAGAGAGAGGTGCTTATGCCCTAGGCAGAGAGAGGTGCTTATGCCCTAGGCAGAGAGAGGTGCTTATGCCCTAGGCAGAGAGAGGTGCTTATGCCCTAGGCAGAGAGAGGTGCTTATGCCCTAGGCAGAGAGAGGATGAGAGAGGTGCTTAAGCCCTAGACCAGGGAGAGGATGAGGGAGGTGCTTATGCCCTAGGCAGAGAGAGGTGCTTATGCCCTAGGCAGAGAGAGGTGCTTATGCCCTAGGCAGAGAGAGGTGCTTATGCCCTAGGCAGAGAGAGGATGAGGGAGGTGCTTATGCCCTAGGCAGAGAGAGGATGAGGGAGGTGCTTATGCCCTAGGCAGAGAGAGGATGAGGGAGGTGCTTATGCCCTAGGCAGAGAGAGGATGAGGGAGGTGCTTATGCCCTAGGCAGAGAGAGGATGAGGGAGGTGCTTATGCCCTAGGCAGAGAGAGGATGAGGGAGGTGCTTATGCCCTAGGCAGAGAGAGGATGAGGGAGGTGCTTATGCCCTAGGCAGAGAGAGGATGAGAGAGGTGCTTATGCCCTAGGCAGAGAGGATGAGGGAGGTGCTTATGCCCTAGACCAGGGATTGGCAATTCCAGTCCTCGAGCGCCTGATTGGTGCCACAGTCTTGTCCGAGCACCAGCTAACACACCTGACTCCAATAATCACCTAATCATGATCTTCAGTTTAGAATTACATTAGTTTAATCAGCTGTGTTTGCTAGGGATGGGGATGGGGGGGGGGGGGGGGGGGGGGGGAAAGTGTGACACCAAATCAGGCTGGAGATGACCACCTATGCTCGGCAGGGTAGCCTAGTGGTTAGCGCATTGGACTAGTAACCGAAAGGTTGCAAGTTCGAATCCCGAAGCTGACAAGGTACAAATCTGTCATTCTGCCCCTGAATAGGCAGTTAACCCACTGTTCCTAGGCCGTAATTGAAAATAAGAATTTGTTATTAACTGACTTGGCTAGTTAAATAAAGGTAAAATTAAAAAATAAATGCTCTAAAAACAGAGAGATTAAGATCTTTGGGTTGCATTCATTCTGTCATTCGCACATTCTTGGAAAGATGTCATGTGATGAAAACGTGTTGTTAGTTCTATAAAGCAGTAATCCATTAGGTTTACCTCAGGTCCAAGCTAGCACCATTTATTCACACAGAGTTCCCTTTCGGCTAACTCAATCTACTGGATGACATTTTTTTGTTTTTGTTTGTTAAAATCAACATTTTGTTCCTGCCATTTTAGCCTTAAAAAAAAATAAACATTAGGAGCAGTAAAAATTAGTGAAGTGGTGAGAGATTCTCCTTGTAACTGTACCTTGTAGAAGACGTCCGGTACGTACTGCTCTGTGCTGGACTCTTTAGCGTAGCCCAGCTCGGGGGCGTCTCGGCAGGGCAGTAGACACTCATCTCTGACCAGAGCCATGCACTGGTTAGACACCTGGTAACCCTCAAAGTGCACCTGGTTATCAGGACCACCTGCAGGGAGAGGAAGTGAGGCACACAGTCACCCTCACAGAACATCTGGAAAAAAATCACAAGACAGGCAGTCATCATCATCATCATCAAGCATGATTGATCCGTTATACAATAGTGCAGGCCCGGGATAGCCACATTATATTCATAGACTCATGGCCATGGTTGTGGTGAAATATCCTCATCTCATTAATCCATGGGACATTTCATTCACACCCAAGTTCACATCCCAAACTTGTAGTGAGCCGGTCGGTGCAAACACTCGTCACTAAACACCCAGGTTCGAGTCCCATAGGGCGGCGCACCATTGGCCCAGCGTCGTCCGGGTTAGGGTTGGCGGGGTAGGCCGTCATTGTAGAATAAGAATTTGTTCTTAACGGACTTGCTTAGCTAAATACAAAAAGGTTTTTAAAAATTTAAAGTATTGAAACAACGTGCTGTTTTACTATCCTCAAAGCAAAGTCCACCATGTACAGTTGAAGTCAGAAGTTTACATACATTTAAACTCAGTTTTTCACAATTCCTGACATTTAATCCTAATAAAAATTCCCCGTCTTAGGTTGGTTAGAATCACCACTTTATTTTAAGAATATGAAATGTCAGAATAATAGTAGAGAGAATAATTTATTTCTTGCATCACATTCCCAGTGGGTCAGAAGTTTACATACACTCAATTAGTATTTGGTAGCATTGCCTTTAAATTGTTTAACTTGGGTCAAACGTTTCAGGGAGCCTTCCACAAGCTTCCCACAATAATTTGGATGAATTTTGGCCCATTCCTCCTGACAGAGCTGGTGTAACTGAGTTCAGGTTTGTAGGCCTCCTTGCTCGCACATGCTTTTTCAGTTGTGCCCACACATTTTCTATAGGATTGAGGTCAGGGCTTTGTGATGGCCACTCCAATACCTTGACTTTGTTGGCCTTAAGCCATTCTGACACAACTTTGGGAGTATGCTTGGGGTTATTGTCATTTGGAAGACCCATTTGCGACTAAGCTTTAACTTCCTGACTGATGTCTTGAGATATCCACGTAATGTTTCTTCCTCATGACGCCATCTATTTTGTGAAGTGAACCAGTCCCTCCTGCAGCAAAGCACCCCCACAACATGATGCTGCCACCCCCGTGCTTCATGGTTGGGATTGGTGTTCATTGGCTTGCAAGCCTCCCCCTTTTCCCTCCAAACATAACGATGGTCATTATGGCCAAACAGTTCTATTTTTGTTTCATCAGACCAGAGGACATTTCTCCAAAAAGTACGATCTTTGTCCCCATGTGGAGTTGCAAACGGTAGCCTGGCTTTTTAAAATGGCGATTTGGAGCAGTGGCTTCTTCCTTGCAGAGCGGCCTTTCAGGTTATGTCGATATAGGAATCATTTTACTGGGATATAGATACTTTTGTACCTGTTTCCTCCAGCATCTTCACGAGTTTGAAGGTCGGCCTTGAAATACATCCACAGGTACATCTCCAATTGACTCAAATGATGTCAATTAGCCTATCAGAAGCTTCTAAAGCCATGACATAATTTTCTGGAATTTTCCAAGCTGTTTAAAGGCACAGTCAACTTTGTGTATGTAAACTTCTGACCCACTGAAATTGCGATAGTGAATTATAAGTGAAATAATCGGTCTATAAACAATCGTTGGAAAAATAACGTGTGCTATCCACAAAGTAGATGTCCTAACCGACTTGCCAAAACTATAGTTTGTTAACAAGAAATTTGTGGAGTGGTTGAAAAACGAGTTTCAATGACCTAAGTGTTTGTAAACTTCCAACTTCAACTGTACCTACTGCTATAGAGCGAGTCAGACAACTAGGACACATCTACACCTGCTTCTGGTCTGGTAGGATTCTGTTGTAGAAGTCATTAGATGGCCTTGTTAGGTCCGTGTACCTGTGGCCACCACAGTGATAAACTTGGACCCAAAGTGTCCGTCGGGTGAGAGTCTGCAGGGGTTACACTGTTGGTTCTGGAAGTGTCCAGCCGTGATGCACTCCTCCGCACTTAGGAAGTACGAGTCCTTGTTCCTGGTGTATTTGACCGTGCCTATCCTGGTGTCCTCAGAGAGAAGGTCAGTGAAGATCCACCCCACCTTCAGTAAAGACCACATAGGAAAACTACGGTCAGCAAAGTCAAGCACATCAAACTCCACATTGTTGGACTAAGAATATATATTATACTTTTGTCGAGTAACCTATATATTCGTAAGGTAATTCTCTGGTGTGGACAGCTATAGTAACATACACTGCATTCAGGAAGCATTTAGACCCCTTGACTTTTCCCCCCCATTTTGTTACAGCCTTACTCTAAACTAGATTTTTTTAAACCCCCCCCCACCCACCCTCTCAATCTACAGACAATACTCCATAACGACAAAGCAAACGTTTTTTTTTATTATTACATTTATACCAATTTATAAAACACAAAACAGAAATATCACATTTACATAAGTATTCAGACCCTTTACTCAGTACTTTGTTGAAACACCTTTGGTAAGTACAGCCTTGAGTCTTCTTGGGTGTGACACTAAAAGCTTGGCACATTTGGGGAGTTTCTCCCATTCTTTGAAGATCCTCTCAAGCGCTGCCAGGTTGGATGGGGAGCGTCTCTCCAGAGATGCTCGATCGATCGGGTTGAAGTCCGGGCTCTGGCTGGGCCACTAAAGGACATTCAGAAACTTGTCCACGGCCACTCCTGCGTTGTCTTGTCTGTGTGCTTAGGGTCGTTGTCCTGTTGGAAGGTGAACCTTCGCCCCAGTCTGAGGTCGTGCTCTGGAGCAGGTTTTCATCAAGGATCTCTGTACTTTACTCTGTTCATCTTTTCCTCCATCCTGAATAGTCTCCCAGTCCCTGAAAAACATTCCCACAGCATGATGCTGCCACCACCACGCTTCACCGTAGGGATGTCGCCAGGTTTCCTTCCTCTGTCTGGCCACTACCATAGAGGCCTGATTGGTGGAGTGCTGCAGAGATGGTTGCCGTTCTGGAAGGTTCTCCCATCTCTACAGATATACATAGCTCCGGAGTTTGAGTGACCATCGGGGTCTTGGTCACCTCCCTGACCAAGGTCCTTCTCTCACGATTGCGCAGTTTGGCCAGGCAGCTGTGTTATTGCAGAACTTCAATGCAGCAGAAATTTTATGGTACCCTTCCCCAGATCTGTGTCTCGACTCCTAAGACCTCATGGCTTGGATTGTCAACTGTGACATTATATCGACAGGTGTGTGCCTTTCCAAATCATGTCCAATCAATTTAAATTTACCACAGAGGGACTCCAATCAAGTTGTTTGAAACATCAAGGCTGATTAATGGAAACAGGATGCACCAGAACTCAATTTTGACTCGCGTAGCATAGAGTCGGAATACTTATGTAAATAAGGTATTACGTATTTAATAAATCAGCAAACATTTCTAGAAACCTGTTTTCGCTTTGTCATTATGGGGTATGGTGTGTAGATTGATGAGGGAATCAATTTTTAATATCCCTTTTAGAACAATATATATATATATATATAAAATAAAACGTGGAGAAAGGGAAAGGGTCTGAATACTTCTCGAATGCACTGATTGGGCGTCTTTCTTAAAATCCATGATGGCTGCGTAAACGTCCTACACATTACATACACTATGGCCTGAGGGCATATGGAAGCTGTTTAAAGCCCCTATCTTGTATAGACTGAGGAATCTAGGGAATGCCTCATATTGATGAGTGCCTCATGACCCCAGTGGTCTATAATGATGGGCCAGTCAGACTGGACAGTAGCTGTCCTTAAAATCAAATTGAATTTGTCACAGACATGGTTAGCAGATGCTAATGCCAGTGTAGTGAAATGCTTGTGCTTCTGGTTACGACAGTGCAGTAATATCTAACAAGTAATCTAACAGTTTCCCAACAACTACCTCATACACACACATCTAAAGGGGTGAATGAGAATATGTACATATAAATATATTGATGAGTGATGACCGAGTGGCATAGGCAAAGTGTAGTAGGTGGTATAAAATACAGTAAATACATTTGAGTAATGTAAGATATGTAAACATTACTAAAGTGGCATTGTACAAAGTGACTAGTGATCCATTTGTTAAAGTGGCCAGTGATTAGGTCTCCTTGTAGGCAGCAGTCTCCGAGTTGGTGATTGCTGTTTAGCAGTCTGATGGCCTTGAGATAGAAGCTGCTCTCCTGCACCTGTTCTCCCTGAGTGATGGGGAATACAACCCAGATGTTCTCCTGCACCTGTTCTCCCTGAGTGATGGGGAATACAACCCAGATGTTCTCCTGCACCTGTTCTCCCTGAGTGATGGGGAATACAACCCAGATGTTCTCCTACACCTGTTCCCAGATGTTCTCCTATACCTGTTCCCAGATGTTCTCCTATACCTGTTCCCCCTGAGTGATGGGGAATACAACCCAGATGTTCTCCTACACCTGTTCCCCCTGAGTGACGGGGAATACAACCCAGATGTTCTCCTACACCCGTTCCCCCTGAGTGATGGGGAATACAACCCAGATGTTCTCCTGCACCCGTTCCCCCTGAGTGATGGGGAATACAACCCAGATGTTCTCCTGCACCCGTTCCCCCTGAGTGATGGGGAATACAACCCAGATGTTCTCCTATACCTGTTCCCAGATGTTCTCCTACACCTGTTCTCCCTGAGTGACGGGGAATACAACCCAGATGTTCTCCTGCACCTGTTCTCCCTGAGTGACGGGGAATACAACCCAGATGTTCTCCTATACCTGTTCCCAGATGTTCTCCTATACCTGTTCCCAGATGTTCTCCTATACCTGTTCCCCCTGAGTGACGGGGAATACAACCCAGATGTTCTCCTATACCTGTTCTCCCTGAGTGACGGGGAATACAACCCAGATGTTCTCCTATACCTGTTCCCAGATGTTCTCCTATACCTGTTCCCAGATGTTCTCCTATACCTGTTCCCCCTGAGTGACGGGGAATACAACCCAGATGTTCTCCTATACCTGTTCCCAGATGTTCTCCTATACCTGTTCCCCCTGAGAGACGGGGTACGACCCTATATCTGTTCTCCCTGAGTGACGGGGAAATACAACCCAGAAGTTCTCCTATACCTGTTCCCAGATGTTCTCCTATACCTGTTCCCCCTGAGAGACGGGGTACGACCCAGATGTTCTCATATACCTGTTCCCCCTGAGAGACGGGGTACGACCCAGATGTTCTCCTATACCTGTTCCCCGAGAGACGGGGTACGACCCAGATGTTCTTCTATACCCGTTCCCAGATGTTCTTCTATACCTGTTCCCCGAGAGACGGGGTATGACCCAGATGTTCTCCTGCACCTGTTCCCCCTGAGAGACGGGGAATACAACCCAGATGTTCCCCTGCACCTGTTCCCCCTGAGAGACGGGGTACGACCCAGATGTTCTTCTATACCTGTTATCTGTGAGTGAAGGGGGTACGACCCAGATGAAGGGTTGTACATGGAAAAGGATACTACCCCTCCAACGCTGTGATACATTGTGACATCAAAATACAAATGTGGCACTAAGTCAGCTGGACACATATTGAAGAGCACAAGAGTTTAGAGATAAGGGTACTAGGCAGAATCAAAATTTGGATCAGGGAAAGGATAAGTCCATATTTTTAGCTTGTGGTGTCGTCTAACCTTGCGCAGGCCCAGCTTGGCTGCGATCTCCTCCACGGCTGCAGCTTTAGGGTCCTCTACCAGCTCAAGACTGTTCTGGGTGGCAATCTGATGGACAGAGGAATTCACAAGAGCTCAAATTCAACCAACTAAATCAAAACACATCTAGGATAAACATTTCCATTTATTTTTTATTTTTTAAAGTACACTAGCTTAAAGTTGTTTCCAATACCCTAAGAATATATGCTGGCCTTCTAGACAGAGTTCCTCTGTCCAGTGTCTGTTCTTTTGCCCATCTTAATCTTTTATTTTTTGATTGGCCAGTCTGATATATGGCTTTTTCCACCGTAACCCCACCATAGGGGCACACTGTTCACAACTTTAACCGCCATACACGTGGTCAGCGGTTGTGAGGCCGGTTGGAAGAACTGCCATTTTCTCTAAAACAATGTAGCAGGGGGCTTATGGTAGAGAAATTAATTCAATTATCTGGCAACAGTTCTGGTGAACATTCCTGTAGTAATCATGCCAATTGCACACTCCCCAAACCTTCAGACAACTGTGGCATTGTGTCATGTGACAAAACTGCACATTTTAGTGGCCTTTTATTGTACCCAAGTACAAGGTGCACCTGTGTAATGATACTGCTGTTTAATCAGCTTCTTGATATGCCTCACCTGTCAGGTGGATGTATTATCTTGGCAAAGGAGAAATGCTCACTAACAGGGATGTAAACACACCTGTGCACAACATTTGAGACGATGAAGCTTTGTGTGTGTGTGGAACATTTCTGGAATATTTTATTTCAGCTCATGAAACCAACAGTTTACACGTTGCGCTTGTATTTTTGTTCAGTGTAGATACAATGATCTGATTACTTAAGTCTGTGATAAATACTGCTCCTGCAACAGCAGCACTTGGTCAATACCCATTGAAAGTGAACCTACTGCCATCCTGTGGCTAATTAATCTCACTACATCTACAAATCACTAACAAACCATTGGATTGAGTCCAGAGCGCTGAACACTCACCTGCGGGGGTTCGTAGATGGCAGCAACCTCTGCTCTGATGGCCAGAGGGATGTCTTTGTGCTCCGTGTACCTGCCGTACAGGTAGCCCATCCTCTGGCTGCCCGTCTTCCTCCAGAAGTCCAGGAAACGGTCTGCGATGGTGTGGTTCTCAAACATGATGTTGTCTATATGTCTGTATTTCTGTTGGCGGGGATGAGGCGGGTTATTAAATCAACAACTCCACTAGGAAATGAGTAGAGGTTGAGAAACCTCTCTGAGGTGCATTCCAATAGGTTACAGTGGATTCGTCTCCTCGTGTCCTTTTCTAATCTGAAGTGATGTGACCGAAGTGGGCAGGTGAAGAAGTGAAATCAAATAGCCTTGTAAGCACCAATCCACCACATGTCCTTGTTATCACCCATCCTGTGAAGCCCAATGACTAAATGAAGCCAAGAAAACAAGGAGGAGCTACTCTAGAAAAGGGTTTGCCAAACTCGGTCCTGCCCCACCCCCCTCTCTAGGTGCATATTTTTGTTTTTTGCCCTAGCACTACACAGAGCATTCAAATAATCAAAGCTCGATGGTTATTTTAACATCAGCTGTATAGTGCTAGTGCAAAAACAAATACAAATGTAAACATGTGCCCGGGGGGGGCCCCAGGACCGAGTTTGGGAATCCCTGCTTTAGACTTCCTGAGATGGACTCTTGGCAGTAAAGTGGAGTATTGAGATGGACCCTTGGCAGTAAAGAGGAGAGAGTTATAGGGTGTACTTGTCTATTGAGGGTGATGGCGCTGGGCTGGCACTTGGTGCAGATCCCCTCTGGCCAGGGAGGGTGGCCCTCGCAGCCCGACTTGATCTTACAGCTGATGTTCTCCAGGGCCACAAACTTCCCTCTGAAGAGGAAAATAAGATTTGAATAAAGAGACAAAGAGCTTGTGGATGTGGCCAATCCTCCTGCTGGAGAAGAGCAGAGAATACAGAGTGTATATTCTTTTGATATCGTCATGGCAAACATGTTGCCAAGACAATACAGACAGATCTAGAACCAGGCTACAGGCTAGAGCCACTCACTTGTCAGCGCCTCCTGTCAGCTTGCGGATGTAGGCATGGAATGACATGTGTTTGACAGGTGGCTCTAGATGACTCAGATACTCTTCGTCAAAAGGCTGGCAGATAGAAAACAATTCAAATTCACAGCGAAGTTGACACGTAAAACAAATTTAAAGCAACACAGTCAATTGTTGGACGAACGAAGGAGGAAAGAGCACTTACCTCTAGGGGCACACAGTGCACGCACTTTCCCATAGATCCATGTCGACACCTGAAACAAGAACTGAATCAATACACTGATACAATTGAATGGCTTAATACAATTACATATCTAGCTGGCAACAGTCTCTTATGTCTGTGGATCTCTGCTCCTATAGATCTTTATGTACATAAATATCTCTGCTCCTATAGATCTTTATGTACATAAATATCTCTGCTCCTATAGATCTTTATGTATATAAATCTCTGCTCCTATAGATCTTTATGTATATAAATATCATTGCTCCCATAGATCTTTATGTATATAAATATCTCTGCTCCCATAGATCTTTATGAATATAAATATCTCTGCTCCCATAGATCTTTATGAATATAAATATCTTACAGCTGTAGGATCGATGCTCCTGTTATGGGTGTGAACGTTTAAACTAAATTCATACAGGACGGCCACCGCGGCAACCCTAACGTTACAGGACGGCCACCGCGGCAACCCTAACGTTACAGGACGGCCACCCTAACGTTACAGGACGGCCACCGCGGCAACCCTAACGTTACAGGACGGCCACCGCGGCCTTCCTAACGTTACAGGACGGCCACCGCGGCCTTCCTAACGTTACAGGACAGCCACCGCGGCAACATCTACATTGCTTGCTCTTTGGGGTTTCAGACTGGGTTTCCGTATAAGCACTTTGTAACAACTGCTGGTGTAAAAAGAGCTTTATAAATACATTTGATTAATTAATTGATGCATCTTTCACATTTTTTGGGCCACGGATATAAAGCGCGATGTACGTCATCACTAACACCCGACTACAGAAATGATTGCAGTTGATATGCAGGCATTGTCAATGGCCTAGCTAATTTCCCCCCAAACATCAGACACCCCCTAACTTTGGGCACAACCTTTAAATGGACTGGAAAATAACGGTACATTTTGCAATTAAAGACAACCTCCTAGCTAGCTGACCACCTATTTTCATTGCAGTTTATGTAACGTAAGTTAGGTTGAAAAAAATATATATATTATATATATTTATTACATACACACACACACGTTTGGGGTCCATTAAAATATCAAATTGATCAGAAATACAGTGTAGACATTGTTAAATGACCACTGTAGCTGGAAACGGCTTATTTTTTAAATGGAATATGTACATAGTCGTACAGAGGCCCTTTATCAGCAACCATCACTCCTGTGTTCCAATGGCACATTGTGCAACCCCTTCACAATTATGTTAGCACAGCTGAAAACTGTTCAAGAAGCAACAAAACTGCCCATCTTTAGACTAGTTGAGTATTTGGAGCATCAGCATTTGTGGGTTTGATTACAGGCTCAAAATGGCCAGAAACAAAGAACTTAGAAATCGTCTCTAACCAGAATAGAAAGAGTGGGAGGCCCCGGTGCACAACTGAGCAAGAGTGCAAGTACATTGTGTGTACATTGAGTACATCGAGTGTCTAGTGAGAGAAAGACGCCTCACAAGTCCTCAACTGGCAGCTTCGTTAAATAGTACCCTGCAAAACGCCAGTCTCAATGTCAACAGTGAAGAGGCGACTCCAGGATGCTGGCTTTCTGGGCAGAGTTGCAAAGAAAAAGCCATATCTCAGACTGGCCAATAAAAAGATGGGCAAAAGTACATACACTGGACAGAGGAACTCTGCCTAGAAGGCCAGCATCCCGGAGTTGCCTCTTCACTGTTGACGTTGAGACCGGCGAGATCTATATTGACATCAAGTGTTTAAAAATCAAAGAAAAAAAAAAACTAAATGGCAGAATGTGAGCTAAAATCCCTCTGCTTTTATCTTCTCCCACTACCATATTTGGTATTGAGTGGAAACGCCAGGCGGATGCTTCACATTTCTACATCCGGTGAAATATCTGTCTCATTGTTCTAGCTGTGCCTCCAGTTAACAGCATTAGAACGCTCAAATGCCTCCCCTTTTAACCAGTAGGCCTAAAATCCCGGATTTGGTGCGTTCTCTTTTTCCCTGTTTGATTAGTGAGTTTAAAAACTAGATGGGCAGGCTTTTGTTAAAACAAGAAACCAAACTAGGCCCCTTGGCTAATGAATAAGCAACTTGCCTTCTTCAAAAACAATGTTATTGTTGCATATTTCAGTCTGGAACCTGGGGCAGTGTAACCTATTCTGCTACACTGTAGCAGTTCGCAAAAAAAAAAAAGCCTAATCTATTACTCCAAAACGGCAGCTTGTGGTTGGAACACACACTTCCTTACTTTAATCAACCTGTCCATTTTGAACGTGTGATCAAGCTGACTATTTGGCAAGGAATGTAGCTCTTCTACAGATTATGTTAGTGTATCTCATCAGTCATTTCTGTAGGCAGGAGCAGAGCTTGGATGTGTGTAAAAAAGAGCGTCAGATTGAAGATGAGTGAGCGACACGTAACGGAGAAATGTAAGGAGATGATCACATGGCTAGGTATCTTTTTTTTGGTTTGAGTCCCTAAACCGCAGTACACAAGTAACACTCGAGTCCAATGTGAATTAACAGTAGTCTTCGGGACAAAAATGTAACTCGCCCATGCAGATTCCAGATGCCTAATGCTACTATATATGACTGTGGAAGACTTGGGCGAAATACCGCTTATACCGGGGCATTTTGAAATACCGACAGCAAAGCAAAGGCCCCCCTCACCATCAGGCCTCCTCCTCCATGCTTCACAGTGGGAACCACACATGCAGAGATCATCCGTTCACCTGCTCTACCTCTCACAAAGTCATGGCGGTTGGAACCAAAAATGTCTCATTTGGACTCATTAAACCAAAGGACAGATATCCACCGGTCTATTGTCCATTGCTCATGTTTCTTGGCCCAAGCAAGTCTTCTTATTGGTGTCCTTTAGTGGTTTCTTTACAGCAATTCGACCATGATGGCCTGATTCACACACTCCTCTGAATAGTTGATGTAGAGGTGTGTCTGTTACTTGAAATCTGAAGCATTTATTTGGCCTGCAATTTCTGAGGCTGGTAACTCTAATGAACTTATCCTTTGCAGCAGAGTTAACTCTGGGCAATCCTTATGGAGAGGGAGTGTCATCATAACGCTTGATGGTTTTTGCAACTGCACTCGAAGAAACTGCACTTGAACAAACTTTCAAAGTTCTTGACGTTTTTCGGATTGACTGACCTTCACGTTTTAAAGTAATGATGGACTGTTCTTGCAATAATACGGACTTGGTCTTTTACCAAATAGGGCCATCTTCTGTATACCACCCCTACCTTGTCACAACACAACTGATTGGCTCATAACGCATTATTAGGGAAATAAATTCCACAAATGAAGGGACACTTGTTAATTGAAATGAAGCTGGTTATCCAAAGCTGTCACCAAGGCAAAGGGTGCCTACTTTGAAGTATCTCAAATATATTTTGATTTGTTCAACACTTTTTGGTTACTGCATGATTCCATATGTGTTATTTCATAGTTGTGACATCTTCACTATAAACTCTACAATGTAGAAAATAGTAGGTGTGTCCAAACTTGTGACTGGTATTGTATATAAACCTTACAGCTGTGGATCACTGTTCCTCTAGATCTTTGCTTAAATACAACATACAGGAAGTATATAAAGCTTTTACAGCTGTGGATCTTTATTCCTGTAGATCTTTGCTTAAATACAACATACAGGAAGTATATAAAGCTCTTACAGCTGTGGATCTTTATTCCTGTAGATCTTTCCCTCCTGCTTGGCCAGGTACTGGTCGATCTCGTCCTCGGAGATTTGGGGCGCCGAGTGGGAGCGTGACATCATGGACGATGAAGAAGAGGACGAATGGGAGGTAGAGGGTAGTGATGACGAGTGAGGCGTGGCCAGGTCCATGGTCTCTCCTGCCGGTCCCGGGGAGCCCGAGGGGTATAGGTAGAGCATGTCTCCATGTCTAGAGGGAGGGAAGAATTAGACACATTAAATTCACCCACACAATGAGCATAATGACAATCCAAGATAAAATGCTGAAGTGACTATATTGATGAGAACATGTGTAGCTAGCTAAATGGAGCAGTCTAACGACTAGTGATGCATGTAATAGGGCTAATAGGAACAACGCAATGCTGCTCCTAACTCACTTGATCTTCAGCAGGTTGAGGGTCTTATTCTGGGACTGGATCTCGTCAGTCTTGTTACGGTTCAGGAAGACGGTGAAGCCGTTGGAGGGGAATCCAAACTCTTTGCCCACCTGACAGTAGAAACAGAGTAATGACGATTAGTCCTGTCTCGCTTGCCAGACTCGTGGCACGGCGGTGGGAAGAGACTAGATAATGATGAGCTTTAGTTGAGGCTTAGGTAGGGCCACTTGTCTCCTGGAGCATGGCACATCATGAGTGTAGTATAAAGTAAAGTGTCTAATTGTCTATTAAAAGCCCATGAAATAAAAAAATAAAAAATAAATAAAAGGGGAAAACAAAGATTGTAAGAAATCTGGTTGTGAAGATCGCTCATGTCTCGCTAATCCTTCTATCAACTGTGTGTTTAACAAAGAGTGTTCACTCCACTTAATTTCACTACCCATTAAACTGTCAAAGCGGATTACCAAACAACAGGCTGACAGAGGAGAAAGTAAGACTGTCAGAGTTGCCTGGTCTACGGTCATTATCGCAGAGACATCCAAGATCTATCCAAGTCCTCGGAGTACTTCCGCTGAGCCTAAGTGGGTTTTCTTGCATTTAATCAAATCCATAATGCTTTAGTGGTGCAAAGAGAGTCAACCCTGTTGTACTGTTGGTCACATCTCACCAACAAAGGATAAGTCACAATTCCAAGAGATCAGCAGGAAAAACATTAACGACTGAGGATGTCCATGTTGCCAAACTGGAAGGTTAAAGCAAAAGGTGTCACTAAAGCAGGTTTCAATCCAACTTCATTTGAGTAAAGTGCGCACACACAAAAGTATGTGGACACCCCTTCAAAATGAGTGGTTCAGTTATTTCAGCCCCACACATCGCTATAGACAAACATTGGCAGTAGAATGGCCTTAGAGAAGTGCTCAGTGAATTGGTGGAGGAGGAATCCTGGTTTGGGGCTGTTTGGGGCTAGGCCCCTTAGTTCTAGCGACGGGAAATCTTAATGCTACATTCTAGACAATTCTATGCTTCCAACTTTGTGGCAATTCCACAAATGAACTTTTAAGAAGGCACACCGGTTAATTGAAATGCATTCCAGGTGACTACCTCATGAAGCTGGTTAAGAGAATGTCAAGCGAGTACATATCTGTCAAGGCAAAGGGTGGCTACTTTGAAGAATCTCAAATATATTTTGATTTGTTTAACCCTTTTTTGGTTAATACATGATTCCATATGTTTTAATTCATAGTTTTGATGTCTTCACTATCATTAAACAATGTAGAAAATATTAAAAATAAAGAAAACCCCTTTAATGAGTAGGTGTTCTAAAACTTTTGACCGGTTGTGTGTGTGTGTGTGTGTATTTCCTGATATTTCTTATACATCTCTCAGATATAGAGGACAGACACTTCAGAACCAACTTCCATTCCATTTTTTTTTTTTGGGGGGGGGGGGGGGGGGGGCACTATCTGTTGTTCCATGTAGTGAATATGTTATTCGATGCAATAATAGCAGAAAGCCCCCCCCAAAAAAAAAATTGTTCAGAACAATACCAAACAAAAAGATACCACGAGTGGTCTTAAAATTCTAAATCAAATAGCAAAATGATCCTCGGTATAACCTTCTCACACAATTCCACATAGCTTCCTAGACCCACACCCTTCCCACCCAGCTTAGACTCTTATGGGTTAATTAATGCCTCTCTGAGCTCTTCATGCAACTCTCCATTTCCATCTCTCCCCATCACTGACTGAGTGACTGTACATCTGAGACCAGGGAATAAAAAAAAATACCCTCATTGATCTGCCATACATTTCTTTTTTTTTTTTAACTCAAAGACATGCATTTTTAATAAGGCACTGCCGCAGGCAACCCTTCTCCACGGTGACCGAACAGCCGGCCACTCCTGATTCAGCCATTGATGTGGAAATTTGACTCCCACTTAAGATGTCCTACCCAATACTGTCTCGCAGTCACTGTGGTCCATTTGTGCCCAAGGCGTTGCCCATATTTCACTGTCATTATCTAAATTCTGCTAAGCCACAGTTAGACATTCATATCCATTTCATCCAAACACAATCTGGCTAGATGAAGTGGATTTGGAATGGAAAACCCTTACTGGAAGGTAGCTAGGTACTCCCAAGGGGTTTTATCCTGGCAGGATAGCAAGCAGCTGCTGTGGTGAATCTATTGATAGCACGCTGTTTAAAAACATTGCATTGCACACCATTCTCTCTCCACATAACTCACAGCTTTCCCTACACACACACACAGGTCTCTGCTGAGCCATGCATCAGATCCATCAACAGTGGATGCCATTAACTGCACAGGCAAGGGGGGGGGGGGGGGGGGGGTAAACACTGAAATATCTTTGCTTTCCTGCAGAGCTGCCTGCTTCATACATAAATTAACAGAGGTTGAGCACAGGCTAGGCACAGGGAGATAAAGACATAAATGTCCATCTTCTGATGCTAGCTGGTCAATAGCACAGTTGGAAAGAATGTGCTATGAATATGACAACAGAATGACAGAAACAACTACAAGTTTCCCACGTGTTTGTGGAAAGTAATTTTTTGTTGTACACGCCCAACCATATAGCCTAGAGTACCACTGAGAGCCAATGTTTGTCTTCATATCATGCATCCATACTTTAATACCTTATTGAGGAAAGTGGCTGCTGTCTCCTTCTTGGTGGCAGGGATCTTCTTCATCCCGTTCGGGGACTGAACCCTGATGATCTGCAAATAAGGAAAAACATTACATTCTCCACATCATATTGTTGTTTCCTTGAATTTAGATTGCTTTGCCAAACCAAATACATCCATTGGGGAAACCATATTGGTCATGACTCATTAGCTAATTTGATTAACCATGAGCTGGTTACAGGCAACCCACTGAAAACATGACACTGCTGTAGCTAGTTAGATTGTTCAGCTAGTCTCTTTCAGTGTGTGGACCATGACAGTGCATAAATATGGGTGGAGGGTCGTTGACACCATTGTCGTTCATCTTTATCATGACACACGGGGTCATAATTCACAAGCAATAACGTGGTTGTGATATTAATGATATTAAATTAACAGTAGCTAGTTTAGTTAGTTGGGAATTTTAAAATGACATGAGCAGCTTATATCATGCCATGGGCCGGCTAAAATACCAGTGACTGGTTTTCAGGTCATAAGCTAACTTAGTTGGATTGTTTTACCTCGAATGAGCAAAGATAACACTAGCTAAAGTTAGCTAGCCGATATTGTGGCTAACTAAGTTAATGTTTGCTAGTCATTTTTTCTGCCACAAGTTGAATACAAACTATGAACACTGACTAGCTTTTATTTCTCAAAATGTAGCTAACTGTTGCTTCTTTCTTGAAACAAAAAAAAAGTAGAGGCCAGGGTTATGTTGATAAAACCAGTTAGCTTGCTAACCACAGGTACAGTATGTAGCTAACTAGCTAGTTAACAAAGTCAACAATGTGCCCTTTCTCAAAGTGAACGTCCACGCATTTTTTTTTATCCAACAACGTTACAAAGATAACGTTATTAAGTTAATATACTACGACCTTGTTTATTAAATAAGATAGTTTTAACTAAAACAACAGTACATACGGGCACATTTTAATTCAAAACATTTCTGACCAGTTAAGCTTGCTAACAGTGAGTTAGCAGTTATCTAGGCCTTGTCATTCTAGTACTGAGGCTAGCAAGTGGCTAATTCTGCTGCCTCATCACTCCGACAATCAGACTACGGTAACGTTAGCTAGCGAAGTTAGCTACCTAGCCGGCTAACAATACACAATATTTTATCAATAACTACAATGTGTTGTCACACTTACCATATTTTCTGCCATTGATGTTCGGGTTTTGTGCTCCCGATGTATTTCGCTGTGTAACAAAATAGACCGATGTCAGAGATTAAAAATTGACTGACTGGACAAGAGTCAACAAAACTCCATCCCACAATTCAAACACCGGGCGTTACACGCTAACAAGTCCGTACCCTTAGTGTCCCTCCTCATCAATCGCCCGAGTGAAACAATCAATATAAAATAATTCCGCCACTTTATTTTTAGCAAGATTTCCAGGTTATTACGCCCTCGATAAAGTAACCACATTTAATGTAAATGAAGGGATAACAAAAATACCAGTCATTTGTTGGCTGTTGTTCAAATTGACAAGCCCTTTTTGTAGGAGCCATTTCGGCCTGCTTTACTGTGCTCATTAGAGAAAAGAGGAAGCGGCGAAGGGAAAGGGATGTCACTACTTACAAAAAGTCATAATTATGGCTAAACCCCGCCTATTTCTACAATGTATCTTTTTTTAAATCAGATTTTAAATCTAACACTGAACTTTAAAGTAATCACACTGCTAACATTATGTCAAATGAAATGTTATTGGTCATATGTTTAGCAGATGTTGCAAAATGCTTGTGTTTCTCGCTCCAACAGTGCAGTACTATCTAACAAGTAATATCTAACAATTTCACAACAATACACACAATACACACAAACTGAAAGTAAATGAATGGAGTTAAGAATATATAAATATTTGGACAAGCGATGCCAGAGCGGCATAGACAAAAAATACAGTAGAATCTAATATAATACAGTATATACAGTGGGGCAAAAAAGTATTTAGTCAGCCACCAATTGTGTTTGGAGGACAAAGAATGCTGAGTTGCATCCAAAGAATACCATACCTACTGTGAAGCATGGGGGTGGAAACATCATGCTTTGGGGCTGTTTTTCTGCAAAGGGACCAGGACGACTGATCCGTGTAAAGGAAAGAATGAATTGGGCCATGTATCGTGAGATTTTGAGTGAAAACCTCCTTCCATCAGCACGAAGTGGAAACGTGGCTGGGTCTTTCAGCATGACAATGATCCCAAACACACCGCCCGGGCAAAGAAGGAGTGGCTTCGTAAGACGCATTTCAAGGTCCTGGAGTGGCCTAGCCAGTCTCCAGATCTCCCCCCCATAGAAAATCTTTGGAGGAAGTTGAAAGTCCGTGTTGCCCAGCAACAGCCCCAAAACATCACTGCTCTAGAGGAGATCTGCATGGAGGAATGGGCCAAAATACCAGCAACAGTGTGTGAAAACCTTGTGAAGACTTACAGAAAACGTTTGACCTCTGTCATTGCAAACAAAGGGAATATAACAAAGTATTGAGATAAACTTTTGTTATTGACCAAATACTTATTTTCCACCATAATTTGCAAATAAATTCATTAAAAATCCTACAATGTGATTTTCTGGATTTTATTATTTTTTTTACAGGCCTCTCTCATCTTTTTAAGTGGGAGAACTTGCACAATTGGTGGCTGACTAAATACTTTTTTGCCCCACTGTACATGAGATGAGTAATGCAAAATATGTAAACATTAATAAAGTGACTAGCGTTCCATTATTAAAGTGGCCATTGATTCCAAGTCTATGTATATAGGGCAGCTGCCTCTAATGTGCTAGTGATGACTATTTAACAGTCTGATGGCCTTGAGATAGAAGCTGTTTTTCAGTCTCTCTGTCCCAGCTTTGATGCACCTGTACTGACCTCGCCTTCTGGATAATTTTTATTTTTTATTTTATTTAAAAGTCAGTTAAGAATAAATTCTTATTTACAATGACGGCCTACCCCGGCCAAACCCGGACAACGCTGGGCCAATAGTGTGCCGCCCTGTGGGACTCCCAATCACGTCCGGATGTGATGCAGCCTGGATTCGAACCAGGTACTGCAGTGACGCCTCTTGCACTAAGATGCAGTGCGATGATAGCGGGGTGAACAGACAGTGGCTCGGGTGGTTGTTGTCAGAAGAGGACTGGCCCACCCCTCATAGCCTGGTTCCTCTCTAGGTTTCTTCCTAGGTTCTGGCCTTTCTAGGGAGTTTTTCCTAGCCACCGTGCTTCTACACCTGCATTGCTTGCTGTTTGGGGTTTTAGGCTGGGTTTCTGTACACCACTTTGAGACATCAGCTGATGTAAGAAGGGCTTTATAAATACATTTGATTTGTCCTTGATTATCTTTTTGGCCTTTTTACCCACTACGAATGATTGATATTATGAGATGATGCAGAGATAATGAAGAGGAAAGATTGTCTTCTACATGAGTACACAACTACAGACTGCAGCACACAACTACAAACTGCAGTGAACATAATGAAAAGACGAGCATGCAGCATAAACACAATACACACAGGACACAACGCCAACATGCGGTGGACAAAGTATAAGACAGAGAACATGCAATCATATAATACCTACATCTATGAATGATATATGCTATTAAAATGGAACTGGCCATACGGGTACATTGATCTCTGGAAATATGATTCAATGAAATATACAATTGAAATTGATATGAAACTACAATGAACCAAAAGAAAACAAAATGATGGTAAGCGTGATAAGGAAAATAATGAGATGAATGAAATAGAGATCGCACGCCCAACTTTATAATATGTCAAAGAGACGTCAACATGAGCATGAAAAACCTACAAAAAAGAAGCACAACAACACGAGACATCACCAACTACTACTGCCCAATCACAGCATGGTAGATTATCAGGTGACAATCACATTTGGAATCGAGTTTGACATCCGAGGTTTGTGGGTAATCTGTGCAGTGGCTGTCAGTGCCATCTACATCCATTGTAGTAATGTTGCATTAATCTCCAATCCGTGTCAGTGGAGACTGGCGGGAGGAGCTATAGGATGATGGGCTCATTGTAAATGAATGGAACGGTATCAACCACATCAAACATATGGAAAGCACATGTTCGACTCGGTTTCATTTATTCCATTCCAGGCATGACAATGAGCCCGTCCTCCTACAGCTCATCCCACCAGCCTCCACTGTCCCATGTAAATCATGCTGCTTGGGGTAAAACTAAGGGCAGTAAAAGTCAAAATTCCCAATGACAAGGTGTTTTTTCCAAGCCATTAAACAAGCTTCTATCCCGGAGAATACTAAGTTAGAATATATAGTACCAGTCAAAAGTTTGGACACATCTACTCATTTATGGGTTTTTTGTTATTTTTTTAACTATTTTCTATATAATAATAGTGAAGACATCAAAACTATGAAATAGCACATTTGGAATCATGAAATAATCCCAAACGTTTTTAAACAAATCAAAATGTATTTTATATTTCAGATTCTTCAAAATAACAACCCTTTGCCTTGATGACAGCTTTGCACTCTTGTTATTTAATAGTTTTGATGTCTTCACTATTATTCTACGATGTAGAAAATAGTAAAAAAAATTAAGAAAAACCCTGGAATGAGTAGGTGTGTCCAAAATTTTCACTGGTACTGTACATGATATATAATACAGATAGTCATAAATCATTTATTATAAAAAAATATATATATAAAATCAGTATAAGAGAAGGAGAAGTGAAGAGTATGCCAGTGATAAACAGAATGGAATGTTATAATCCTGCTTCTGTTAAAGTTGTGTGTGTGTGTGTGTGTGTGTGTGTGTGTACCACTAATGGATAGGTGAGGGAGGGGAAAATGGGAGTGGGATGATGATGATGAGGATGATGTAGCTTCATCCACATTGTCCCAGGGACAGATTACAGATTACAGCTCAGCAATGACCAGCAGCTGTCTCATCTCTCTCTACAGGAGTCATGTTTTATAAGTGTTTATTCCACATAGAAGGGCAGGCATCTATGATGACAGCAGAGGTGCCGAGGCACATGAAATGAGAACCCACCCATTTCACGAGTATGTCACTTGTTTGTTTCCTCAAGGTTGAGGCTGCTTTGCTTTCGTAAGTGTTGTTTGTTGTGTTCCGTGTAAAGGAGAGGATAGAAGAAGAGAAGCGCGTGGAGATGGTGGAGAGGAGAAGGGCAAAATGGCTGCCGGTTGCTGCAATAGACAGCGATACCAGAACAGAGTCCTAATCATGAGCAGACATTTTGTATGATGTGAACGTTGGCTGCAGAAACAAAACAAGAAAGCAGTGAAAGATCGATACACTCTTAGAAAAAAATGGTTCCAAAATGATTCTTCGGCCTTCCTCATAGAATAAACTTTTTTGGTTCCAGGTAGAATCCTTTTTGGTTCCAGGCAGAAATAGAACCCTTTTGGGTTCCATGTAGAATACTCTATGGAAAGGGTTCTACATGAAACCCAAAAGGGTTCTACCTGGAACTAAAAGGGTTTTTACCTAGTAGCAAAAAAGGGGTCTACAAAGGGTTCTACAACGGAAACAGCAGTAGAACCCTTTTAGGTTCTAGATAAGAGTGTAGACAGTTGTTTTTCTGTAACGTTTTCTTTATTTCTTTATTCTTTGGTTTATGTTTGAAAAGTTCTAGTCAAACCCAGTGAGAGTGCTCGAGGCACATGCATGGCTTGAAGTAGACGGAGGTGGATGCAGAGGACTGCGGGATGGATGGTGAAGGTCTGGATGACTTAGATGATACCATATTTGGCCAGTTCACTAAGCTCCAGGTGGTTGAAGGCCTCCCAGGGGCAGATTACTGTGATGTCTGCAGAGGAAACACATGTTACGTTCAGTAAAAGTCAGTAGGCCAAGCAAACTATACAATATGGCTTTCTACAGTTTTTTAGGGAAGGCGCAGGTCGAGTAGATGAACAGTAATAATGAACGTACCAGTGCCTAAGCCCTCCATTCCAGGGATGTCATCGCCAAAGCTGTAAAGGAGACAGAGATCATTTATTTACAATCAGACCTCATGAAAATGTCATTATGCACTTGTCGAATGCCTGTTTGAGACTAAGAATCCCAATGAAAGTGGCCCTTACCCCTGAATTCCCTTCTTGGGGGGCTTGCTCTTGAACTGGCGAGTCTGCCTCTGCTTGAATTTAGGGGGTCCCTTACGTGGTGTTGCAGGGCCTCCAGTGACACGGGTGGCAGACTTGATCTCCAACTTGGGGACCTCGAGATTCATGGTTATTAGTTAGCTGGTTGATGTGTGCAGCTGCTTATGTGTTCAATCCCTCTCTGAAGTCCTCTTCTGGGGAAATGGGGAAACAGAGAGAAACAGATTGTATTACACCCGCACTTCATGATAGAACCCACATTGTCATAGCTTGGTGTTTTATCAATTCAGTATTGACTGTTTGGAGTATTGACTGGCTGCATCACCTCTTGGTATCTCAACTGTACGTCATCCGACCACGAGGTGCTACAGAGGGTAATGCGTACGGCCCAGTACATCACCGGGGCCGAGCTCCCTGACATCCAGGACCTCTATCCCAGGAGGTGTCAGAGGAAGGCCTTAAAAATGGTCAAAGACTCCAGCCACCCAAGTCACAGTCTGTTCTCTCTGCTACCGCACGGCAAACAGTACCGAAGCTCTAAGTCTGGGACCAAAAGGCTCCTGAACAGTTTCTACCTCCAAGCAATAAGAAGCTAAACAGTTAATTAAATGGCTACCTGAACGTTCTGCTTCTCACAAACCTACCTACATGTACAGAGTACTTCAATCAATCACCCCAACTACTTCATACCCCGGCACACTGACTCAGTACCGGTACTCCTTGTTTATAGCCTGTCTACTTATTGTTATTTTATTGTGTTACTATTGTATTTTGATCTATTTGTTAATTATTGTACTTTTTAATTGCATTGTTGGGAAAGGGCTCGTAAGTAGGCATTTCACCGTAACAATAAAATATAATTA
This sequence comes from Oncorhynchus mykiss, assembly GCF_013265735.2. Classification (NCBI taxonomy): domain Eukaryota; kingdom Metazoa; phylum Chordata; class Actinopteri; order Salmoniformes; family Salmonidae; genus Oncorhynchus; species Oncorhynchus mykiss. The sequence continues at coordinate 38,484,359 of NC_048584.1, forward strand.
AAAGACAAGTACCTGGCCCTTAACTTTGTCTGACATGTAGACCTCATCCTAATCCCCTTACTGATCGTATCGCCCTCGTCATGTAATGTCCGATGAATGTCTAGCTCGAATAACTATTCATCATGTAATCCCCAGTCCACGTAAATAAGCACCCCCCCCCCCCACCACCCCCCCCACCACCACCACCACCACCACATCCTCCTTCCTCATTTCAAGCCAGTGGCCAGTCATCTACACTTGGGCTAATCTCATTAGTACAAGGACAACACAGAGAATATGCTGAGCAGGCAGAAAGGGTCTAAGAACCAATCCTATTATCTACCCCTCATACAATGGTGTTCCAAAAGCTAACAAGGCTCTAGAATGTTTCTTACCGGGATCAACTGTACATTATGTTTAACTCAACAGAAGGTCACTTTCAATGCACAACGATGCATTGAGCAGCAGTTGAGAAAATGAAACATGAAAATCAGCCATATTTCCAGTCATTGACTGATGTACAGTACAAAATACAAGAATGTTCAGAAATGTGATCGTTTTGGGTCTGTCTAATTTAAACTGCTACGTGTATCAGGAACATTTCAAACACTAAACAGATCTCTAACTGAAACATTTATCCACACTACAAAGTCATAAAGCAGTTCTCTCTAAATCCATTCAAGAACCTCCCAATATCAATATAACTGCTCAAAACGATCTCCCTTCACACATTCCTTCTTCAACCACACACATTCCCTCTTCAAGTGCCAACTATTCAGGAAGTAGTCTATTTTCTTACTACTTGAAAAACTTCTCTCCCCTCCTCTTTTTTCTATGAGGTTCAACAGTACAGTTACAAAATCCATCACGTCTCTGTCATCACGGGCTATGTGTCTGAATGGATGGTGGGTGTACTCACCTGCTGCTTGGGTGAAGGCTAGCCAGAAGAGTGGGCGTGGGCGCTGAGCGCAGCTCTCTCTAGCAGATGTGTGGGTCTCTATGCTAGGTTGGCTCTGAGGGCCAGGCTGGGCTGACCGGACTTCTTATATTCCTCATGGCCCCTCTGCAGATTAGGAATGTCCCGCCTCCCATCACTGACCCCTTGTTATCGCAGCTCTGGTCTGAGGTGGGGTTCAGCGGGTGAGGGTCAGGGGGTGGGAGTCAGGGAGTGGGGGTCAGGGGGTGAGGGTCAGGGGGTGAGAGTCAGCGGGTGGGAGTCAGCGGGTGGGGGTCAGGGGGTGGGAGTCAGAGGGTGGGAGTCAGGGGGTGGGAGTCAGGGGGTGGGAGTCAGGGGGTGGGAGTCAGGGGGAGGAGTCAGGGGTGGGGTCAGGGGGACCCTTGTGAAGGGGAGGGGAGCAGAAGAGGGGGTGAAGGGAGATGGATGGAAGTTAATTAGAGCGCTAAGACAGCAATAACTTGAATGCATGTAGTGATGCTTGTATTCTAGCATGTTTTCCATACATGAAATCCAAGATGACACCTTCAATGGTCTTTTATCTACAGTCTTCAAAATCCTTCAAACTAAATGGAGACATAATACGGGATACAACATTGCATGGAGGTGTGGATTAATCAACTGGGTGAATGACGTCCTCGTGTCACCCAGAACCAAATGAGAAAACTGTCACGAGAGATTAGGAATTATGTAGCTAATAATACATTATTGACTTGAATGGTAATGAAGATTCTCCATATGTCCAGAACCTTCCAGTCCTATACCTACTGACCAGAACCTTCCAGTCCTATACCTACTGGCCAGAACCTTCCAGTCCTAGCCCTACTGACCAGAACCTTCCAGTCCTATCCCTACTGACCAGAACCTTCCAGTCCTATACCTACTGACCAGAACATTCCAGTCCTAGCCCTACTGACCAGAACCTTCCAGTCCTAGCCCTACTGACCAGAACCTTCCAGTCCTAGCCCTACTGACCAGAACCTTCCAGTCCTAGCCCTACTGACCAGAACCTTCCAGTCCTATCCCTACTGACCAGAACCTTCCAGTCCTAGCCCTACTGACCAGAACCTTCCAGTCCTAGCCCTACTGACCAGAACCTTCCAGTCCTAGCCCTACTGTCCAGCCCTCCCACCTGTTACGTAACCCTCTCTCCATCCATCTGCTGGGCCAGGTTCTCTGGGCTGGCCTGGCCAAGGGGTGTCACCAAAGCCTCAATGCCCGTCCCTCAGGAGTATCTCAGATTGACTGATCTATTCCTCAACGCACCACATAGGCTAATCCTCTACGGTGAGTGTCTTCATGGTAGGCTACTCACCAGATGACTCACTTGTACCTCACTCTATAGACACTCCACATGCTCTCAGATGGCTGCAGCCAGTCAAGTGAGCAACCCCCTCCCCTCCCTCACTCTGAAAAACAGAAAACAATTACTCTGACTGGAGTTGGGGATTATAGTGGCCGGCTTCTGTTCTCTAGTTAATTAATGACATTGGGTAAACCCACAGTGAGGCCGGGATTATTTCACCTCAGTAGTTATTGGCCAATCGGTTTTCAATTATGCTCATCATCTACATGCATTAGATTTGAAATGAATGACAGATCAAATAGATAGCATGTGGCTCTGCATCAATACCGTCTCCTCTGCATCAATACCGTCTCCTCTGCATCAATACCGTCTCCTCTGCATCAATACCGTCTCCTCTGCATCAACACCGTCTCCTCTGCATCAACACCGTCTCCTCTGCATCAACACCGTCTCCTCTGCATCAACACCGTCTCCTCTGCATCAACACCGTCTCCTCTGCATTAACACCGTCTCCTCTGCATCAATACCGTCTCCTCTGCATCAATACCGTCTCCTCTGCATCAATACCGTCTCCTCTGCATCAATACCGTCTCCTCTGCATCAAAACCGTCTCCTCTGCATCAATACCGTCTCCTCTGCATCAATACCGTCTCCTCTGCATCAATACCGTCTCCTCTGCATCAATACCGTCTCCTCTGCATCAATACCGTCTCCTACCGTCTCCTCTGCATCAATACCGTCTCCTCTGCATCAATACCGTCTCCTCTGCATCAATACCGTCTCTTCTGCATCAAAACCGTCTCCTCTGCATCAATACCGTCTCCTCTGCATCAATACCGTCTCCTCTGCATCAATACCGTCTCCTCTGCATCAATACCGTCTCCTCTGCATCAATACCATCTCCTCTGCATCAATACCGTCTCCTCTGTATCAATACTGTCTCCTCTGCATCAATACCGTCTCCTCTGCATCAATACCGTCTCCTACCGTCTCCTCTGCATCAATACCGTCTCCTCTGCATCAATACCGTCTCCTCTGCATCAATACCGTCTCCTCTGCATCAAAACCGTCTCCTCTGCATCAATACCGTCTCCTCTGCATCAATACCGTCTCCTCTGCATCAAAACCTTGTCAGCGTGTGATATTCATCAGAGCCCAAATATAGTAGGACTATGGCATTGACTATTGTTCTTTCTGACCTGAGATATTTTGTTTAATGTTGTCCATGGCACATTCCATGTATTGTACTACAATCCTATTTTTGAAGCGAATATCATTACTGTAAAATAAATACAATAGACTAGATGAATATTACATCAGGTGGCTAAACATTATGTTTGCTAGACAAGGCATAGGTTAAGTGACATGTGACATGGAAAGGATACATGATTTCAAAGTGTATAGCATTCTAAACTCCCAGGTATCCTGCATTTTACTAGGATCCTGAATTGACTTCATTCATCTGAGCTGTAGTCAATCAGCAGTTGCCCAGCCGTGTAGAGTGCTGCCACGTTCACAACTGTAAAATCAGAAATCTCTGGTTTCCAACTTCAGTGTGATCAAGAAAACTGGAAACTAACAAAAACGAGCTCCGACTGGGAGAAATTGTTTTGAACAGTCATCCAAGTCAGAAACACTGGCATCTTTCTAAAGCTTTTTCTGATAAAGGTTATCGTTTGATCTGGGTTATTTGGGGGGATTATACGTTATAAGATATTCTTTATGGTGATCAAGCCAGATGGCTATGATGTCAAGGGAAACAATGAACGATTATGCTGGTTGTAATGTCCCTTACTGCTAGGTGCCCATGTCACAATGCTACATGTCATAATGCTACATCACAATGCTCCATGTCATAATGACCCTTACTGCTAGGTGCCCATGTCACAATGCCACGTGTCATAATACCCCTTACTGCCAAGTGCCCATGTCACAATGCTACATGTCACAATGCTACATGTCATAATACCCCTTACTGCTAAGTGCCCATGTCACAATGCTACATGTCATAATGCTACGTCACAATGCCACGTGTCATAATACCCCTTACTGCTAGGTGTCCATGTCACAATGCTACATGTCATAATGCTACATCACAATGCTACATGTCATAATGCCCCTTACTGCTAAGTGCCCATGTCACAATGCTACATGTCATAATGCCCCTTACTGCCAAGTGCCCATGTCACAATGCTACATGTCAGAATACCCCTTACTGCTAAGTGCCCATGTCACAATGCTACATGTCATAATGCCCCTTACTGCTAAGTGCCCATGTCACAATGCTACATGTCATAATGCCCCTTACTGCCAAGTGCCCATGTCACAATGCTACATGTCAGAATACCCCTTACTGCTAAGTGCCCATGTCACAATGCTACATGTCAGAATACCCCTTACTGCCAAGTGCCCATGTCACAATGCTACATGTCATAATGCTACGTCACAATGCTACATGTCATAATGCTACGTCACAATGCCACGTGTCATAATGCCCCTTACTGCTAGGTGTCCATGTCACAATGCTACATGTCATAATGCTACATGTCATAATGCTACGTCACAATGCCACGTGTCATAATACCCCTTACTGCTAGGTGTCCATGTCACAATGCTACATGTCATAATGCTACGTCACAATGCCACGTGTCATAATACCCCTTACTGCTAAGTGCCCATGTCACAATGCTACATGTCAGAATACCCCTTACTGCCAAGTGCCCATGTCACAATGCTACATGTCCCCAATGCCCCTTTCCTGTGCATTTATTCTCACATGGAAACAAAACTTAGATGTCAGAAGTGTCTAAAAGTATTTATCCAACAGATGATAACTCTCTACTATTGAACTAGACCACCCTATAGTGGTCAATATCATAGAGTTAAAATGGTCAAAGAAAATGAGTTCATTCAGTCATACAAGTACAAGATTTATTTCAAAACAAATGTTGCCCATCGTCAACCTACACTTACAATTTATATTTAAATAATAAATAAGAACAACTCATCCACCACCAACTGATATAAAATCAACCCATAAACCTAAAAATGTTTAAATCCAAACATAATTGTGCGTATTCTATTTCAAGTGTCAGGGAAATGTATTTTTCAGGTTCATTTGTCACAGCATAGCAGAAAGTAACACTGTCAGACGGCATAAATAAATTAAACATCAAAATGTATTGAGATTATGTGAACATTGAAAACATTAGGCCTACCTTATTGAATGCCTCAACAAAGTATGCTTGAATGGCACTAGGCTATATCTATGCATGAATGAAATGAGAAATTATACATGTATACACTCATGCAAAAAACTATAGACTAGGTTAGAATATGCAAGATTATGCGATGACAAAAACTAGTTGAAATGGCCATGACTAAGTGAAATGACAGTTTGATAGACACGTAGGATAAAATGCATACCAGTATTAAAATACGAGGGAGTGGTTTAAAGTGCATACAGTGTCAAAAGGCCCTCAATGTCCCCATTCCCTCTCTGCCACACAAAGACAATAAAGAGTCTACTTCTTCGTCATCATCCTGATCTCCATCTTCAGGAAGGCTTTCAGGTTCTCATCCGATACGTTCTCCTCAATAGCAGCCAGGGCACTCTCTTTCCCAAACCCTCCATCACGGTAGTAGGCTAGGAGCTGCTCTGCGTGTTCGATCCACACACAGTTATGGCAACCGCTCATACAACAGTGGGTGGGGGCGAGTGGAGGGCCAACGGCCTTGGCAGGAGGGGGGTCAGAGCTACAGTGGCCAGAGCTAGACTCAAGGCTACTGTCTGGGCTATTCAGAGTAGGAGGAGTTGGAGTGGTTGATCCAACTTCAGCTGTGACTCTACGGACAGTTCCTAGTCTGAGGTAAGGTTTTACCCACGGCAGATGAAACTGTTGAGAGATCCGCCCTCCCAGGTACAGGACACACAGCTGGTAGAAATACAAGACATATTGCCTAATTGCATCACCCTCATGTGGTAATGAAAGAGAAGGGGGAGAGAGAAACAGTATGGTGTGGTAGCTAGCTAGCTAGTTTAAAAAAATGTACTGTTAAGGAGTGTAGGCTTGGGGAATGAGAGCTAGTAGCTAGCTATCCCTTGATCATGTTCCTTTATATTACATATAAGAGTCATTGGATGAAGGCCTCTTCTGTATGGGGGAGTTTTATGAGCCCCGACTCAGTCTGAACATAAACATCCATCACGGTTTTGGAAGGAAAAGGAACGTATCTTTCATATCAGCAAGAAATAAATGTACAAAAAAAGTGAAATGTTAAATTGATTACAGACCTTTATGGGGTTAGTGTTGCCACATGGCCATACCCCCATGTTACAGTGAGTTCACAGTCAACTGTCTTCTGTCTGTTTTCCATCTGTGCTAAACCTCAACATTTCTCTTTCACTAGAGACATTTCTGATCCCCAGCTACATGGGCACCCCTACAATTAACACATTCCACTACTTTCCCCAATACTACACATTCCTTTGTCTCATGCCCTTCTGCACATTTCTCACACCTTGGACCCTCCCTCCTACACACTGCTGTCAGATGCCCATAAACTTGACACCTATAACATCTTAATGTAATCGGCACATACGCTCGTACAGGATAACGTATATATCCTAAATTCACTTTGTCCGGCAAAAGACAACTTCACAACTCGCATGAGACGACGAGCATCACATAAACCGGAAATCTTTGGTCAACGTTTATATCTACTGCTACCCCAGTTAACACTCCTTTCATTTGTGCCCTTTTCTTGAGAACGAAACAATTCACTTTACTTATTTCGAGGGCATTCTTCCTCTGCCCAACAGAAGCAAACAATTATCACTAGACCACTTTTAGCCACCCTCCCTGATTCCACATGACCCAACTATTTTTTTTCCACCCACAGTGAAACCACAAATGGATCGGCCAAAAGGCAAGAGTCCACTTTTTCCATAAGCTTCACTCCTACTGTCACAGACTCTTCTTTATCCTGATCCCCGGTGCATACTTCGGTCTCCGACACTAACCCCGTTAACGGTCTGTATCAATTTAAACAGTTATTTATTATTATCATTTCTCGCTGATATGAAAGATAAGGTCCTCATGGTTCCAACCCCGTACAGCGTTTTACTGTTAAGACCGCGCGTCGCGGCTCTCCATTAACAAACCCCCCCATACAGACGACGCCTCCGTCGAATAACTCATGTGTAATGGTACTGAGAGTCACGACCAAGGGACCGTGCGTCTGTGGATAACCAACCTTCTGTAAAGACAACGATGATCCCATGATATTTCCTCTCAAACGAAACATCTTTCTGATGTATACGTTGCTACATATCTGAATACATCATTTCCTACGTAGAGTACAATCGACAAATCTATTTCCCTCCAGCCAAGTGTTTCAGCTACTTGGCTAACTAGCTCGCATGCCAGCCGTGAAATTCCGCCATGTTGGAATGAACTATGACCGTCAGTGGCTGTCAGCAAGGTTGCTGATTGGCTGAAAGGAAACACAGTGCGGGCTGATGTTCATGACTGCATTGTCAACTTGTGTCCAGCAGATGTCATTAAAGAATATCTATGAATTTGGCCTTCAAGTTAAAACATCCCTCAGTGTCTGATTTGTCAAGAAAAACGGAGCAAACGAATGTACATAATGGTCCATTTATAAACAACGGATATTTCAACAGATTTGTAATGAAGATGTTAGATAAAACAAATTTAAAAAATGATATGCCCTGCTGGCTGTAGGCTACATCAATACATATGTACTTCCAACAAAGAGAGACTCTTGCTTCATCATCACTACATCAAGCTGAGGATGGATGGAGGGTGTGAGTATTACCCGATGGACGTCTTGTTGCCAAGGACTACCTGCTTAGAGAGTTGAAGAGCTATGCAGCTGCTCTGTCAGGATTCTCTCATTAGGGCACGAGAAAAGAGTCTTAACACATGACATCATTTGATTCCACTTCTGAGTGTTAGAATAAAATAATTAGAACATCCTATTATGTGGGGAGCTCTATGGTTCAGCTTTGTTAAAAATGGTTTCAGTTCGAGTCATATATAATGCTTTATGTAGAGGGCTATCCCTTTGAGCAAAAGACGTTGAAAATGTGTATTTCTGAGTAAAATACACATGTTTCTGTCTCGTGCCCACTAGGATGTTGTTATTCGACCAACACTCTGTTCCAAAGTATGCCAACAAACTAATATCCTGATGCCAGCCCTTCACTGATTCACTTCCTTGCAATTACTCACACCTCCCAAAGAAAATGTTTTCCTTTGACTGCGTTACAATGGTTGGCAAACATATGCAGCACAATTGTACATCTTGTCCAAAGGTCTGTTGGCATTAGAGTACGAGCCTACCTCTGTGTGTGACCGTGAATCATGGAAGTCAATATTTACACCAACAGGATTCTCTCTCACTGTATAGCCAGTCTATAGACTACAATACGTTCAGGTATTTCTCCATACAGCCTAACCTACTACAGCATGTAGTAACAACCTGAATTATTAGTGTTTTAATTTCACCTTTATTTAACCAGGTAGGCTAGTAGAGAACACCTTTATTTAACCAGGTAGGCCAGTTGAGAACACCTTTATTTAACTAGGTAGGCTAGTTGAGAACACCTTTATTTAACCAGGTAGGCTAGTTGATAACAAGTTCTCATTTACAAATGCTACCTGGTCAAGATAAAGCAAAGCAGTGTGACACATACAACAATAGAGTTACACATGGAATAAACAAACATACAGTCAATAATACAGTAGAAAAAGTCTATATACAGCGTGTGCAAATGAGGTAGGATAAGAGAGGTAAGGCAATAAATAGGCCGTAGTGGCAAAATTATTACAATATAGCAATTAAACACTGGAATGGTAGATGTGCAGAAGATGAATGTGTAAGCAGAGATACTGGGATGCAAACGAGCAAGATAAATAAATAAATACAGTATGGGGATGAGGTAGTTGGATGGGCTATATACAGATGGGCTATGTACAGGTGCTGTGATCTGTGAGCTGCTCTGACAGCTGGTGCTTAAAGCTAGTGAGGGAGATGTGAGTCTCCAGCTTCAGTGATTGTTGCAGTTTGTTCCGCCGAGAGTTCTGTAGACCGGTATTACCTCTGTGTGACATGACTGAAGTAAATATTTTCAGGGTCTCTGCACAAAAGTGATATGTCTGTTATTTCTTCATAGTGTCTGTAGCCTTCTATGCTTGCTGAAATAATCTCAAGACTCTTCACTACTCATAGGTTGTATCCCAAATGTCATACTGTTTTCTTAATGGGCCCAGGTCAAGAGTATTGCATTATGTGACCTTGCCACAGGAAGTAGGGGTCCTGAGGGTGCTGCAGCACCCCCTGAAAAATCATATTTAAAAAAATGCTTATATTCAATAAATGTAAAAATCTTGATTTTTTTTTTTCTTTCACAAAAGTAGTGAACAGGGCCTTTACTAGTCCTGTATTAATGGCCATTGTGGACAAAGACATTTGTCCAGCCCCCTGTTGGAGAAAAAAAAACACACACACTCCCAAACTACTTCCCCCGGCTATGGGCAGGGGGAGTTTGTCATGATTTCGGGGCATGTTGTCACGTGAAACTTATTGAAGCCTCTGACCCTGCATATCCATTGCATGGGACTGAAGGCTCACATTTAACTGATGTTAAAACTCTCTCACTTTCTCTCACTCAAACACACACACACACACACACACACACACCACCCAACTACTACCCGTGGCTATGCTGTGTGGGTAATAGGAGGCCATTTGGAATGAGGCCAAAAGGTCAGTCATTCTTTTTTAACTCCCTGAGAGGAGTTTGCTGACTTGCTAATCTTATATATTTTATTAAGAGCATTAGAGTGTTTGTTACTGGTTCAGATTTGGTCGCTAATAAATGGCTTCATTATGTTCATGTGTGATAATCTGTTTCTTTGATGTGTCTATATCCTGTGAGAGTATTCTCTGTGAGAGTATTCCCTGTGAGAGTATTCTCTGTGAGAGTATTCTCTGTGAGAGTATTCCCTGTGAGAGTATTCTCTGTGAGAGTATTCCCTGTGAGAGTATTCTCTGTGAGAGTATTCTCTGTGAGAGTATTCTCTGTGAGAGTATTCCCTGTGAGAGTATTCTCTGTGAGAGTATTCTCTGTGAGAGTATTCCCTGTGAGAGTATTCTCTGTGAGAGTATTCTCTGTGAGAGTATTCCCTGTGAGAGTATTCTCTGTGAGAGTATTCCCTGTGAAAGTATTCTCTGTGAGAGTATTCTCTGTGAGAGTATTCTCTGTGAGAGTATTCTCTGTGAGAGTAGGCAGTCCTGTGGCCACAGCCCATGCTTTCTTACTCTACTTGACCACTTCGACGATGCATGACGAAGTATGTTAGTAGTGTTGTGTGTGTGTGTGTGTGTGTGTGTGTGGGGGGGGGATCCCTATGGGCCTTAATGTTTGCAAGCCACTTCCATGGAGACTCTGTCGCATGGAAACACTGAGATACCAGGTGACCTACAGGTGTCAGGTGTGTCACCTACAGGTGTGTCACCTACAGGTGTGTCACTTACACCTACAGGTGTGTCACCTACAGGTGTGTCACCTACAGGTGTGTCACCTACAGGTGTGTCACCTACCTGGGAAAGGTCTTGAAACATGTTGGAGCCACTCATCTAGGGAGAGGCTGTCTGTGATGCACATGTTCTCTATCCTGATTCATACCACAGGTTTAAAGATACTCAAATGTATAATGGGATGGTAACAGTGTCAATGTCAACACATGATGAAGTCACTTGTCAGACTGTGGGAGATAACAAGTGGACTGCGGACTGACCCGTTACTGTTATTGGTAGTAGTGTAGAACAGTCACAATGACTCTGGAATGTACGGACAGATACCTGTTGTCAGGTGGGGTCCGTCATTTAGGTTTATCAGTTCGAGGTGGCGCCTCACGTAGTTTTTTTTTTAATCATGGGCTGGACAGTGAGGATAGGTTACTTATCATGGGCTGGTCAACCTGAATGGTAATGCTTCTGCGTTCCACAACTCTCCACCTGTTGCACAACAACAGAGATGGGGGTAGACATTTCCTTTGGATTGCTACATCTTCCACAATCTGTCAACTTTAGTAATGAAAGTATTTCTATTTGGATACAAAGGATCAGGTTCTGGGACAGAGTAACCCATGACATATCTGTGTTTAAAGAGCCATAACTTTCAAGTGAGCAGACATACGCCAGTGAAGTGCTGTCCAGAGAGTTACTCCAGAGAGAGAGAGAGAGAGAGAGAGAGAGAGAAAAAAACCCTGTAAGTATGCCAGATATGTCTCTAGTAAAAGGGGGAGGAGAAGGGTACTCGTTCTCTCACACTGCCATAGCGTTTGTATCTGAGGCAGTCAGCCCCCCTCCTCCACCCAGCTGAATAGAGTTTCTCTCCACACCTGTTCCCATGGAAACCAGGGAACTTCAGTTTACCTCAGGCAGGTATTTCCTTAGGGCTCTCCACTCAGAATGTGGGTCAGATTGTCCGAGACATATGCATGGTAACACGAGGAGAAACATTTAGAAGAGGACTTTGACAAAGAAAAAATATACACGTCTGTTACAATACACATGACCGTCATGTTACACATGTGTTACAGGATAAAGAGCTTTAGCTGTCCCAGTGTTTGAAGCCTTCTGACTGTGGGCCACACAATGGGCCTGGCTGGCAGCCTTTCTGACAATTTCCTTTTGGCCTGGTGGCCGTTCTGCAATGTCCCTGTCCCTCTTTAAAAGGGAAAACATTCCCGCTCTGGTGACAATACAGCACGCCGTGACTAAAGATAGAGGGTCTTAAACTGAGGCAGAGAAAATCTCAGTTTCCCTGCCCGTCAACAGTTGGCAAAGCAGTTGTTTTTCTCTATGACTGACAAAAGAGGTTCAAGTGGTACTTCTATGCGATTGCGTGGCATGCAACAGTTGTAGTTCTACCTACTCTGATGTAGCCTTCCCATTGACAGTCTGACAGTGTAGTGCCTGAAGGAAGAGGGTAGCCCACTGCATCTGTCTCAACGGGCTGGGCAAACACCTGCAGACCTCTCCTGGTCTCTCAAACGGGGATAGTCAGAGAAACATTACTGGGTAACACAATATTACTGACTCATCAAGCTCTTTCCCTTGCACTCACTACTACCCACCCACTCCTACCCACCCACTCCTACCCACCCACCCACTCCTACCCACTCACTCCTACCCACCCACTCCTACCCACCCACTCCTACCCACTCACTCCTACCCACCCACTCCTACCCACCCACTCCTACCCACTCACTCCTACCCACCCAGGCCTACCCACCCACTCCTACCCACCCACTCCTACCCACCCACTCCTACCCACTCACTCCTACCCACCCACTCCTACCCACCCAGGCCTACCCACCCACTCCTACCCACTCACTACTACCCACCCACTCCTACCCACCCACTCCTACCCACTCACTCCTACCCACCCACTCCTACCCACCCAGGCCTACCCACCCACTCCTACCCACTCACTACTACCCACCCACTCCTACCCACCCACTCCTACCCACCCACTCCTACCCACTCACTCCTACCCACCCAGGCCTACCCACCAACTCCTACCCACTCACTCCTACCCACCCACTCCTACCCACTCACTCCTACCCACCCAGGCCTACCCACCAACTCCTACCCACTCACTCCTACCCACCCACTCCTACCCACCCACTCCTACCCACTCACTCCTACCCACTCACTCCTACCCACCTACTCCTACCCACCCACTCCTACCCACCCACTCCCACCAACCCACTACTACCCACTCACTTCTACCCACCCACCTACCCATACCTACCCTTTCATTGCTACCCACCCACTCCTACCCACTCACTTCTACCCACCCACCTACCCATACCTACCCACCCACTCCTACCCACCCACTCCTACCCACCCACTCCTAACCACTCACTTCTACCCACCCACCTACCCATACCTACCCACCCACTCCTACCCACCCACTCCTATCCATTCACTCCTACCCACTCCTTCTCACTCTATCCTACCCACTCACTCCTACTTCTATTCACTCCTACTCATACCACCTACTCCTACGTTTTAACAACTTGACAGCTACGACCACAATGAGTGATTCAAAGGTAGTTGTCAAGGAGTTTTCCATATGTCTCTAAATGTGTTCTTCACCTGACACTTCAGTTCACCTGACTCTTCAGTTCACCTGACTCTTCAGTTCACCTGACTCTTCAGATCACCTGACTCTTCAGTTCACCTGACTCTTCAGATCACCTGACTCTTCAGTTCACCTGACTCTTCAGTTCACCTGACACTTCAGTTCACCTGACTCTTCAGTTCACCTGACTCTTCAGATCACCTGACTCTTCAGTTCACCTGACTCTTCAGTTCACCTGACACTTCAGTTCACCTGACTCTTCAGTTCACCTGACTCTTCAGTTCACCTGACTCTTCAGTTCACCTGACTCTTCAGATCACCTGACTCCTCAGTTCACCTGACTCTTCAGTTCACCTGACTCTTCAGTTCACCTGACTCTTCAGTTCACCTGACTCTTCAGATCACCTGACTCCTCAGTTCACCTGACTCTTCAGTTCACCTGACTCTTCAGTTCACCTGACTCTTCAGATCACCTGACTCTTCAGATCACCTGACTCCTCAGTTCACCTGACTCTTCAGTTCACCTGACTCTTCAGTTCACCTGACTCTTCAGTTCACCTGACTCTTCAGTTCACCTGACTCCTCAGTTCACCTGACTCTTCAGTTCACCTGACTCTTCAGTTCACCTGACTCTTCAGATCACCTGACTCTTCAGATCACCTGACTCCTCAGTTCACCTGACTCTTCAGTTCACCTGACTCTTCAGTTCACCTGACTCTTCAGTTCACCTGACTCTTTCTATTGGCATTGGTTGATGCTTTGAAAGGATGTAGCCGACAAGCTGAACATCTAAGGTTTTGGGTTACGAGATTATCTGTTCAGGGGATGACACTGTGGTTGTCCGCAGGACAGGGGGCTGTTGTGGTCCTGCAGACAGTAGACTATCTTCGCTGGCCCTGCCTTCCTCTGACTCTCCTCTCTCACAGGACCAGCTCTGTCCTAAACACACAAAGACCAGACTGTTCATCTCCTCTGGCAGTCCAGCAGCCACCGCTACGGATCCAAAATGACATCTTAGTGACACCCCAGACTCCTCACCTGACAGGAATCCGGATGGCCACAGGCCACAGTGTGAAGAGAACGCAGAGGGAGGGTATACAGAATTAGGGGAAGAGGAGGACAGAGACCTGTCCTGAGAGGTTCTTTTTGAACAAGTCTGTTCCTATTGTAGTTGGACGTATTCATTCATATAAGTGCATCAAAAACATGTTTTTTTGCATCTATCGCGGCCATTTGGATTTTTCAACTATATTCTTCTCGTGCCTCAAGACCATAGATATGTTGATATGGTATAACTCTGTGGTTATCATCACACAGTTGTATATCAGTAGTGTGAAGCTGTTGTCTGTCATGATAATGACTGTGCGGTGATGACCTGAAACAACAATGCCCTTCTCCACAGGGAGGTAGGGCCCAGAGCAGATGAGGTAAACAAAGAAGGGAGTCATCAGAACACTCCAATTAAACACATGAGTAGAGAGACAACCCTAAGTGGTAGAGAGCCAAGTAACCCTCAGGGATAGGTAGTATAGAGCCAAGTAACCCTCAGGGATAAGTAGTATAGAGCCAAGTAACCCTCAGGGATAGATAGTATAGAGCCAAGTAACCCTCAGGGATAGATAGTATAGAGCCAAGTAACCCTCAGTGATAGGTAGTATAGAGCCAAGTAACCCTCAGGGATAGATAGTATAGAGCCAAGTAACCCTCAGGGATAGATAGTATAGAGCCAAATAACCCTCAGGGATAGATAGTATAGAGCCAAGTAACCCTCAGAGATAGATAGTATAGAGCCAAGTAACCCTCAGGGATAGATAGTATAGAGCCAAGTAACCCTCAGTGATAGGTAGTATAGAGCCAAGTAACCCTCAGGGATAAGTAGTAGACAGTCAAGTAACCCTCAGGGATAGGCAGTATAGAGCCAAGTAACCCTCAGTGATAGGTAGTATAGAGCCAAGTAACCCTCAGTGATAGGTTGTATAGAGCCAAGTAACCCTCAGTGATAGGTTGTATAGAGCCAAGTAACCCTCAGGGATAAGTAGTATAGAGCCAAGTAACCCTCAGGGATAGGTAGTATAGAGCCAAGTAACCCTCAGGGATAGGTAGTATAGAGCCAAGTAACCCTCAATGATAAGTAGTATAGAGCCAAGTAACCCTCAGGGATTTTTTATTTTACCTTTATTTAACTAGGCAAGTCAGTTAAGAACAAATTCTTATTTTCAATGACGACCCAGTGGGTTAACTGCCTGTTCAGGGGCAGAACGACAGAGTTGTACCTCGTCAGCTCAGGGATTTGAACTTGCAACCTTCCGGTTACTAGTCCAACGCTCTAACCACTAGGCTACCCTGCCGTAGTATAGGTGTTCTATTCCCCAGAATATCTATGTGGAAACGTATCAGGTGGCTATTCAAGAGTTCACTTAGGAAAAAGTAGTTCTGGGTTCAGAGATGAATGAAAAATATACCTTTTTTTTTTGCTCTCTATTTTTGCTCATGTCAAACATTTGCCTTCACTGTCATCTATACCGAATTACTCAATCAGTATCACAGTTTCTAATGTTGCTATGGTTTCCTCAGTGAATTAACTGTTGCTAATGTTGCTATGGTTTCCTCAGTGAATTAACTGCTGCTAATGTTGTTATGGTTTCCTCAGTGAATTGACTGCTGTTAATGTTTCCATGGTTTCCCCTGTGAATGAACTGCTGCTAATGTTGCTATGGTTTCCTCAGTGAATTGACTGCTGCTAATGTTTCCTCAGTGAATGAACTGCTGCTAATGTTGCTATGGTTTCCTCAGTGAATTGACTGCTGCTAATGTTTCCTCAGGGAATTAACTGTTCCTCACAGTGCTAATGTTTACTGATACAGTGAATGGAGTGCCCTTGGCATAACCCTACCATACAATCAACACAATACATAATGACACGTAGATGTACACAGACACAGCCGTATAGATTTGTTTGCAGTATACAACAGGGCTCTGATATGGACCATTAATGACTGTAGTTGTGAGGCAAATCTGTACTGTATGTTATTTAATTACATTTATTTAACCTTTATTTTAACTCGGCAAGTCAATTAAGAACAAATTCTAAATTACAATGACTGCCTGCACCGGCCAAACTCGGACAACGCTGGGCCAATTTTGCGCCGCCCTATGGGACTCCCAATTACATCCGGTTGTGATACAGCCTGGAATCGAACCAAGGTGTCTGTAGTGACGCCTCAAGCACTGAGATGCAGTGCCTTAGACCGCTGCACTACTCAACAGGTCTCGGTTTGCTTTGACCACTGGCTCCAGGTCATCTATAAGACATTGCTAGGTAAGGCCTCGCCTTATCTCAGCTCACTGGTCACCATAGCAACACCCACCCGCAGCACGCGCTCCAGCAGGTATATTTCACTGGTCACCCCCAAAGCAACTCCTTTGGCCGCCTTTCCTTCCAGTTCTCTGCTGCCAATGTCTGGAACGAACTGCAACAATCACTGAAGCTGGAGACTCATATCTCACTCTCTAACTTTAAGCAACAGCTGTCAGAGCAGCTCACAGATCACTGCACCTGTACATAGCCCATCTGTAAATAGCCCATCCAACTACCTCATCCCCATACTGTTATTTATTTTTTGCTCCTTTGCACCCCAGTATCTCTACTTGCACATTCATCTTCTGCACATCTATCACTCCAGTGTTTAATTGCTAAATTGTAATTACTTCGTCACTATGGCCTATTTATTGCCTTACCTCCCTAATCTTACCTCATTTGGCCCTTGCTACATATTCATCGCCAGACCCACTGGCTCCAGGTCATCTACAAGTCCATGCTAGGTAAAGCTCCGCCTTACCTCAGTTCACTGATGGCAACACCCACCCGTAGCACGCGCTCCAGCAGGTGTATCTCACTGATCATCCCTAAAGCCAACACCTCATTTGGCCGCCTTTCCTTCCAGTTCTCTGCTGCCTGTGACTGGAACGGCTGGCTGTACATAGTCCATCGGTAAATAGCCCACCCAATTTACCTACCTCATCCCCATACTGTTTTTATTTATTTACTTCTCTGCTCTTTTGCACACCAGTATCTCTACCTGCACATGACCATCTGATCATTTATCACTCCAGTGTTAATCTGCTAAATTGTAATTATTCACCTACCTCCTCATGCCTTTTGCACACAATGTATATAGACTCTTTTTTTTCTTTCTTTTTTTCTACTGTGTTATTGACTTGTTTATTGTTTACTCCATGTGTAACTCTGTGTTGTTGTCTGTTCACACTGCTATGCTTTATCTTGGCCAGGTCGCAGTTGTAAATGAGAACTTGTTCTCAACTAGCCTACCTGGTTAAATAAAGGTGTTCTCAACTGGCCTACCTGGTTAAATAAAGGTGTTCTCAACTGGCCTACCTGGTTAAATAAAGGTGTTCTCAACTGGCCTACCTGGTTAAATAAAGGTGTTTTCAACTGGCCTACCTGGTTAAATAAAGGTGTTCTCAACTGGCCTACCTGGTTAAATAAAGGTGTTCTCAACTGGCATACCTGGTTAAATAAAGGTGTTCTCAACTGGCCTACCTGGTTAAATAAAGGTGTTCTCAACTGGCCTACCTGGTTAAATAAAGGTGTTCTCAACTGGCCTACCTGGTTAAATAAAGGTGTTCTCAACTAGCCTACCTGGTTAAATAAAGGTGTTCTCAACTGGCCTACCTGGTTAAATAAAGGTGTTCTCAACTGGCCTACCTGGTTAAATAAAGGTGTTCTCAACTGGCCTACCTGGTTAAATAAAGGTGTTCTCAACTGGCATACCTGGTTAAATAAAGGTGTTCTCAACTGGCCTACCTGGTTAAATAAAGGTGTTCTCAACTGGCCTACCTGGTTAAATAAAGGTGTTTTCAACTGGCCTACCTGGTTAAATAAAGGTGTTCTCAACTGGCCTACCTGGTTAAATAAAGGTGTTCTCAACTGGCATACCTGGTTAAATAAAGGTGTTCTCAACTAGCCTACCTGGTTAAATAAAGGTGTTCTCAACTGGCCTACCTGGTTAAATAAAGGTGTTCTCAACTGGCATACCTGGTTAAATAAAGGTGTTCTCAACTAGCCTACCTGGTTAAATAAAGGTGTTCTCAACTAGCCTACCTGGTTAAATAAAGGTGTTCTCAACTGGCCTACCTGGTTAAATAAAGGTCAAATAAAAAGAGATGTTGTAACTGCCCCCAGCTTTTTTGCAAACTGCTGGTTAATCATTCCTGAGGGAGAGAGTCACCTTTTCTCTAGGTCAGGGGGGGAGAGGAGGGGGGGCAACTCCAGTCCTCGAGGGCCTGATTGGTGCCACAGGTCTGCCCCAGCCCCAGCCAACACACCTGACTCCAATAATCACCTAAATATGATGTTCAGTTTAGAATGACATTAGTTTAATCAGTTGTGTTTGCTAGGGATGGGGGGGAAAGTGTGACACCAATCAGGCCCTTGAGGACTGGAGATTCCCACCCCTGCTCTAGGTCATAGCTGAATTCTAAACCGATCCTCATATTGATGTAGTAACTTGCACTGAGAGTGGCTAAAACTCACTGTAAATGTGTATTCTAATTTATACCCTATTCCCTATGATGTAGCTCATGAGCCAATGGGCTCTGGTCAAAAATAGTGCACTATATACTGTAGGGAATATGATGCCATTTGGCAAGCAGCTTACGTTTCTCCTGTTATGGACTGTATAACCTTACTGACCGGTGACCGCATAGTGACGCTGCATTATGCCCATCTTTGTAGTCCATTATGCCCATCTTTGTAGTCCATTATGCCCATCTTTGTAGTCCATTATGCCCATGTTTGTAGTCCATTATGCCCATCTTTGTAGTCCATTATGCCCATGTTTGTAGTCCATTATGCCCATGTTTGTAGTCCATTATGCCCATGTTTGTAGTACATTATGCCCATGTTTGTAGTCCATTATGCCCATGTTTGTAGTCCATTATGCCCATGTTTGTAGTCCATTATGCCCATGTTTGTAGTCCATTATGCCCATGTTTGTAGTCCATTATGCCCATGTTTGTAGTCCATTATGCCCATGTTTGTAGTCCATTATGCCCATGTTTGTAGTCCATTATGCCCATGTTTGTAGTCCATTATGCCCATGTTTGTAGTCCATTATGCCCATGTTTGTAGTCCATTATGCCCATGTTTGTAGTCCATTATGCCCATGTTTGTAGTCCATTATGCCCATGTTTGAAGTTGCAGGGTAGGACTCTCTGTCCGTCCAAAAAGCTCCAGAAATGTGTTAGCCAGCTAGCTCCTGATGTGACCACACTCATCAATGGCTGGAGTTTGTCCTGGCTGCTGGTGTTTCTCAGTTTGCTTGCTGAGGGGACCTCGGCACTGGCGTTAGGCCTGTGGCAGCGGACGAGAGGTGGGCTTGAGGCTGGCTGAAGGGAGGCTGGCCTGGAAGGGACTGTTATTGCACTGGGACAGAGGGCTTTTGGTAGGAAGTCTGGCCTTGCACTGCCAGAGATTGTGTGTGTGTGTGTGTGTGTGTGTGTGTGTGTGTGTGTGTGTGTGTGTGTGTGTGTGTGTGTGTGTGTGTGTGTGTGTGTGTGTGTGTGTGTGTGTGTGTGTGGGTGTGTGTGTGTGTGTGTGTGTGGGGGGGTGGGGGTGTGCGTGTGTTTGTGTAAGTGCGTGTGTGTGTGTGTGGGGGGTGTGCGTGTGCGCGTGCGTGTATGTGTGTGTGTGTGTGTGTGTGTGTGTGTGTGTGTGTGTGTGTGTGTGTGTGTGTGTGTGTGTGTGTGTGTGTGTGTGTGTGTGTGTGTGTGTATGTGTGTGTGTGTGTGTGTGTGTGTGTGTGTGTGTGTGTGTGTGTGTGTGTGTGTGTGTGTGTGTGTGTGTGTGTGTGTGTGTGTGTGTGTGTGTGTGTGTGTGTGTGTGTGTGTGAGTGTTGTACCTGTCTTACTCTCATCTCAGTCAGTCAGAGAGAGAACATGTTCCTTTATCCTTTATCAGGTAAAACTCTGCAGAGGCTAATGCTAATGTCCTCTCTCTCTCAGGCTACAAATAAATGTACCATATTTAAAGTCATTTTGCAGCTGCTTTTGTCCAGTGTGTCCAATGTGGTGTGTGATATTGTCCCAGTGTTTGAGCATATTTCGCAAATGTTTTCAATCAAAGTCTGAGTTCAATTTGGTGTCCACTGTGGTATCCGAAATGGTGTCCAGTGATTGTGAAATCAAATGAGGATATCATTAACACAGACAAAAGTTGTTTAGCAAGCCATGTATCCCTTTGCATGTGATACAGTGAGTTGTGATGTAATACTGACACCTTACCTTTCATGGGAACACAGACATTTGCATATTGTTTCTGTTCTTGCGAGCGACACTAAGGCTTCAGTGACCAGAATACACACAGTCACAGACCCAGATGACAACAGGACACAGACAAAGTCACACCACCTATCAATCAAGGTGTTTGACAAAGCCTTAAAGGGGTAGTTCAAGGTGAATGACAAAGCCTTAAAGGGGCAATTCAAGGTGTTTGATAAAGCCTTAAAGGGGCAATTCAATGTGTTTGATAAAGCCTTAAAGGGGCAATTCAAGGTGTTTGATAAAACCTTAAAGGGGCAATTCAAGGTGTTTGATAAAGCCTTAAAGGGGCAATTCAAGGTGTTTGATAAAGCCTTAAAGGGGCAGTTCAAGGTGTATGACAATGTATTAAAGGGGCAATTCAAGGTGAATGACAAAGCCTTAAAGGGGCAGTTCAAGGTGTGTGACAATCTATTAAATGGGCAATTCAAGGTGAATGACAAAGCCTTAAAGGGGCAATTCAAGGTGTTTGATAAAGCCTTAAAGGGGCAATTCAAGGTGTATGACAAAACCTTAAAAGGGCAATTCAAGGTGTGTGACAATGCCTTAAAGGGGCAGTTCAAGGTGAATGACAAAGCCTTAAAGGGGCAATTCAAGGTGTAAGCCTTAAAGGGGCAATCTGCAGTTTCTAAATGCATTTTTGAAGAATATAACTTAGAAATGCCTCATTTTAAAAAACAATTTTATATTCACCTTTATTTAACCAGGTAAGCTAGTTGAGAACAAGTTCTCATTTGCAACTGCGACCTGGCCAAGATAAAGCATAGCAATTCGACACATACAACAACACAATGTTACACATGGAATGAACAAAACATACAGTCAATAATACAGTAGAAACACTGGAGTGATAGACATACTGTGGTGTAAAAGGAGCAAAATAAATAAATACAGTATGGGGATGAGGTAGATAGATGGGCTGTATACAGATGGGCTATGAACAGGTGCAGTGATCTGTGAGCTGCTCTGACAGCTGGTTCTTAAAGCTAGTGAAGGAGATGGGAATCTCCAATCTCCTCATGAGCTTAGTTCAACTGTTGTACCCCATCAGAACTTAAAATATGCATGTTTTACTCCAATGTGTGTACACAAAGTAAATGTAAACAAACACTATATAACCTCAACAAGGTTAAAACTATAACTTTTATATCATAGACGGTTAGTCCTTGTATCCATAGCTTTATCTACGAATTTTAGAGTGGTTCATTTTCTCCAGCCCCGTCCCTCAGCTTTTTACGGAAAGATGGGCTTTGTTATTGTTTAAATTGCTGATTGCCGCTTTATGATGTTGTCAATACAATCAACAATGCTCTGTTTGGGAAGGGCAAACAACCGTGTGACATCTCTGCTACCTCAATGGACACAGAACACAGATTAAATGAGGGTAGAGATGCCTCTCTGAATACTCTGACCACAGAATGACGTGGAACACTACTGCATCAATATGGCTCCTGTGACCTTGTGTTCACAGACAGGGTTTTTCACATTGATTCGGAAGGTTCCCTCTCTCTTCCTCTGAGTTTATGGTCTGATCTCAAGTGTAGATTTTTTACTAGAAACGCGTAAATCCTCTTGACAATGTAGGAGACTCCTCTTGGCAATATGTAGGAGACTCCTCTTTACAATATGTAGGAGACTCCTCTTTACAATATGTAGGATACTCCTCTTTACAATATGTAGGAGACTCCTCTTGGCAATATGTAGGAGACTCCTCTTTACAATATGTAGGAGACTCCTCTTTATAATATGTATAGGAGACTCCTCTTTAAAATATGTAGGAGACTCCTCTTTACAATATGTAGGAGACTCCTCTTTACAATATGTAGGAGACTCCTCTTTATAATATGTAGGAGACTCCTCTTTACAATATGTAGGAGACTCCTCTTTCCAATATGTAGGAGACTCCTCTTGGCAATATGTAGGAGACTCCTCTTTACAATATGTAGGAGACTACTCTTTACAATATGTAGGAGACTCCTCTTTACAATATGTAGGAGACTACTCTTTACAATATGTAGGAGACTCCTCTTTACAATATGTAGGAGACTCCTCTTTACAATATGTAGGAGACTCCTCTTTACAATATGTAGGAGACTCCTCTTTCCAATAGGTAGGAGACTCCTCTTTACAATATGTAGGAGACTCCTCTTTACAATATGTAGGAGACCCCTCTTTCCAATATGTTGGAGACTCCTCTTTCCAATATGTAGGAGACTCCTCTTTCCAATATGTTGGAGACTCCTCTTTACAATATGTAGGAGACTCCTCTTTATAATATGTAGGAGACTCCTCTTCACAATATGTAGGAGACTCCTCTTTACAATATGTAGGAGACTCCTCTTTACAATATGTAGGAGACTCCTCTTTACAATATGTAGGAGACTCCTCTTTCCAATATGTAGGAGACTCCTCTTTACAATATGTAGGAGACTCCTCTTTCCAATATGTTGGAGACTCCTCTTGGCAATATGTTGGAGACTCGTTTTTACAATATGTAGGAGACTCCTCTTTACAATATGTTGGAGACTCCTCTTGGCAATATGTTGGAGACTCGTTTTTACAATATGTTGGAGACTCCTCTTTACAATATGTTGGAGACTCCTCTTGGCAATGTAGGAGACTCCTCTTTACAATATGTAGGAGACTCCTCTTTACAATATGTAGGAGACTCCTCTTTCCAATATGTAGGTGACTCCTCTTTACAATATGTAGGAGACTCCTCTTTACAATATGTTGGAGACTCCTCTTTCCAATATGTTGGAGACTCCTCTTTACAATATGTAGGAGACTCCTCTTTACAATATGTTGGAGACTCGTTTTTACAATATGTAGGGGACTCCTCTTTCCAATATGTTGGAGACTCATTTTTACAATATGTAGGAGACTCCTCTTTACAATATGTAGGAGACTATTTTCTACAATATGTAGGAGACTCCTCTTTACAATATGTAGGAGACTCCTCTTTACAATATGTAGGAGACTCCTCTTTACAATATGTAGGAGACTCCTCTTTACAATATGTAGGAGACTCCTCTTTACAATATGTAGGAGACTCCTCTTCACAATATGTAGGAGACTCCTCTTTACAATATGTAGGAGACTCCTCTTTACAATATGTAGGAGACTCCTCTTGGCCTCAGAAAGAGAGCACTGACAAGCGTTCCAAATGGAACTCTATTACCTATGTAGTGCACTCCACTCTATAGTGAATATGGTATCATTTGAGATGCATCCATTGTGTAACAGAGTCATCATGTGTGGGCGGCGCTGAGACAAGGAACCACGGAGCCTTTATCGACAGTCTCAGGTACCTGTGAGGACGGAACCTTTATCGACAGTCTCAGGTGCCTGTGAGGACGGAGCCTTTATCGACAGTCTCAGGAGCCTGTGAGGAAGGAGCCTTTATTGACAGTCTCAGGTTCCTGTGAGGACGCAGCCTTTGTTGACAGTCTCAGGTGCCTGTGAGGACGGAGCCTTTATCGACAGTCTCAGGTACCTGTGAGGACGGAGCCTTTATCGACAGTCTCAGGTACCTGTGAGGACGGAACCTTTATCGACAGTCTCAGGTGCCTGTGAGGACGGAGCCTTTATCGACAGTCTCAGGAGCCTGTGAGGACGGAGCCTTTATCGACAGTCTCAGGAGCCTGTGAGGACGGAGCCTTTATTGACAGTCTCAGGTTCCTGTGAGGACGCAGCCTTTGTTGACAGTCTCAGGTGCCTGTGAGGACGGAGCCTTTATCGACAGTCTCAGGAGCCTGTGAGGACGGAGCCTTTATCGACAGTCTCAGGTACCTGTGAGGACGGAACCTTTATCGACAGTCTCAGGTGCCTGTGAGGACGGAGCCTTTATCGACAGTCTCAGGAGCCTGTGAGGACGGAGCCTTTATCGACAGTCTCAGGAGCCTGTGAGGACGGAGCCTTTATTGACAGTCTCAGGTGCCTGCGTAAGTTCATATGTGTACATGTGAACTGTACCCTTTGACCTTTGTGTACCCCAGGGAACAACACCGTAATGTACTCTAACCAAACCCTTATTATATGAGAGTGTGTTAATATGGTCCAAGCAATTAGTATGAACCTGGTGACACTGCATACTTTACTTCAAGTGCCTTTGAGCACTTCTAGTTTTACTTCAAGTGCCCTTGAGCACTGCTAGTTTTACTTCAAGTGCCCTTGAGCACTGCTAGTTTTACTCCAAGTGCCCTTGAGCACTGCTAGTTTTATTTCAAGTGCCCTTGAGCACTGCTAGTTTTACTTCAAGTGCCCTTGAGCACTGCTAGTTTTACTTCAAGTGCCCTTGAGCACTGCTAGTTTTACTTCAAGTGCCCTTGAGCACTGCTAGTTTTACTTCAAGTGCCCTTGAGCACTGCTAGTTTTACTTCAAGTGCCCTTGAGCACTGCTAGTTTTACTTCAAGTGCCCTTGAGCACTGCTAGTTTTACTCCAAGTGCCCTTGAGCACTGCTAGTTTTATTTCAAGTGCCCTTGAGCACTGCTAGTTTTATTTCAAGTGCCCATGAGCACTGCTAGTTTTACTTCAAGTGCCCTTGAGCACTGCTAGTTTTACTTCAAGTGCCCTTGAGCACTGCTAGTTTTACTTCAAGTGCCCTTGAGCACTGCTAGTTTTATTTCAAGTGCCCTTGAGCACTGCTAGTTTTACTTCAAGTACCCTTGAGCACTGCTAGTTTTATTTCAAGTGAACTTGAGCACTGCTAGTTTTACTTCAAGTGCCCTTGAGCACTGCTAGTTTTACTTCAATTGCCCTTGAGCACTGCTAGTTTTACTTCAAGAGCCCTTGAGCACTGCTAGTTTTACTTCAAGTGCCCTTGAGCACTGCTAGTTTTACTTCAAGTGACCTTGAGCACTGCTAGTTTTACTTCAAGTGCCCTTGAGCACTGCTAGTTTTACTTCAAGTGACCTTGAGCACTGCTAGTTTTACTTTGATGGTGATAATTGGATGATTATTTACTTGGTTCTAGGTAGCTTTTAGCAAAGTGCCGGAAATGCATTCTTGCCAGTAAGGGGTGCAAAGTCAACCAGTAAGGGGTGCAAAGTAAACCAGTAAGGGGTGCAAAGTCAACCAGTAAGGGGTGCAAAGTCAACCAGTAAGGGGTGCAAAGTCAACCAGTAAGGGGTGCAAAGTCAACCAGTAAGGGGTGCAAAGTCAACCAGTAAGGGGTGCAAAGTCAACCAGTAAGGGGTGCAAAGTCAACCAGTAAGGGGTGCAAAGTCAACCAGGGGGTAATTGAGGGACAGTGAAATACAAGCCTTGGTTTTAAGGGGGCTGGGGTGTGGTGAAAGTGCTTGTCAAGTCGGAGTGGTGAGTGTGAGAGATTGTGTGAGTGTGTATGTGTGAGTGAGTGAGTGAGTGAAGGTGCTACCATACTTTAAGGTTTATGTTGATTAGTTTTAGTTTCCATGGTTTCAAGAATGAAGGAGGCAGCAGAGTAAAAGTCGGTTTATGCCATGTTGACATGGGGACGAGGATAGAGGACAGACAACACATTCAAACTCATTCATACCCTCCTCTCAGTCTATCCTTATCCTTTATAGACCTGAGACTATAGCCCCGTGTAGGGTGGTTCCAGCATAACAGACATACTGTATCTTTTTAAACTGATCAGAGTACTCAACTCCTGATGTTAAAGTTGAAACACTGAGGTAAACACTAATGTTCAGGCAATATTTAAAAAATATATATAATACATAGAACCCTTCTTGCCTTCCAAAGAATTATCAAAGAACCCTTTCTTCCAAAAAAGAGTTCTTAGGATGTTAAAGATTCTAGGTAGAACCCTTTGCCTTTTTTAAAGAACCCTAGTTTTCTAAAAAGGTTCTTCAGATGAAAACGGTTCTTGGTAGAAACCTATCCCTCCACAGAGAACCCCTTCAGAACCCTATTTTTGTATATGAACACACACGTGGATATTCTGGACCATAAACCAGTACTATACTATATCCTGTCTTACTTTTGTCCTGTCTTATGTTGTCATAATACGACCAGGGAGAGGACTATGGATAGACGTATGGTATCTTTCATATCAAAGGCAGAAAAAGGATTATACAAACCTAGATTCATTATTTCCATCCCCTTTGATGATTGGTATCGTTCCATCCATCTAATACCAGTCAGTTTAACTGACACATCGCCATGACCACGTACGGTACGGTACATTACGTAATGACACGTCATTATGAAAATAACCATGACTGCTTTTCCGATCCTCCGATTCTCCACCGGTGGATCAGACCGTCTGGGTATCGGTAATACACACCGAGAAAATAATGCTGCAGAAGTGACCTTCTCCCAAACAATTCTTCTGTCATTTTTTTTTGTGTACACTAACAAATTGATGTTATCCTTTTCCACAACAACCTAATCAAACATAACCACATTTCCAATACACTGTCCCAGCCACTCGATAATATTAACAGTCTATAACAAGAGAGCGGCAGGGTAGCCTAGTGGTTAGCCTAGTGGTTAGAGCGTTGGACTAGTAACCGGAAGGTTGCGAGTTCAAACCCCCGAGCTGACAAGGTACAAATCTGTCGTTCTGCCCCCTGAACAAGGCAGTTAACCCACTGTTCCCAGGCCGTCATTGAAAATAAGAATTTGTTCTTAACTGACTTGCCTGGTTAAATAAAGGTCAAATAAAAAATAAATAAAAAACTAGCAACTACCTGACTGTGCAGTACATGAACTTATCTGTTCTATTCAAATACACACCGGCCCTTCGTGGGAGATTTATGGTTTAGTAAAATTACAGGCAAAACAAATGAGGGGAGCGAAAAGCCAACAGAGGCCGGCTCTCTTACAAACAAAAGCACTTTCTTGGCAGTGAACGCTGCCACACTGCCCTACATCCTTTTAGCCATCTCACTATAGCCACTCTCCATTTAAACACATCTTAAAAAACAGGTCGTTTCATTTTGGACCTGTCTCCCTGTGTTGTTACGCCTTAACTGACCTGATGTCGGAGCCTTCTAGCACATGAAGACTCTGGGCAAAATAAGTGCACTATATAGGGAACAGGGGGCCATTTAGAAGGCATGCTCACTCTGAAGCAGAGCCCCTGAGGGGAGTTCCACAGAGGCCCTTATCACAGGTGGCTATGGAAATGATGTGTGTGAGAGAGAGAGAGAGAGAGAGAGAGAGAGAGAGGTAGAGAGAGGTAGAGAGAGGTAGAGGTAGAGAGAGAGAGAGAGAGGTAGAGGTAGAGGTAGAGAGAGGTAGAGGTAGAGAGAGGTAGAGAGAGGTAGAGGTAGAGAGAGGGAGAGAGGTAGAGAGAGGGAGAGGTAGAGAGAGGTAGAGAGAGGTAGAGAGAGGTAGAGGTAGAGAGAGGTAGAGGTAGAGAGAGGTAGAGAGAGGTAGAGGTAGAGAGAGAGAGAGAGAGGTAGAGAGAGGTAGAGGTAGAGAGAGAGAGAGAGGTAGAGAGAGGTAGAGGTAGAGAAAGGTAGAGAGAGAGAGAGAGAGAGAGAGAGAGAGAGAGAGAGGTAGAGAGAGGTAGAGGTAGAGAAAGGTAGAGAGAGAGAGAGAGAGGTAGAGAGAGGTAGAGAGAGAGTGTTAGTGTTCTGGTGGCTCTGTTATAGTGTAGGGTGTGTTTTCCTGGTTTGGTTTAGGTCCATTCAACCCCTTAGAGGGCAAGGTAAGTGTCAATAAATACACAGCCAGTCTGAGTGATCACCTTTAATCTATGGTGAATCATTTCTATCCAGATGGGAGTGTTCTCTTCCAGGATGACAATGCCCCCATTCATAGGGCACGAGTGGTCAATGAATGTTTTGATGAGCATGAAGATGATGTAAACCATATGCCATGGCCGTCTCAGCCACCAGATCTCAACCTAATTGAACACGTTTTTACACCACCATCCACAAAACACCAAATGATGGAATTTGTTGTGGAAGAATGGTGTCACATCCGTCCAGTAGATTACCAGACACTTGTAGAATATATGCCAGGTGCATTGAAGCTGTTTTGGCTCGTGGTGACCCAACAGTATTAGGTATTAACAGTATTAGGGTAAATAACAGTATTAGGTATTAACAGTATTAGGGTAAATAACAGTATTAGGTAATAACAGTATTAGGTATTAACAGTATTAGGTAATAACAGTATTAGGAGCTAACAGTATTAGGTAATAACAGTATTAGGGTAAATACCAGTATTAGGAGCTAACAGTATTAGGTATTAACAGTATTAGGGTAAATAACAGTATTAGGAGCTAACCGTATTAGGTATTAACAGTATTAGGCATTAACAGTATTAGGTAATAACAGTATTAGGGTAAATAACAGTATTAGGAGCTAACAGTATTAGGAGCTAACAGTATTAGGTATTAACAGTATTAGGTAATAACAGTATTAGGGTAAATAACAGTATTAGGTATTAACAGTATTAGGGTAAATAACAGTATTAGGTATTAACAGTATTAGGGTAAATAACAGTATTAGGGTAAATACCAGTATTAGGTATTAACAGTATTAGGAGCTAACAGTATTAGGTAATAACAGTATTAGGTATTAACAGTATTAGGGTAAATAACAGTATTAGGGCAATAACAGTATTAGGTATTAACAGTATTAGGAGCTAACAGTATTAGGTATTAACAGTAGTAGGTATTAACAGTATTAGGTATTAACAGTATTAGGGTAAATACCAGTATTAGGTATTAACAGTATTAGGTATTAACAGTATTAGATATTAACAGTATTAGGTAATAACAGTATTAGGGTAAACAACAGTATTAGGTATTAACAGTATTAGGTAATAACAGTATTAGGTATTAACAGTATTAGGGTAAATACCAGTATTAGGAGCTAACAGTATTAGGTATTAACAGTATTAAGTATTAACAGTATTAGGTATTAACAGTATTAGGCATTAACAGTATTAGGTATTAACAGTAGCAGGGTAAACAACAGTATTAGGTATTAACAGTATTAGGTATTAACAGTATTAGGTATTAACAATATTAGGTTAATAACAGTATTATGTATTAACAGTATTAGGTATTAACAGTATTAGGTTAATAACAGTATTAGGTATTAACAGTATTAGGTATTAACAGTATTAGGTATTAACAATATTAGGTTATTAACAGTATTAGGTATTAACAATATTAGGTTAATTACAGTATTAGGTATTAACAGTATTAGGTTAATAACAGTATTAGGTATTAACAGTATTAGGTATTAACAGTATTAGGTATTAACAGTATTAGGGTAAATACCAGTATTAGGTATTAACAGTATTAGGGTAAATACCAGTATTAGGAGCTAACAGTATTAGGTATTAACAGCATTAGGTATTAACAGTATTAGGTATTAACAGTATTAGGGTAAATACCAGTATTAGGAGCTAACAGTATTAGTTATTAACAGTATTAGGTAATAACAGTATTAGGTATTAACAGTATTAGGTAATAACAGTATTAGGTATTGACAGTATTAGGTAATAACAGTATTAGGTAATAACAGTATTAGGGTAAACAACAGTATTAGGTATTAACAGTATTAGGTATTAACAGTATTAGGTATTAACAGTATTAGGGAATTAACAGTATTAGGCATTAACAGTATTAGGTATTAACAGTAGTAGGGTAAATACCAGTATTAGGTATTAACAGTATTAGGTATTAACAGTATTAGGTATTAACAGTATTAGGGTAAATACCAGTATTAGGTATTAACAGTATTAGGTATTAACAGTATTAGATATTAACAGTATTAGGTAATAACAGTATTAGGGTAAACAACAGTATTAGGTATTAACAGTATTAGGTATTAACAGTATTAGGTATTAACAGTATTAGGGAATTAACAGTATTAGGTATTAACAGTATTAGGCATTAACAGTATTAGGTATTAACAGTAGTAGGGTAAATACCAGTATTAGGAGCTAACAGTATTAGGTATTAACAGCATTAGGTATTAACAGTATTAGGTATTAACAGTATTAGGGTAAATACCAGTATTAGGAGCTAACAGTATTAGTTATTAACAGTATTAGGTAATAACAGTATTAGGTATTAACAGTATTATGTATTAACAGTATTAGGTATTAACAGTATTAGGTAATAACAGTATTAGGTATTGACAGTATTAGGTAATAACAGTATTAGGTATTAACAGTATTAGGTAATAACAGTATTAGGGTAAACAACAGTATTAGGTATTAACAGTATTAGGGTAAATAACAGTATTAGGTATTAACAGTATTAGGTATTAACAGTATTAGGTAATAACAGTATCAGGGTAAACAACAGTATTAGGTATTAACAGTATTAGGGTAAATAACAGTATTAGGTATTAACAGTATTAGGGTAAACAACAGTATTAGGTATTAACACTATTAGGTATTAACAGTATTAGGTATTAACAGTATTAGGTATTAACAGTATTAGGTAATAACAGTATCAGGGTAAACAACAGTATTAGGTATAATATTGATTCATTATGACAGATTCTCTGGACTGTATGTACTTCACCATGAAATGTTTATTTAGATTTTCATTTTTCTTTCAGACATCAATGGCTGTTGATACAGTATGTTCAACCAATCGATTCACTCACTGTCGTTTTACAACACATCATGTTAGATTGAACATTTAGGATTTCATTTACAGGTGTTGGCTCAAAACCGATTTACAAGAAAAGTAATTACTGTAAATGTCTTAAATATCATATTTCCAAATTCATACAACAATTCATACAACAATTGATTCCTTACATATGTAGAGGGAGAAGCCATTCATTGGCATGGCATTAACATTAGGTCATTCAACAATCTTTAGCCACAAATTGAAATAGCAATTTTAACTTTCTGAAAGTGATACCCATTCACAAGCCAGGCACTAAACATTGACATAATAATATCGACACTTACTTCAATTGAAAGCTCGAAAGTGCACGCTTTCTGTACGCTAAAACCTATAAATGAGTGCATTAGTGTTAGGTAGGTATCCCCCGTGACAGAAGAGACCTTTTCCAAGATTCCATGGAACCATAGAGGGTGTTCCAGGTATGGAATGTTCCACTGTTAAGGGGTCCTCTTCTGAGAACACTGGGATGACAGGTTTATCCCATCACACCAGTTGCCCCCCCTCGCTTGACTGATCCTGTTGTTGGCTGCACTTCCACGTGACTACTGTGTATGTGACTATTGTGTGTGTGTGTGTGTGTGTGTGTGTATATATCTATCTTTGTAGCCTAAATACACCCCCACATGCTAAGAGAGAGTGAGACTAGTATTCCATGCTGTTAGCATGCTCACATTTCATCTGTCACAGTGTGTCCAGCGGAGAGCTCAGCTCATAGTCAGAGGTGACCTCTGCAAAAGGTATTGTTCTCTCCCAACGCCATGGGCCTGCTCTCTGTGGGTTGCTTTGACTCCTGTCAGACAGACAGATGGGGCAGGGACTGGAACGGGGACAGACAGACCTGTAGGACACTGTCCATCTATCGATAGAGGGTTATGTCGTACACAGGACTGTCCAATCTTTAGGGGTTTTACAAAGGGCAAACTGTTCGTGTCGTTCACCTAAACGTCACCTCTGGAGTCTGATAGGCTGGTAGGTCAGAGTTCAGGTAGGCCTCATTGTGATGGGTCCCGTTAAAACCAGCTCATATCAAGGATGCAATGGACAACAGCAAAATAGAGTCAACATGAGGAAACTGTAGCAATAAATATGTCTTGAGGAGAGAGGTGTAAAGTAGTCTGTGTTCACCACTGGGATATCTTCTGCAGTCCATTCCCCTGAAAACAGAAAAAGATGGAGAGATATTGTTAAAAAACCGATATAGACCTAATGTCATATAAATAGGTATAGTGTACAGACAGTGCTAACGCAATATGTGTGTCGGGAAAAAAAAACTGAAACTGAAAGAAGGTCAAAGGAAAGGCCGTTAACACCGGGAAAAACACCGGGAAAAACACCGGGAAAAACACTGGGAAAAACACTGGGAAAAACACTGGGAAAAACACTGGGAAAAACACTGGGAAAAACACTGGGAAAAACACTGGGAAAAACACTGGGAAAAACACTGGGAAAAACACTGGGAAAAACACCGGGAAAAACACCGGGAAAAACACTGGGAAAAACACCGGGAAAAACACCGGGAAAAACACTGGGAAAAACACCGGGAAAAACACTGGGAAAAACACCGGGAAAAACACTGGGAAAAACACTGAGAAAAACACCGGGAAAAACACTGGGAAAAACACCGGGAAAAACACCGGGAAAAACACTGGGAAAAACACCGGGAAAAACACTGGGAAAAACACCGGGAAAAACACTGGGAAAAACACCGGGAAAAACACCGGGAAAAACACTGGGAAAAACACCGGGAAAAACACCGGGAAAAACACCGGGAAAAACACTGGGAAAAACACTGGGAAAAACACTGGGAAAAACACTGGGAAAAACACCGGGAAAAACACTGGGAAAAACACTGGGAAAAACACCGGGAAAAACACTGGGAAAAACACCGGGAAAAACGAAGTGAAAAGAGACGACTGATCCAAAGCAATAAGAGAAACAGATGGGATGGACAAAAAACAACCACATATGTAGAGATAGAAACCGTCCAATAAGACAAGACGACAGTACAAGACCAGGAAGAAACGTAAGTGACAGGCTTGTCAAGATGAAACGGAGACCGAGAAGGAATGCATTGTGATTGTGTGTGTTTA
Organism: Oncorhynchus mykiss; assembly: GCF_013265735.2. NCBI lineage: Eukaryota > Metazoa > Chordata > Actinopteri > Salmoniformes > Salmonidae > Oncorhynchus > Oncorhynchus mykiss. Next base: position 38,517,814 of record NC_048584.1, read on the forward strand.
CTGTATACAGTATCCACCTTTGTAGCCAAAATACCCCCCCCCCCCCCCCCCCATGCTAAGAGAGAGTGAGACGAGGACTGTATTTTCCACCATTCTCAGAGGAGAAGAGGAGAACGGACAGGGAGAGAGGTGAGGAGAATATGTCAGAGGACAGCGGGCACGAGTCCCAAATGGCACCCTATTCCATATATAGTGCACTACTTTTGTCCAGGGCTCTGGTCAAAAGTAGCACTGCGAAGGGAATAGGGTGCCATTTTGGAACGCATCACAGGGTCTTTCTATCTCCACCTACACTGTGGCCCTGCTGGGTCTGTGTGTCTGCTGTCTTGTCGGTGCGACCCGACAGGATACTGCCCCCGCTGTGGGCCACGGAGCTGTTGTTGGTGGAGGCTCGGGGGATGTGAGACATTTCCTGCTGCGACCAGACATACACAAGGAACACAACATGCTCGTCATGATCCATACGAAAGAGAACGGAAGAATATTTACACACAATGGATATGAATAAAGATCCCTCTTTCTTTTTAATGAAACAATTGAAAAACACAACAACAACAACCTGTGGCAGTGTGTGTGTGTCGCGCCCGTACGTGTGTGTGTGTGTGTGTGTGTGTCACGCCCGTACGTGTGTGTGTGTGTGTCACGCCCGTACGTGTGTGTGTGTGTGTGTGTCACGCCCGTACGTGTGTGTGTGTGTGTCACGCCCGAACGTGTGTGTGTGTGTGTGTGTGTCACGCCCGTACGTGTGTGTGTGTGTGTGTGTCGCGCCCGTACGTGTGTGTGTGTGTGTGTGTCACGCCCGTACGCGTGTGTGTGTGTGTGTGTGTGTGTCACGCCCGTACGTGTGTGTGTGTGTGTGTGTCACGCCCGTACGTGTGTGTGTGTGTGTGTGTGTGTCGCGCCCGTACGTGTGTGTGTGTGTGTCACGCCCGTACGTGTGTGTGTGTGTGTGTGTCACGCCCGTACGTGTGTGTGTGTGTGTGTGTGTGTGTCACGCCCGTACGTGTGTGTGTGTGTGTGTGTCACGCCCATACGTGTGTGTGTGTGTGTGTGTGTCACGCCCGTACGTGTGTGTGTGTGTGTGTCACGCCCGTACGTGTGTGTGTGTGTGTGTGTGTGTCACGCCCGTACGTGTGTGTGTGTGTGTGTGTGCATGGACAAACAATTGATGGCCAGTACTCACATTCCCCATTCCCCTGCTGATGAGAGCCAGCTCAGTGGGCTGGTAGACAGAATGGTGGCTCTGACCACTATAGCCGCTGTATGGAGACACAACTTTGTTGGGACCTACGAGGGAAAATTAACAAGAAAACATTCGACAACATTAGATCCCAATCACACACTGAGTGGCTTTCAATGACATAGACTGACCCAGGTTAATCCAGGTGAAAGCAATGATCCCTTATTGATGACACTTGTTAAATCCACTTCAAAATCAGTGTAGATGAAGGGGAGGAGACGGGTTAAAGAATGATTTTTAAGCCTTGAGACAATTGAGACATGGATTGTGTACGTGTGTCTTTCAGAGGGTGAATGGACAAGACAAAATATTGAGGTGCCTTTGAATGGGGTAAGGTTTTTCACACTCAACAGCTTCCCGTGTGTATCAACAATGGCCCACCACCCAAAGGACGTCCAGCCAACTTGACAAAACCGTGGGAAGCATTTGGGTCAACATGGGCCAGTATCCCTGTCAACATGGGCCAGCATCCCTGTCAACATGGGCCAGCATCCCTGTCAACATGGGCCAGCATCCCTGTCGACATGGGCCAGCATCCCTGTCGACATGGGCCAGCATCCCTGTCGACATGGGCCAGCATCCCTGTCAACATGGGCCAGCATCCCTGTCGACATGGGCCAGCATCCCTGTCAACATGGGCCAGTATCCCTGTCAACATGGGCCAGCATCCCTGTCAACATGGGCCAGCATCCCTGTCAACATGGGCCAGCATCCCTGTCGACATGGGCCAGCATCCCTGTCGACATGGGCCAGCATCCCTGTCAACATGGGCCAGCATCCCTGTCGACATGGGCCAGTATCCCTGTCAACATGGGCCAGCATCCCTGTCGACATGGGCCAGCATCCCTGTGGAACGCTTTCTACATGTGTAGAGTCCATGACCCGACGAACTGAGGCTGTTCTGAGGGCAAAAGGGGTTGCAACTCAATATTAGGAAGGTGTTCCTATTGTTTTGCACACTCAGTGTTTATGTCGGGACAATGGGATACTTTCTTTATATCATCACGTTTTCAAATCCTAAATCTCAATCAAATCCACGTAGTCAGACATTCACGGGCGCGTTCAAGCAGTATCCTCTGGGTACTCAGTGTTCCCAAGCAACCAGTCATAGTAGCTTGTTCTATTCAACCACCAAGACAAGATCATAAACAACAGACGCAGGCGATACGTCTATTATCTCCGCTGTGCAGTCAAATGTGCAGTCCTCTATAAAGGTAGGATGGATAATGCTTGGTTAATGTGAGAGACATTTTTGTTTCCCCCCCCAGGTGGAATTGCCTGGTCCTCCCCTGTGAAATATCTGCCTACCATGACACTGTTGCCACACCTTGTTTGCTAATTGAGACAGCGCGGTAACGCAAACACAAACAGTGATGTTGGGGCAAGCTGACGAGTGTGTGTTTGTGTGTGTATGTGTCAGTGTTTGTGTATGCATGGTATACTGGTTAGGTCACTGTTTTGTCCTGGACATCTGAATCCCATTGAGTCACCTGGTAGACCCGTGGTAATGGAATATATGTGTGGGAGAGAGAGAGGATTTGGTTGGTTAAATGTTTAAATAAGTCCTCAGGATATACAAAGACAATGAAGGACTTTTTCTGGTTTCATAGCTCTCTGTCGTCACGACAGATATCATCCTTCGGTTCTCAGTCTCTCCCAGAAAAGGTTGATTCGTTTTTAAAAACAAACAACATTTTCCTGTTAATATTTAATAATAGTTAAATATGAATAGAAAATCGCCAAAAATGGAAGGGTTATTTTTTGTCAAATCCTTCTCTGTTCTCACCTCATTATTAGTTTGATATGGCAACTGATGTGTCAGAGGCCAGATAGCAGAGGGCTCGTTATATTTTTGTTCCTTTTATTTTATCAAACATGATTCTCCACTCAGTATAAACTGACTAAACACTGTATGTGTTCTAATAATGTATTGATATGTTCCCAGACCTTGGGCAACGTGCTGGAACATTGGTACATTGTGGGAGGCCAAAATCAAATCAAATCTAACCTGTCTGTCTAGAGACGAGTCACCTGGTGCCAGCTGATCTCAACAGACCAGGACATACAGTAGGTTAACCTCAGTCAGGACAGAGCTGCTAACTCATGTGGCGCCATCCGCATTAACCCGTGCTATTATTCCTCCCTCCCACTCTGACCTAAACCATTGCCTGCGTCCCAAATGGCCCCCTATTCCCTATAAAGTGCACTACTTTTGACCAGTGCCTTTGGTCAAATGTAGTGCCCTATATAGGAAACAGGGTGCCATTTGGTTGTGATGAGGTGAGGCCAGGGCAAGCCGAGGACAGGTGGAGCAGCATCAAAGAGATAGAGTGGGAGGAGAGGAGAGGAGAGGGGAGGGGAGGGGAGGGGAGGGGAGGAGAGGAGAGGAGAGGAGAGGAGAGGAGAGGAGAGGAGAGGAGAGGAGAGGAGAGGAGAGGAGAGGAGAGGAGAGGAGAGGAGAGGAGACACAGTGTCCTGTCTGGCTGTGCTGCAGCCTGCGAGATCAGATTATGGTCGCCAATAGGATAAAAACCACATCAGCATATCAAATTCTTTAAGGTATGCAGATTGTACTGTATACTGGATGTGAAATTCAGTACTGTTTCAATGATATTCATTGAGCTTTTCTTATCCATCTCGCAGATTATTTTCAACTTACTGTTTTGGAAGATATTTTATTTCAGACTCAGGGGTCATTGAAAAAAAAGTACATTGGAATATGAACAAATAAACTGTAGAGTGTGCAGATTGTTACATGTAGACAACAATGTTATTTCATTCACGTGTCTGACTATACGTACGAAAGCCCCATACCTTCCTGAACCTGCTGACAAGCCCCATACCCTCCTGAACCTGCTGACAAGCCCCATACCCTCCTGAACCTGCTGACAAGCCCCATACCTTCCTGAACCTGCTGACAAGCCCCATACCCTCCTGAACCTGCTGACAAGCCCCATACCCTCCTGAACCTGCTGACAAGCCCCATACCCTCCTGAACCTGTTGACAAGCCCCATACCCTCCTGAACCTGCTGACAAGCCCCATACCTTCCTGAACCTGCTGACAAGCCCCATACCCTCCTGAACCTGCTGACAAGCCCCATACCCTCCTGAACCTGCTGACAAGCCCCATACCCTCCTGAACCTGCTGAAAAGCCCCATACCCTCCTGAACCTGCTGACAAGCCCCATACCCTCCTGAACCTGATGACAAGCCCCATACCCTCCTGAACCTGCTGACAAGCCCCATACCCTCCTGAATCTGCTGACAAGCCCCATACCCTCCTGAACCTGCTGACAAGCCCCATACCCTCCTGAACCTGCTGACAAGCCCCATACCCTCCTGAACCTGCTGACAAGCCCCATACCTTCCTGAACCTGCTGACAAGCCCCATACCTTCCCGAACCTGCTGACAAGCCCCATACCCTCCTGAACCTGCTGACAAGTATGTGTGTGTGTATGTGTACGGTACTGTGTGTGTGTGTGTGGCTACATACCGAAGTTGGGCTCATCCATAGAGAAAGCCTTGTTCTCCATAAACATGCTCTGGGCTCCTTGCTCCCTCAGGATATTCTCATAGCCCACACCTCTGCTCAGGTCCTCTCCGAACCCTGGTGCGCCCCCCTCCTCTTCCCCGGTCAGAGAGCATATCTCTGGGATGGTGTAGAGGATCAGGAACACCCAGGCGTTGCTGACCAGGGCGATGGCCAGGGTAGGGTCATCCCAGCTGGGTCCGCCGGTCGTCTGGTTCCCCCAGACGTACATGGTAATCCAGGCCACCCAGATGAACACAGAGAGGAGACCCGTGACGAGGATGAAGGCTCCCTTCTTGCGCCACTGTTTGTATTTCCCGCACAGGGTGGGTAAGGAAGCCACTACGACAGCTAGGAGAAGATTCAATACGTAGATCAGCGCCATGACAAAGTCCCGGTTGGCGATGTTACAAGGCACGTCCATGGCTGTGCCAAGTGCTATCCCTGTAGCGTTGAGAGGATATTGAACCACAGTGATGATCAGCCACTCCGTGTTGATGACCACCTCCACCAGCCAGAGTCCCAGGGCTCCCAGACACAGCACCGAGGCCCGGGGCCCCCGATCTCCCCTGCGGGCCAGGAGGTTCAGCTTCACACACTGCATGAGAAGACACGCGAAGCACCCGGCGAACAGCACCCCGAAGAGGAAGCGTCGCGAAGCACAGGTGGCGAAGTCCTTCCCTACGATGAAGGAGAAGGTGAGGCAGAAGAGGCCCAGGGTACTGACCAGGAAGCAGGCATGGAGGCCCACGGAGCACATCCTATTCTTGTCTGTGATGAAGGGCAGGCTGGCCAGGAGGACGATGAAGAGGACGATGGAGACCAGCACGCCGGCCGCCGCCAACGCTTCCAGCACGATGCCCCATACGGCACTGAGGTCACACAGGCTGTAGTACAGGGAGCCTACGTTGGAGCCACACCCACTTGGGGTCACACTGGCAGCCATCGAGACGGGGAAAGACCAGAGAGTGATGACGGTCGGGACTAGGAGATGAAGTCTCTGGAGTGTGTGGTCCATGTTGTTGGGCAGCACCTGTTGACACAGAGATAGAAGGAGAGACTCAGTAGGTTGGCATTTCAGAAGGTTCTTAAGAGGGAGAAGAGAGAAACCAGGGTCGTTGTCATACATTAAATAGTCACTCTTGATACACCCAAGCGGGTAAACATGAGTCAAGAGCAAACAGATAAAATTATACTGTAATCAGGATGTAACGGCGTATACCCACTTTACACAAACAACAGATGGAAAGATTTTATTTATGTTTAAAATGGCTTAGATGTTAATTTTTACAACTTTTTTCTAAAGGTACCAGAGGTACCAGAGGTACCAGAGGTATTTCTGAAGCTGGCATTTATCCAAGCCCTTTTTGAGAATCATTGATAAGACTTTAAAAACAAATATAGAGTTAGTCCACCGTGTGAGCATGATACCACTTAGGAATGTCAGTTGAGACACTCTTTAACGGTCAGAGGACACAGTATAGTACAGCACACACACACACACACACACACACACACACACACACACACACACACACACACACACACACACACCATATAAATTCACTCACAAGACACCACACATACTATACACACAGTGTACAAAACATTTGGAACACCTTCCTAATATTGAGTTTCAACCCCCCCCCCCCCCCCCAATTGATCAGGGCATGGACTCTAAGAGGTGTGGAAAGCGTTCCACAGGGATGTTGACTCACAGTTGTGTCAAGTTGGCTAAATGTCCTTTGGGTGGTGGACCACCTTCTTGATACACACGGGAAACTGTTGAGGGTGAAAAACCCAGCAACGTTGCAGTTCTTGACACAAACCGGTGTGCCTGGCACCTACTGCCATACCCCGTTCAACGGCACTTAAATCTTTTGTCTTGCCCATTCACACGTACACAATCCATGGTTCAAGGCTTAATAAGGGAACACTAGTCACATTAATAATGTTTAAATAATGTTTACACACCACGCTACTCATCTCATATGAATATACTGTATTCTATTCTACTGTATTTCAGTCAATGCCACTCTGACATTGCTCGATCTAATAATTTATATATTTCTTAATACCGTTATTTTACTTTTAGATTCGTGTGTATTGTTGTGAATTGTTTTTTAGATATTACTGCACTGTTGGAGATAGAAACACAAGCATTTCGCTACACGCGCAATAACATCTGCTAAATATGTGTACGCGACCAATAAAATTTGATTTGATCTATTTGGTTATGAAATGTCTGCTCAGTGTAATGTAATTTGACGGGGACAGAGAGAAATGGCATGGCACAGCATTCAAATAAGTCTGGTCTACTGTAGGGATGCTTATTTTCAAAAAAGTTGGCGGTTGTTTAGATGAGTTTGACAAACTCATCACAAGGGCAAATCTTGGTCTTAAAATAGAAGCTTTAAAAAGGCTCATGGCACATAATCTCAAATTCAAGTTATAGTTGGAGCAATGCACGTACACTGAGTGTACAAAACATTAGGAACACCTGCTCTTTCCATGACATAGGCTGACCAGGTGAATCCAGGTGAAAGTTATGATCACCTATTTGATGATGCTTGTTAAATACACTTCAATCAGTGTAGATGAAGGGAAGGGGACAGGTTGAAGAAGGATGTTTAAAAAAGGATCAGACCCTTTTTTACAAATTTTGCCTTCAGGACCTGAAGCAAGGATGTGCATATTCTTGATACCATTTTAAAGGAAACACTTTGAAGTTTGTGGAAATGTGAAATTAATGTAGGAGAATATAACACAGTAGATCTGGGGAAATATAATACAAAGAAAAAAAATGTTTTTTTTTTCATCATCTTTGAAATACAAGAGGAAGGTCACAATGTATTATTCCAGGTTAGACGCAATTTCGATTGTGGCCACTAGATGACAACAGTGTATGTGCAACGTGTTAGACTGATCCAATGAACCATTGCATTTCTGTTCAAAATGTTGTATCAAGTCTGCCCAAATACGCCAAATTTGTTAATTGATACGTTTTCAAGTTCATAACTGTGCACTCTCCTCAAACAATAGCATGGTATTATTTCACTGTAATAGTTACTGTAAATTGGACAGTGCAGTTAGATTAACAAGGATTTAAGCTTTCTGCCCATATCAAATATGTCTATGTCCTGGGAAATGTTCTTGTTACTTACAACCTCATGCTAATCACATTAGCCTACGTTAGCTCAACTGTCCCGCGAGGTGGGGGGGGGGGGGATCATGTAGAGGTTAAAGTGGCCAGTAATTCCAAGTCTATGTATATAGGGCAGCAGCCTCTAAGGTGCAGGGTTGAGTAACCGGGTGGTAGCCGGCTAGTGATGGCTATTTAACAGTCGGATGGCCTTGAGATAGAAGCTGTTTTTCAGTCTCTCGGTCACAGCTTTGATGCACCTGTACTGACCTCGCCTTCTGGATGAGAGAGGGGTCAACAGGTCGTGGCTCGGGTGGTTGATGTCCTTGATGATCTTTTTGACCTTCCTGTGACATTGGATGCCATAGGTGTCCTGGAGGGCAGGTAGTGTGCCCCCGATGATGCGTTGGGCAGACCTCACTACCCTCTGGAGAGCCCTGCAGTTGCGGGTGGTGCAGTTGCCGTATCAGGTGGTGATACAGCCCGACAGGAGGCTCTCAATTGTGCATCTGTAAAAGTTTGTGAGGATTTTAGGGGCCAAGCCAAATTTCTTCAGCCTCCTGAGGTTGAAAAGGCACTGTTGCATCTTCTTCACCTCACATGTGTGTGGTGATGAATCATTTAAGATCATCAGTGATGTGTACGCTGAGGAACTCGAAGCTTTCCACCTTCACTGCGGTCCCGTCGATGTGGATAGGGGATGTGCTCCCTCTGCTGTTTCCCGAAGTTCACGATCAGCTCCATTGTTTTGTTGACGTTGAGAGAGAGAGAGGTTATTTTCCTGGCACCACTCTCCCAGGGCCCTCACCTCCTCCCTTGATGGTGTTGTTGTGGTGGCAAATGCTGTTCAGTTTCCTGCCATGAAGCCACTGCTCAGCTGTAAGAAAGACATCCTTCTCTCTGTATTTCCATGTGCCTTAATTCAATAACGCTCATGTAATACCATTTTCTTGGCAATTCTGCCAATAATGTAACTAAGTTTGTGTTGGGCACTAGGGAGTAAGTAGCAAAACAGGTAGTTAATTGTTTGTGGCGGGAGGAAGTATTGGAGGGCCAATTGTTGAGATCTTATCACACATATAAACACGTATATAGGCATAGACACACACACACACAGCAACTAAAAGAGAGAGTCAAGGTCTCGGTGGCATGCAGTAACCAAACAAAAGCCCATGGATATGTTAACCCAGGGGTTTCTCAATATATGTTAACCCAGGGGTTTCTCAATGTGGGTATACCGTCTTCGTTCTCGATTCGGGGTAAAACGTATCTTATGTCTGTGTCCAGTTGCAGGTGGTTCTACACAAAACCAGTGAAAACCCAGAAAGATAGAACGGGAAGCTCTGACAAATCACTCCACAGAATATCACTCTTTCAATCCAATTAAACCAGAAGTAAAACACCCCCAAAAAATGAAACTTAAGAATGTGAAGCATAGAAATAGTGCACATAGAACAGATTTACCGAATGACAGATTTATAACTCACATTTCTATGTGAATATGGTGGGGTCACCCCAAAAGTTACACATTGCAGTTTAAATGTATGTTTTATTAGATGTTTTTTCTCAATTCCCTTCCTGCATAAGGAACCAGCACTACAGAATCGGGCAGAGTAAATTTAAATAGAATTGTATTTCGTTTCTGGCAGACTATTCCGTTTTTTTTTTGCAAGCTGATTCCTAGCAACGCTAGTGTGTAAATAGCGTTGCTAAAAACAGATAAGCGAATCCCTGAGGCTCAATTATAGGCTTTTAACCAACTATTAAATATTTATATTTTTGGGAACACTTTTCAAAAAGTCATAGTCTATGTATTTGGAGTGTCACTATTAGACCGTGCGTAGTCGCTGTACCCCCACTACCTCTTTTCACTATGAAATGAATCTGTAGAAGACCTTACCTTCGGGTGTCTGATCAGTGTTTTGTTCTTGGTGGTCTTTGATAATGTCGCTATTCGTTCACCTGTTCTAAGCCACAACGATAGAAAACGCGCTCAACATCGTCTCCAGGTAGCCTATCCAGTGGGTTAAAAGGTAATAGCTCTTTTGAAAATGTCGTGTATATTCCGTTTCTAGTTGTTTATAAATTAGCCCGAATGACACTGCACTCACTGCTTTTAGCAAAATGTTGAAATATTGAAATCAGGGTTGGATCTCACAAAAGTAGGCGACTAGTGCTGAAGTCCTGTGGCTGTGATGTGGACAGAGGAGCGATTGGTCCTTGGATAGCGACTGCCTCTCTCTCTCTCTCTCTCTCTCTCTCTCTCTCTCGCACACACACACGCCTTCTCTCTCTCTTGCGCGCGCGCACACACACACTATTTGGATGAATAGCCTACTAACAGGGTAGGGTTGGAGAACAATTAGTGTTACTCTAAATTGAATAATACAAGTAACTTTTTGTCTTTTTAATTAAGCAGGGATGAAAGGTGTCTAGTTCGAATAATTAAATAGTTAATAGCACAGGAAGTAGCTCAAAGGTTTTGCGCGCCTCTAGTGCGCTCTCTGTCCAAGCTGCTCCATTAGACCGAGGTGAGTCGAACATAATGTATCTTTGCCATTGGGTCATCAAGACTAGAAATAGACCATTGTACATAAAGGAGTCGATATATTCGTGCCTCTCCTCAGATCATGTATAGTCTATGATGAAATATATAGACACCCCCAATGTGTCAATAGCCTAGCTGTGCATCTGCACACACACTGTTAAGAGAGAAATATGTATTTCATCAGAGGAGGAATGAGGAGACACCTGGTGGCAGTGCAGCGCTTACCAGGCTACTAGTCCAACTGTTGATCACTTTGACATCAGAGACACCTGGTGGCAGTGCACCGCTTACCAGGCTACTAGTCCAACTGTTGATCACTTTGACATCAGAGACACCTGGTGGCAGTGCACCGCTTACCAGGCTACTAGTCCAACTGTTGATCACTTTGACATCAGAGCCACAGTGCACTCCATGTAGGCTACTAGTTAACATGTCACATGGAAGGCTACTAGTTAACATATCACATGGAAGGCTACTAGTTAACATGTCAAATGGAAGGCTACTAGTTAACATGTCACATGGAAGGCTACTAGTTAACATGTCACATGGGAGGCTACTAGTTAACATGTCACACATGGAAGGCTACTAGTTAATGTGTTAAACATGGAAGGCTACTAGTTAACATGTCACACATGGAAGGCTACTAGTTAACATGCCACACATGGAAGGCTACTAGTTAACATGTCACATGGAAGGCTACTAGTTAACGTGTCACACATGGGAGGCTACTAGTTAACATGTCACACATGGAAGGCTACTAGTTAATGTGTTAAACATGGAAGGCTACTAGTTAACTTATCACACATGGAAGGCTACTAGTTAACATGTCACATGGAAGCCTACTAGTTAACATGTCACACATGGAAGGCTACTAGTTAACGTGACACACATGGAAGGCTACTAGTTAACATGTCACACATGGAAGGCTACTAGTTAACATGTCACAAATGGAAGGCTACTAGTTAACATGTCACACATGGAAGGCTACTAGTTAACGTGTCACAAATGGAAGGCTACTAGTTAACATGTCACACATGGAAGGCTACTAGTTAACATGTCACATGGAAGGCTACTAGTTAACATGTCACATGGAAGGCTACTAGTTAACATGTCACACATGGAAGGCTACTAGTTAACATGTCACACATGGAAGGCTACTAGTTAACGTGTCACACATGGAAGGCTACTAGTTAACATGTCACACATGGAAGGCTACTAGTTAATGTGTTAAACATGGAAGGCTACTAGTTAATGTGTTAAACATGGAAGGCTACTAGTTAACATGTCACAAATGGAAGGCTACTAGCTAACATGTCACACATGGAAGGCTACTAGTTAACGTGACACACATGGAAGGCTACTAGTTAACATGTCACACATGGAAGGCTACTAGTTAACATGTCACAAATGGAAGGCTACTAGTTAACATGTCACACATGGAAGGCTACTAGTTAACGTGTCACAAATGGAAGGCTACTAGTTAACATGTCACACATGGAAGGCTACTAGTTAACATGTCACATGGAAGGCTACTAGTTAACATGTCACATGGAAGGCTACTAGTTAACATGTCACACATGGAAGGCTACTAGTTAACATGTCACACATGGAAGGCTACTAGTTAACGTGTCACACATGGAAGGCTACTAGTTAACATGTCACACATGGAAGGCTACTAGTTAACATGTCACACATGGAAGGCTACTAGTTAACATGTCACACATGGAAGGCTACTAGTTAACATGTCACATGGAAGGCTACTAGTTAACATGTCACATGGAAGCCTACTAGTTAACATGTCACACATGGAAGGCTACTAGTTAACATGTCACACATGGAAGGCTACTAGTTAACATGTCACACATGGAAGGCTACTAGTTAACATGTCACATGGAAGGCTACTAGTTAACGTGTCACACATGGAAGGCTACTAGTTAACATGTCACATGGAAGGCTACTAGTTAACATGTCACATGGAAGGCTACTAGTTAACATGCCACATGGAAGCCTACTAGTTAACATGTCACACATGGAAGGCTACTAGTTAACATGTCACACATGGAAGGCTACTAGTTAACGTGTCACACATGGAAGGCTACTAGTTAACATGTCACATGGAAGGCTACTAGTTAACATGTCACATGGAAGCCTACTAGTTAACATGTCACACATGGAAGGCTACTAGTTAACATGTCACACATGGAAGGCTACTAGTTAACGTGTCACACATGGAAGGCTACTAGTTAACATGTCACATTGAAGGCTACTAGTTAACATGTCACACATGGAAGGCTACTAGTTAACATGTCACACATGGAAGGCTACTAGTTAACATGTCACACATGGAAGGCTACTAGTTAATGTGTTACACATGGAAGACTACTAGTTAACTTATCACACATGGAAAGCTACTAGTTAACTTATCACACATGGAAAGCTATTGGCTTTTTTTCACCCATTGGCTTTTGATTGTGATAATACCATTAGTTTGGTCTCGCATCTAAACAGTCAAAACACCTCTCCCAACCCGGTTTTGTGAAAAACATGTTTTTAAAACATCTGTTGTCTTATATTCTGCCTTGTCTCCACGCTCTGTCCACCAGTTCACACCACAATGAAACACTAAAGGTGGCTGCTGAAAGACAAATTGAAGAATATGTTTGATTCTGGTGTGGTTGTTGTTGCTGTTGCCCATGTGACAATGTCATTTAATCCAAAAATACATCACCTGGCAATACCTGAGGTCAGTTGTGGGGCAGGGGGCAGGTAAGCCTACAGTAAGTTCATGTATGTAACAAATGGGCAGGACTGGTGACAGACACCAATGGACATAGAGTTGTAGTCAACCTTTAGTAGTCAATTGAAATGCCATGTTTTTATTTCAATCTTGCCTTTTTTATGTGAACTCTTGGTTTTCTATTTGACTACCATAGTTGGTGTCTACAGTTGGCTATCATCTGAAACTAAATTTATACCTGTGAGTGTTGAAACAACTGTCTGTCTGCCTGCCTGCCCTATGTACATAGACATGGAATCACTGGTCACTTTAATAATGGAACACTGGTCACTTTAATAATGGAACACTGGTCACTTTAATAATGGAACACTGGTCCCTTTAATAATGGAACACTGGCCACATTAATAATGGAACACTGGTCACTTTAATCATGGAACACTGGTCCCTTTAATAATGGAACACTGGTCACTTTAATAATGGAACACTAGTCACTTTAATAATGGAACACTGGTCACTTTAATAATGGAACACTGGTCACTTTAATAATGGAACACTAGTCACTTTAATAATGGAACACTGGTCACTTTAATAATGGAACACTAGTCACTTTAATAATGGAACACTAGTCACTTTAATAATGGAACACTAGTCACTTTAATAATGGAACACTAGTCACTTTAATAATGGAACACTGGTCACTTTAATAATGGAACACTGGGGATGGCTCTAATCATTAAAACAGAGGGGATGGCTCTAATCATTAAAACAGAGGGGATGGCTCTAATCATTATCACACAGAGGGGATGGCTCTAATCATTATCACACAGGGGGGATGGCTCTAACCATTATCACATAGAGGGGATGGCTCTAACCATACTACCATACCAAACATGTACTGTACACTCACGTTAGTTGACTGAACTGCCTAATATAGTACCATACCAAACATGTACTGTACACTCAAGTTAGTTGACTGTCATGCTCAATCAAAGAAGCTCGCTGAGATTGGTATAAGGTTGGTTGGTCTTGTGCTCATGTATGAATACTGTAGATATTACACTTTGACTATGGGATATGTTGATTACTCATCCAACTGGTGATATACACACACAAGTTATTTACAAATATTAATCAGCTAGAAATGATCCAGGTACATAGTGTAAAGATAAGTATTTAGGCTGCCATTTGAAAGACCGGTTCAAACGATAGTGAAGGATAAGTATTTAGGTATTTAAGTATTTTATGGTAATGTTTTATAGTAAGTATTTTATAGTATTCTTTTATAGTGGTCTTTTATGGTAAGTCTTTATGGTAAGTATTTTATAGTAAGTATTTTATAGTAAGTATTTTATGGTAAGTATTTTATAGTATACTTGTTTAGTAGTCTTTTATAGTAAGTATTTTATAGTATTCTTTTGTAGTGGTATTTTATAGTAAGTCTTTATCGTAAGTGTTTTATAGTAAATATTTTATAGTAAGTATTTTATAGTAAGTATTTTATAGTAAGTCTTTATCGTAAGTGTTTTATAGTAAATATTTTATAGTAAGTATTTTATAGTATACTTGTTTAGTAGTCTTTTATAGTAAGTATTTTATAGTATTCTTTTGTAGTGGTATTTTATAGAAAGTCTTTATCGTAAGTGTTTTATAGTAAATATTTTATAGTAAGTATTTTATGGTAAGTATTTTATAGTAAGTCTTTATCGTAAGTGTTTTATAGTAAATATTTTATAGTAAGTATTTTATGGTAAGTATTTTATAGTAAATATTGTATAGTATTATTTTATAGGAAGTATTTTATAGTAAATATTTTATAGTAAGTATTCTTTTATACTAGTCTTTTTATACTGTACTCTATTGTTTACATTTCTTTAGATCGATTTCAAAAGTCATCCACATTGGGGGTTGCTTAATAAATGCAAATACACCAGCAATGAGCTCACTCTGAATCTCACTCAAACAAAAGACAAAATCAACTCATTTTAAACTCATCTTTCTTACTCTCTGTTACTACCAGTGCAAACAGTTGAACTATTTGATGTAGTTGATATGTCTTCTTCTATAGATTATGCTACGGCTATGAGGACAAAACCACATCCTTATTTAGAAGCTTTTCCCTGAGGAAGCATTGATGAGCCAGAGCGGCACGATCAATCGATTCATTCCAATCGATTCATTCCAATCGATTCATTCCAATCGATTCATTCCAGATAAAAGTCTAACCACGGTTCATCAACCCTTAATGAATTTGTTGCGTTAAAAAGCAGATTACACGTGCCAAGTGTTGTCACGGATCCCTCCTGAACTGTCATTGCCCACACACCTGGTCCCCATTTCCCACTGATTGTAATTGTATAAATGTGCCCTTTGGTTTCCTTTGTCCTGTCGATTATTGTGACAATGTCCTTTGGTGGTATGAGTACCTGTGCTGTGTTGTTTTGGCTGTATTGAGCAGACGATTACAGGTCTCGTGTTACTCATTGTGCCCTTGTGTATTTATTCGAGGTGCTCCCCGCTCGTTTGTTTGGGTCTCAACCCTGTGTTTTGTATATGTGTTTGTTTGGGTCTCAACCCTGTGTTTTGTATACGTGTTTGTTTGGGTCTCAACCCTGTGTTTTGTATATGTGTTTGTTTGGGTCTCAACCCTGTGTTTTGTATATGTGTTTGTTTGGGTCTCAACCCTGTGTTTTGTATATGTGTTTGTTTGGGTCTCAACCCTGTGTTTTGTATATGTGTTTGTTTGGGTCTCAACCCTGTGTTTTGTATATGTGTTTGTTTGGGTCTCAACCCTGTGTTTTGTATATGTGTTTGTTTGGGTTCAACCCTGTGTTTTGTATATGTGTTTGTTTGGGTCTCAACCCTGTGTTTTGTATATGTGTTTGTTTGGGTCTCAACCCTGTGTTTTGTATATGTGTTTGTTTAAGTTCAACCCTGTGTTTTTTATACGTGTTTGTTTGGGTTCAACCCTGTGTTTTGTATATGTGTTTGTTTGGGTTCAACCCTGTGTTTTGTATATGTGTTTGTTTGGGTCTCAACCCTGTGTTTTGTATATGTGTTTGTTTGGGTCTCAACCCTGTGTTTTGTATATGTGTTTGTTTGGGTTCAACCCTGTGTTTTGTATATGTGTTTGTTTGGGTCTCAACCCTGTGTTTTGTATATGTGTTTGTTTGGGTCTCAACCCTGTGTTTTGTATATGTGTTTGTTTAAGTTCAACCCTGTGTTTTTTATACGTGTTTGTTTGGGTTCAACCCTGTGTTTTGTATATGTGTTTGTTTGGGTTCAACCCTGTGTTTTGTATATGTGTTTGTTTGGGTTCAACCCTGTGTTTTGTATATGTGTTTGTTTGGGTCTCAACCCTGTGTTTTGTATATGTGTTTGGGTTCAACCCTGTGTTTTGTATATGTGTTTGTTTGGGTTCAACCCTGTGTTTTGTATATGTGTTTGTTTGGGTTCAACCCTGTGTTTTGTATATGTGTTTGTTTGGGTTCAACCCTGTGTTTTGTATAAGTGTTTGTTTGGTCTTTGTCCCCGTGCCTTTACACGGCATGCTGTAATTTGGGTAAATAAAAACCCCTATTACGCATTCCTGCGCCTGTCTCCCGATCCCTTTATACCAAGCGTGACAAGTGTTGATTAACGTATGAAATGATTAGTTAGAACCAGAGATATGTATAGAGAATAGATATGGAGCCGGGTAGAACACTCAGCTCCAAATTAATACTGAGGTCACAAAGTGCTTGTTTATCTCATATTTAAAAACGGTAATACAAATTTGTAAGTAAGTGTGGATGTTTCTAGAGGACTGTTTCACCCCTCAGCCGTGTGATTATCACAGTAAACCCACAGGTCCTCATGCCCTATTGCTGGGATATCTCATTTAAAAATGTTCATTTGAATTTGCCCGTATCGTCTTACTAATGTTTCTAGGGTCTTGTACTGGAGCAGAGGGGAATGTACTGACTGGATGGATCCACGTCTGTCTGTCTGCCTGCCTGCCTGTCTGTCTGTCTGTCTGTCTGTCTGTCTGTCTGTCTGTCTGTCTGTCTGTCTGTCTGTCTGTCTGTCTGTCTGCCTGCCTGCCTGTCTGACATTAGGTTTGTTTAGCTAGCTGAGATGAAGTGGGGAGAGTGTTTTTCAGAAATTTTATTCGCTCCTGCGGCTTTTAGACAGTCACTCACAGCCAGCATTTATTTAAACCTCCACCCAGTTGCCTTTTCATGAGAAATAAACACCAGAGCTAACAGCTGTTGTTTGACCTCACTGTCGCCGTGGAAATGAAGTGCTTAGTGCCATTTCTTTGCTTGATTGGTTTGGGTGTGCTGCTCAGCGAGCAGGATGTTCTGTCATGTTCATGTCTTCTCCATGGTAAAGCATAACAACACCGTATAAACATAATGTCTCACTCTCATTCAGCTTACGTTCCGTCCCTGTTCCTTGATTTGATCAATGTGCAACGAGATGAAGGATTCACAGGAAGTAGCGTGCACATGAAACCGCCATCTCTTTTTCAGTGTCTCTTCCCTCTGTGTGCTAACCAAAGCACTCTGAGCAAATACCTACTGCAAAACGGACCGAAAAAATAAAAAATAAAACAATGTCCATGTGTCTTTCTTTTTAAACAAATAAAAAATTATATCATGATGTGTAATAATGACTAGCTACCGTATATGGTAAACAGCAAAATGTTCAGGCCAAGTGCTCATGATGTCACAAGCCAAATGTTCCCCGAAGGAAAAATAAATAGTTTGTGAGCCATTTAATTGGACTCCCGCTGGGACATCATAAAATCATAAATAACACGTTAATCAGTTACAAAATAAAAACATGCTGCTTAGTTTTCAGTCCAGCAACGGTTCAGTTGAAGGCTCTTTGAGAATGTTCAGCTCAGAGGGCGATTGTCAGCTGTCCACAGAACGTGGTTGGAATACACTCTGTGGTTCAGAGGTCATGAGTGCTTAGGGGGGCCGTGGGATGGAGGGACGGGGTTGATCTCAATTAGGGCTGGTCTAAGGGTCAAGGTCACATGGTCCGTGGGATGGGCTGATGGAGGGAAAGAGGGATGGGGTAAGGGGAGGGTTGGTTCTCAATGAGGGGAGGTCTCACGGTCAAAGTCACATGGTCCGTGGGATGGGGTGTTGGGGGAACTGTGAAGTGGGGTGTTTGGGGGGGGGGACGAAGACAGATGGAAAAGGTGACGTAGGGAAGAGGGTGTTGGTCACAATTAGGAACGATTAAGGTCAAGGTTACATTGTCTGTGGGATGGAGGGATGGGGTGGACGAGAGGGTTGGAGGGATGTAGGGATGGGGGATGGGGTGGACGAGAGGGTTGGAGGGATGGAGGGATGAGGGATGGGGTGGACGAGAGGGTTGGAGGGATGAGGGGATGGGGTGGACGAGAGGTTTGGGGGGATGGAGGGATGGAGGGATGGGGTGGACGAGAGGGTTGGAGGGATGGAGGGATGGAGGGATAGGGTGGACGAGAGGGTTGGAGGGATGGAGGGATGGAGGGATGGGGTGGACGAGAGGGTTGGAGGGATGGAGGGATGGGGTGAACGAGAGGGTTGGAGGGATGGGGTGGACGAGAGGTTTGGAGGGATGGAGGGATGGGGTGGACGAGAGGGTTGGAATGATGGAGGGATGGAGGGATGGGGTGAACGAGAGGGTTGGAGGGATGGGGGGATGGGGTGGACGAGAGGTTTGGAGGGATGGAGGGATGGAGGGATGGGGTGGACGAGAGGGTTGGAGTGATGGAGGGATGGGGGATGGGGTGGACGAGAGGGTTGGAGGGATGGAGGGATGGAGGGATGGGGGATGGAGGGATGGGGGATTGAGGGATGGGGTAGACGAGAGGGTTGGAGTGATGGAGGGATGGGGGATGGAAGGATGGGGTGGACAAGTGGGTTGGAGGGATGGGGGATGGATGGATGGGGTGGACAAGAGGGTTGGAGGGATGGGGGATGGAGGGATGGGGTGGAAGAGAGGGTTAGAGGGATGGAGGGATGGGGTGGACGAGAGGGTTGGAGGGATGGAGGGATGGGGGATGGAGTGGACGAGAGGGTTGGAGGGATGGAGGGATGGGGGATGGGGTGGACGAGAGGGTTGGAGGGATGGAGGGATGGGGGATGGAGGGATGGGGTGGACGAGTGGGTTGGAGGGATGGGGAATGGAGGGATGGGGTGGACGAGTGGGTTGGAGGGATGGGGTGGACAAGAGGGTTGGAGGGAGGGGGGATGGAGGGATGGGGTGGACGAGAGGGTTGGAGGGATGGAGGGATGGAGGGATGGGGTGGACTAGAGGGTTGGAGGGATGGGGGATGGAGGGATGGTGTGGACGAGTGGGTTGGAGGGATGGAGGGATGGGGTGGACGAGAGGGTTGGAGGGATGGGGGATGGAGGGATGGTGTGGACGAGTGGGTTGGAGGGATGGAGGGATGGGGTGGACGAGTGGGTTGGAGGGATGGGGAATGGAGGGATGGGGTGGACGAGTGGGTTGGAGGGATGGGGTGGACAAGAGGGTTGGAGGGAGGGGGGATGGAGGGATGGGGTGGACGAGAGGGTTGGAGGGATGGAGGGATGGAGGGATGGGGTGGACTAGAGGGTTGGAGGGATGGGGGATGGAGGGATGGTGTGGACGAGTGGGTTGGAGGGATGGAGGGATGGGGTGGACGAGAGGGTTGGAGGGATGGAGGGATGGGGGATGGGGTGGACGAGAGGGTTGGAGGGATGGAGGGATGGGGGATGGGGTGGACGAGAGGGTTGGAGGGATTGGGGATGGGGGGATGGGGTGGATGAGTGGGTTGTTCTCAAATAGGGGGTCTCGTCTCATAGTCAAGGGCCAAGGTCAGAGTCACACCTTGCGGAGTGGTAGGGGGGTGGGGTTGGTTGAGTCTCGGTGCCAGCACTTGTTTGTCCCGTTAGACATCGAGGATGTGGAGGCTTCGGCGGGTGCATCCTGAGCAGCAGAACATCCCTTTACGGCCACTCCGAGTGGCTTACTGACAACACTTTAGAGAAAGAAGTTGACTACAGTGTTGAGCATGGCCAACATATTAACAGGTTGTAGTTCCGGTGGATCCGTCTGTCCTTGTGGACTGAGGACACGTACAGTATAGATGATAGATGACCACTAGAGTCCTGGGGTCCCAGAGGATGGCGAACACGGAGTTGATGGCGAGCAGCATGGCGGGGCTCTTACCCAGGCGCCATAGCCATGCCAACTGAGGCCCACCGCCACCACACTCCTCCTGGCACGGGGCCTGTCTCTGCCGCGCTCCCAGCCGGCGGAGGATCAGCAAGTTCAGAACCAGGAAGATGCTACACGGCAGGAAGTATATTATAGTCACGTGTGTCCATTTGAGGGCGGGGTCAAGGGAGGTGGGCGGTAACATGTCAGACCACCAGAAGAACGACACGCCCGACAACAGCGCCAGGAATAAGACGATGGTGATCATCCACCGCACCGCCGGGCAGCTAATCTGGCGGTGGAGGAGAGAGTGGCGCTGTGCCACTTAGCGGTCCATGGTAAGAGGTACGGTGGCCCAGATGGAGGTATGGCTGTCAGTGAACTCCGCCACGCTGACCTAGTGCAGCATGAGGGTGGGGACCTAGAAAATCAGTACAATACTTTATTGTCCATTCTTCAACCACTGGGCTGCCTACCTCCCGGTGGAACATGGCTGTTTCCAGCAGGAAGCCCACCGAGATGATGCAGCGCTGGGAGAGGATGTCAGAGCCGGTTAGAGCCAGCAGGTACATGAACAGAACTTTCTTACAGTCTGCCAGCTGGGATAGAGCCACCGAAGTCAGGATGTTAACTGAGAGGGGGGGGCAGGGAGGGAGGGTGAAGAGAGGCTGAGGGTAGAGAAAAAGAGGGGGAAGTGGGAGAGGGGAAAGAGAGAGAGAGAGAGAGAGAGAGAGAGAGAGAACATTTACTCAAACACCATTTAAAGTCCATTATACTTGGCTTGTGGCTGTGTTACAGTAGATATTCTGTGGAGGGAGGAGATATTTGTTCTCAGTAAGCAGATAGTCCTTCTAAGAGACCCATAACAGTGTGTGTGTTCAGTGTGAAATACAGGAGCTACATTGATGTGTATTTCCTTCAAAATAAAGAGCTCGTGTATCCTCCAATGGATAATATCACTGTCACAGCCTTGTCAACAACACGATATTCCCACTAAAGTCAATTGTGAGCACAGTTAGTCTCAGACCTTCGACCTCAACACAGACCTCTCGATGCGTACTGGGGGAAATTAGTACACTGTGCTCTTGGGGTGGGTGTGTGTGTCTTGGTGTTGATGTGTGTGTCTTGGGGTGGGTGTGTGTGTGTGTGTGTGTGTGTCCTTGGTTAATTCCAAAAGGTCATCTGGAGGATTGAGTGAGCAACGCAGCTCTCCCCTCCTCCACCCCCCCCCCCCCCCCCCCCAATCTGTAAATAGCCCAAGTACCTCATCCCCATATTGCTATTTATTTTTTGCAGTTTTGCACCCCAGTATCTCTACTTGCACATCATCATCTGCACATCTATCACTCCAGTGTTAATGCTAAATTGTAATGAGTTTGCCTCTATGGCCTATTTATTGCCTTACCTCTCTACTCTTCTACATTTGCACACACTGTACATATATTTTTCTATTGTGTTATTGACTGTACGTTTGTTTATGTGTAAATCTGTGTTGTTGTTTGTGTCGCACTGCTTTGCTTTATCTTGGCCAGGTCACAGTTGTAAATGAGAACTTGTTCTCAACTGGCCTACCTGGTTAAATAAAGGTGAAATATAAAATATCCTGCCGGATCAATAGTGATCACCCATGACAACAATTTTTGTATGTATTATTTTATCTTTATTTAACTAGTCAGTTAAGAACAAATTCTTATTTACAATGACGGCCTAGGAACAGTGGGTTAACTGCCTTGGGGGGTAGAACAACAGATTTTTACCTTATCAGCTCTGGGACTCGATCTGGCAACCTTACGGTCTAACCACTAGGCTACCCTGCCGCAATGACAACATAATATTGGTGGACTGGGGCTGTGTGTGTGTGTGTGTGTGTGTGTGTGTGTGTGTGTGTGTGTGTGTGTGTGTGTGTGTGTGTGTGTGTGTGTGTGTGTGTGTGTGTGTGTGTGTGTGTGTGTGTATGTATATATATATATATATATATATAGACAGTATATAGGGTGCTGGGATGTATAGACATTATTGACAGTCTATTAATAGTATATCTGTAGAATATATAGAATATTATATGTACAGTAATAGATAGGATAGGCCTTGACTAGAATACAGTATATACATATGAAATGAGTAAAACAGTATGTAAACATTATTAAAGTGACTAGTGTTCCATTATTAAAGTCACTAGTGATTCCACGTCTATGTACATAGGGCAACAGCCTATAAGGTGCAGGGTTGAGTAACCGGGTGGTGGCCGGCTAGTGACTAAAGTTCAGGGCAGGGTACTGGGCGGAGATCGGCTAGTGGTGACTATTTAACCGTGTGTGTGTGTGTGTGTGTGTGTGTGTGTGTGTGTGTGTGTGCGCGCTCCACACAGAGGAGGGTGTTGCAGTAGATGACAGGGACTTCTAGACCTCTGCGACACTTCAGGCGCTGCTCTGAAGGGTTGGTCTCTGTGATATTGGGCCAGTCAAACAAGACCCTGCTCTGAAGGGTTGGTCTCTGTGATATTGGGCCAGTCAAACAAGACCCTGCTCTGAAGGGTTGGTCTCTGTGATATTGGGCTAGTCAAACAAGACCCTGCTCTGAAGGGTTGGTCTCTGTGATATTGGGCCAGTCAAACAAGACCCTGCTCTGAAGGGTTGGTCTCTGTGATATTGGGCCAGTCAAACAAGACCCTGCTCTGAAGGGTTGGTCTCTGTGATATTGGGCCAGTCAAACAAGACCCTGCTCTGAACGGTTGGTCTCTGTGATATTGGGCCAGTCAAACAAGACCTTGGTGCTTCTCCTGAATGGGAGATAACTATTTTGAGAAAGGAGGACCATGGTCAGAATACTGAAAATATATATCTGATTTAAGATTTAAGATATAATATATATCTGCATTAATACGGAGACTTGATTACACACAGGTGGATTGTATTTATCATCATTAGTCATTTAGGTCAACATTGGATCATTCAGAGATCCTCACTGAACTTCTGGAGAGAGTTTGCTGCACTGAAAGTAAAGGGGCTGAATAATTTTGCACGCCCAATTTTTCAGTTTTTGATTTGTTAAAAAAGTTTGAAATATCCAATAAATGTCGTTCCACTTCATGATTGTGTCCCACTTGTTGTTGATTCTTCACAAAAAAATACAGTTTTATATCTTTATGTTTGAAGCCTGAAATGTGGCAAAAGGTCGCAAAGTTCAAGGGGGCCGAATACTTTCGCAAGACACTGTATTTTTCTTTTTGTTTTGTGATGATTTGGTTGGGCCAGATTTTCTGAGTGTTGTCCTGAGGCTCTATGGGGTTGGTTTGGGTTAGTGAACTGAGCCTCAGAACCAGCTGGCTGAGTGTTGTCCTGAGGCTCCATGGGGTTGGTTTGGGTTGGTGAACTGAGCCTCAGAACCAGCTGGCTGAGTGCTGTCCTGAGGCTCTATGGGGTTGGTTTGGGTTGGTGAACTGAGCCTCAGAACCAGCTGGCTGAGGGGACTCTTCTCTGGTTTCATCTCTTGACATTGTAGAGCTGTGTGATGGAATGTTTTGAGGTCACTTGTTTTTAGATGGTTGAAAAATTTGATGCCTCTTTTTTCTATTCGAATGAGGAGGGGGTATTGGCCCAATTCTGCTCTACATGCGTTGTTTGGAGTTTTTCTTTGCACTTGCAATACAGTCTTGCAAAACTATTCAAGCAGTATTTCAAATGGATGTTTGTCTAATTTGGTGATTTCATTATTAGAGAGTGGACCCCATACTTCACTGTCATATAGAGCAATTGGTTCTATAACTGATTGAAACATTTTGAGCCAGATTCTAATTGGAATTTCTATTTTAATGTTCCTTTTAATGGCATAGAATGCTCTTCTTGCTTTGTCTCTCAGCTCATTCACAGCCATTTGAAAGCTACCTGTGTTGTTGATATTTAGTCCTAGATATGTGTAGTTTTTGGTGTGTTCTAATAGAACTGTGTTCAAATATAATTTATATTTGTCATCCTTATTTCCGGACCGTTTTTGGAATATCATTATACTTGTTTTTTTTAGGTTAACGGTCAGAGTCCAGGTCTGACAGAACCTGTGGTTAACGATCAGAGCCCAGGTCTGACAGAACCTGTGGTTAACGGTCAGAGTCCAGGTCTGACAGAACCTGTGGTTAACGGTCAGAGCCCAGGTCTGACAGAACCTGTGGTTAACGGTCAGAGCCCAGGTCTGACAGAACCTGTGGTTAACGATCAGAGCCCAGGTCTGACAGAACCTGTGGTTAATGGTCAGAGCCCAGGTCTGACAGAACCTGTGGTAAACGGTCAGAGCCCAGGTCTGACAGAACCTGTGGTTAACGGTCAGAGCCCAGGTCTGACAGAACCTGTGGTTAACGATCAGAGCCCAGGTCTGACAGAACCTGTGGTTAACGATCAGAGCCCAGGTCTGACAGAACCTGTGGTTAACGATCAGAGCCCAGGTCTGACAGAACCTGTGGTTAACGATCAGAGCCCAGGTCTGACAGAACCTGTGGTTAACGATCAGAGCCCAGGTCTGACAGAACCTGTGGTTAACGGTCAGATCCCAGGTCTGACAGAACCTGTGGTTAACGATCAGAGCCCAGGTCTGACAGAACCTGTGGTTAACGATCAGAGCCCAGGTCTGACAGAACCTGTGAAGATGATCTAGGTGCTGCTGTAACCCCTCTTTAGTGGGAGACAGCAGCACCAGGTCATCTGTGTACAGCAGACACTTGATTTCAGTGTTGTGTAGGGTGATACCAGGTGCTGCCGATTCTTCTAATGTTTTTGCCAATTCCTTAATGTAGATGTTAAATAGTGTTGGACTTATTGGGCAGCCCTGTTTCACTCCCCGTCCCTGAGAGAAGAAGTCTGTTCTCTTGTTGCCAATTTTAACCTCACATTTGTTTTTAGTGTACATTGATTTAATAACATCATGTATTTTCCCTCCAATACCACTTTCTATTAGTTTATAAAAAAATACTTTTGTGCCAAATTGAATCAAATGCTTTCATGAAATCTACAAAACACGAGTAGATTGTGCCTTTTTTTTTGGTTCACTTGTTTGTCAATTAGAGTGTGGAGGGTGTAAATGTGGTCTGTTGTACGATAATTTTTTAGAAATCCAATCTGGCTTCTGCTCAGGACGTTGTGTTCATGAAGGAAATGATGTAGTCTGCTATTTATAATACCGCAGAGAATTTTCCCCAAGTTGCTGTTAATGCAAATTCCTCTGTAATTATTTGGGTCAAATTTGTCTCCATTTTTATAGATTGGTGTGATCAATCCCTGGTTCCAAATATCGGGGAAAATACCTGCAGTGAGGATAATGTTGAAGAGTTTGAATTTGTGGTCTGTATATTTGATCATTTCATTTTAAATATCATCAGCACCACAGGCCTCTTTGGGTTGGAGAGTTTCCAATAATTCTTCTTCTGTAATTGGGGTATCCACAGGATTCTGATAGTCTGACTGCTGATTCAAGGATTTGTCATTTTTCTTGCATATCTTTTTGTTCTGGGCTCTTTTGTTATATTGCTGTAGATGTTTGCATAGTGATTTCTCCACCTATCCCCATTATGAATAGCCAATTCCTCATGATGAGGTTTGTTTAATTTATTCCAATTCTCCCAGAAGTGGTTTGATTCTATGGATTCCTCAATTCCATCCAGCTGTTTTCCAATGTGCTGTTCCTTTTTTGTTCTTAGGGTGTGTTTGTATTGCTTCAGTGTTTCCCCATATTGAAGGCCTATATTTTTGTTGTCTGGTTCTCTGTGTTTTTGATTAGATATATTTCGCAATGAATTTCTTAGATTTTTGCAATCATAATCAAACCATTTTTCATTATCTGTTATTTCTGGTTTGCTCTTATGCTTCTTTAGATTAGCCAAGGAGGCTAATTTGTCAAATATAAAGTTTATGTTCCAAACAGCCAAATTTATACCTTCATTGCTGAAGGAGAATGTTAAGGCTAAAAAGTTGTCCAGGAGAGATTGTATTTTTTGGATACTAATTGCTTTTTGGTAGATGTCTGTACTGTTTGCACTCCATCTATAGGCCTGTTTAGTACCATGTAATTTATTGGGCCGTGATGCTTCATGGTTGGGTTCCGCTCTTCTCAGATACACTGTGATTTTACTGTTGTCTGAGAGAGGTGTTAGTGGGCTGACTGTGAAGGCTCTGAGAGACTCTGGGTTGGTCTGAGAGAGGTGTTAGTTGGCTGACTGTAAAGGCTCTGAGAGACTCTGGGTTTAGGTCGGTAAGGAAGTAGTCTACAGTGCTGCTGCCAAGGGATGAGCTGTAGGTGTACCTACCAAAATAGTCCTCTCTCAGCCTACCATTGACTATGTACAGACCCAGTGTTCCACAGAGCTGTAGGTGTACCGACCAAAAGAGTCCCCTCTCAGCCTACCATTGACTATGTACAGACCCAGTGTTCCACAGAGCTGTAGGTGTACCTACCTAAAGAGTCCCCTCTCAGCCTACCATTGACTATGTACAGACCCAGTGTTCCACAGAGCTTCACGAGCTGTACTGTTTTTCACTTTGTCATAGTTGTTTCTGTGGGGGTATGTGGGGAGGGAAAGGTTGTTGCTTCCTGGTAGGTGTTTATCCCCATGACTGTTAATAGTGTCTGGTCTAGCATTCAGGTCTCCACAGACCAGTACGTTGCCTTGGGCCTGAAAGGGACTAATTTTCCCCTCTAGAATGGAGAAACTCTCTTCATTGAAGTAGGGTGACTCTGAGGGGGGAATGTATGTGGCACAGAGGAAGACGTTTTTATCTGTCAAGATGGCCTCCTTGTTGATTTTTAACCAGATAAAGAATTCCCCTGTTTTGATCAATTCAATTTAATTAATGAGTTCAGATTTATACCATATTAGCATTCCCCCTGAGTCTCTGCCCTGTGTGATTCATTTTCATTTAGTGGATGGTAGGATGATCTCCCTATAACCTACTGGACAGCCAGTGGAAACATCACCTCTGGACCATGTTTCCTGTAGTACTACAATATCAATATCATCAATTACTTTCAGGAAGTCTGGGTTTCTGCTCTGTAGCCCAAAAGCAGAGAACTTCAATCCTTGTAAATTCCAACATGCAATGTTAAAAGATTTCATAACTTATTTTCTTTACCTTCAAAATGAGACAAACACTCACAATCCAACAAGAACTATTAAAATAGGATTTTTTAATTATAGTAAACTCTCAAATGTGATTTGTTTATCATTTAAGATAGCATTTGTGTCATGCCACTTGGGTGGGTGTAGTGCGAGGATGGTGGAGTTCTTGTGCTCATCTTACCATGACCCCCGGCCTATCACATGGGAGCATCCATGACCCTCGGCCTATCACATGTGAGCATCCATGAACCTCGGCCTATCACATGTGAGCATAGTAGACTCAGCATTTGTTTAATGTCACTAATTTCGTTGGTGGGGGCTGTCTCCCTGTACAGGTGAACATGGTCG
This sequence comes from Oncorhynchus mykiss, assembly GCF_013265735.2. Classification (NCBI taxonomy): domain Eukaryota; kingdom Metazoa; phylum Chordata; class Actinopteri; order Salmoniformes; family Salmonidae; genus Oncorhynchus; species Oncorhynchus mykiss. The sequence continues at coordinate 38,545,641 of NC_048584.1, forward strand.
TAGAGACGGTCCAGATCGAGGGTGGGATGGTGGGCCAGGTGTACATTGGGTCACAGGGCACAGTCCAGATCGAGGGTGGGATGGTTGGCCAGGTGTACATTGGGTCACAGGGCACAGTCCAGATCAAGGGTGGGATGGTGGGCCAGGTGTACATTGGGCCGCAGGGCACAGTCCAGATTGAGGGTGGGATGGTGGGCCAGGTGTACATTGGGTCACAGGGCACAGTCCAGATCGAGGGTGGGATGGTGGGCCAGGTGTACATTGGGTCACAGGGCACAGTCCAGATCGAGGGTGGGATGGTGGGCCAGGTGTACATTGGGCCACAGGGCACAGTCCAGATCGAGGGTGGGATGGTGGGCCAGGTGTACATTGGGTCACAGGGCACAGTCCAGATCGAGGGTGGGATGGTGGGCCAGGTGTACATTGGGCCACAGGGCACAGTCCAGATCGAGGGTGGGATGGTGGGCCAGGTATACATTGGGTCGCAGGGCACAGTCCCGGGAGAGGCTGGCGTTTATTCTTTGGATTGTGGCAGGGTGGAAGTCCTTCCTCCTTAGAAGGGTTGACACCACGATCCTTGAGTTGGGGAAGATTGCGGAGGCCTTCTCAATCACTCCCCGAAGTGAAGTCGCCACCCTCTCCTGCTGAGCACGCAGGTCGTTGCTTCCGGTGTGTATGATTATGTGGCTTGGCGACCAGAGCTGGGCCTTATCAAGCAGCTCCATGGCACTCTGCGTTGTTGGGCACCACACCTTTCTTGTTTTGTGTCTAGGGAAATGTTTCTTCTCCTGAACAAACTTCCCATTTGAGTAAATCAACAGGATGATGTCAGCCAGTGTTTCTTCTGGACTGTAGGGGGCAGAGGGGGGGCTGGTGGGTGTTTATAGCTGGGGTGTGGCTGGTCTGTGCCGGTGCTGCTGTCAGTGGGAGGCTGTTCTGTGGGCTGGGGAGGAGGGGTGCAGCAGGCAGGGCTGGGGAAACCTGGCTGGTTGAGCTGGGCTCCTCTGCTGTGTGAGGGCAGGTCATAGAGTGGGGATCTAGCTGCTCCTGCAGCCTGTCCTCTGTTCTCTTTCTCTCCTGCAGCTCCTCTCTTAGTGTGGTCAGATCGTTATTACTGTTCTGCCTGTCTTTTTGGAGCTCTCTCACCTCCTTTGTTAGATCAGCCAGCTCTCTCTTGAGTCCGTCTCTCTCTTGCTGAACCTATTTTCAGCTGTGTTGCAAGGCTGCTGTCCTGCTCTGTCCGCAGCTTGGTTAGCAGCTCCTCTAAGGTGTGGTTGTCTGGTTGCTGTTTGCTCACGCTCTCCCTGAGCAGGACCACCTCCCCCTCCAGTTTGGTGAACTCATCCCTCATGGCAGCCATGGTGGTGAGGAGGGCCTGAGCCTGCTCTGCACTGGGGCATGTCCTCCACTATGGCGGGAAGAGAGGTGCTGGATGTGCCTTTTTGGATGGGGATAGTAGGGGTGAGGGTGGTGCTGGTGGAGTTTGTCTTGTGGGAGGGCATGTCACTGGTGGTGTCCTTCTCTCTCTCTGCGCTCTCCTTAATGGTCTGAAAGTCTGTTTCAAACAACCTAATGTTACCTTGCACCATGACAGTCCCAGTCTTGTAGAGGTTGATTGTTATCGTGGTGCTGTCAGGGTCGTCTGTCTCTCTGACTTTCAGCTTCCACCCATTACAGATTCCCTCTTTCTTTATGGATGGGTAGTGAGAGCAGACTGCTGAGCACCATGCATTTGGCTGGTCAGTGAGGAAGATGAGATTACTCACGTCAACGCTTTTGGTAGAGGTCTGCAAAAAGGGCCTCCACTTTAGTAGTGTCTGTTTAAAAGCTTTCCTCGTTGTGTCATTTTTGGCCACTGGAGGGTAGAGAATGGATTCAGCGCTGAGGGGGAGTGGGGACATGGTGCCTGTGGGCTCTGCTGCTGCCGCTGCTGCTCTGTTCTGCTGCCATGGCAACCAATTTGTTTGTCTGCTGCTGTTGTTAGCTAGCTATTTTAGTTCAATAACCAGCTAAAAGAGTGACAAATCTTTACACAAAAAAAACAGAAGACATGTTTAAAGTTAGTCCGTGCTCCTTTTTGGTTGACTCACTCAGTTTGGTCGTTTGATGTAGTTGTATTGTTATATAAGTATTCATACACATAGCTCATATAAACAAAGACATTCCGTCGTAAGAACACATACACCCAGCCACAAGACTGACCCCCTCTATTGGTCGGATGCTCAGGATAAGGCTCTGCTGTGCACCAATGGGGCTTCTGCTCTGGCTAGAGCAAGGCCCGCCTCCAACCCTCCGACCAGTCAAGAAGACCGAAACGACAAGACTCCACCTACTTTATTCTATGTATAAAAATGAATGTAACCGTTGTATAGGCCCTCTTTTTCACCTGGCTCCTTGCCGAGTTATGTGAACTAGGTCCGTGCACGTAAAACTGCGGGACAAGATATCTCTGACTCATTAAAACTGTCTTTTGTTACAACTGAAATCCACTCTGTCCAGCGTCCGTGATTTGGTCTCAACTCTCCAGTTTTTGAACACTAACAGTATTAACTCTCCTTGCTAGGTTTGTTCGAGCTCGTTTCCTCTGGCTAGCTTGTTAGTCTGCTGGCTAGTTCTTTGTTTTGTAGCAAGCTAGCTAGAGTCAAAACTTCTTAACTTGAGGCGCAAAATTACTTTTTTTCTATTCTGAATGAATAGAGTTGTTGTTCATCACTTCTTGTCTGGAATTCTTTTTCGATTAGAGTGTTTATCTCATTCTAAAAACCAAAAAATATGAAATATATCAGGAGCTCATGTTGAGCATGACTCTCTCTCAATTCAATTCAATTTCAATTCAATTCAAGGGCTTTATTGGCATGGGAAACATGTCTCTCTCTCTCGCTCTCTCGCACCTCTCACTCACACCTCTCTCGCTCTCTCGCACCTATCTCTCGCTCTCTCGCATCTCTCTCTCGCTCTCTCGCACCTCTCACTCGCACCTCTCGCTCTCTCTCGAGCCTCTCACTCGCACCTCTCTCTCCCTATCGCATACCTCTCTCTCTGCCTCTCGCATACCCCTCTCTCTCCCTCTCGCGTACCCCTCTCTCTCCCTCTCGCGTACCTCTCTCCCTCCCTCTCACGTACCTCTCTGTTTCTTTCCCTCTCTCTCTTTTTCCATCTCTCTCGCACCTCTCTCTCTCTCGCACCTCTCTCTGCTCTGGGCTATATGGTATAGGAATTATACACTATACAGTTTATTAGGTACACCCATCTAGTACCAGGTCGGACCCCCCTGTAGCCAAGAAGGGATGCACCTGGACAGCAACAATGTTTAACGTTGTTCATTTGGTATCAAGGGACCTAACGTGTGCCAGGAAAACATTCCCCACACCATTACACCATCGCCACCAGCCTGTACAGATGACACCAGGCAGGATGCAGAATTGCGCCAAATCCTGACTCTGCAATCAGGATGACGCAACAGGAACCGGGATTTGTCGGACCAGGCAATGTTTTTCCACACCTCAGTTGTCCAGTGTTGGGGGTCGCGTGTCCACTGGAGCTGCTTCTTCTTGTTTTTAGCTGATAGGAGTGGAACTCGTTGTGGTTGTCTGCTGCAATAGCTTGACGAGGACTGATGAGTGCATTCTGAGATGTCGCTCTGCACACCACTGTTGTGCTGCGCTGTTATTGGCCCGTTTGGGGCCTGTTAACCCTTCTCCTTTGACCTCTCTTATCAATGAGCTTTTATCGCCCACAGGACTGCCGCTGTCTGGCTGATTTTTGTTTGTCGCACCGTTCTCAGTAAACCCTGGACACTGCCATGCGTAAAAAGCCCAGGAGGCTGGCCGTTTCTGAGATACTGGAACGCTCAAACCACGCTCAAAGTCTCTTAGGTCACTCGTTTTGTCCATTCTAACTTCAATAGAACAGTAACTGAATGCCTCGATGCCCGTCTACCTGCTTTATATAGCAAGCCACGACCACGTGACTCACTGCCTGTAGGAGCAAACCTTTTCATGAACGGGGTGGTGTACCTAATAAACTGGCTACTGAGTCTATTTCAGTACAGTATGTCGCCAGTGGTTTTGCAGATCAGAGATGGGTACTTAGCTATTTTAATGAAGGATTAAAAGACGAATCAAAAGTTATTGGTCGCATATTTAGCAGATGTATGTATGCATGTGTGTGTGTGTGTGTGTGTGTGTGTGTGTGTGTGTGTGTGTGTGTGTGTGTGTGTGTGTGTGTGTGTGTGTGTGTGTGTGTGTGTGTGTGTGTGTGTATACAGTCCTATACAGTCATGGCCAAAGGTTTTGAGAATGACACAAATATAAATTTTCAAACTGCTGCCTCAGTTTGTATGATGGCAATTTGCGTATACTCCATAATGCTACGAAGAGTGATCAGATGAATTGGAATTAATTGCAAAGTCCCTCTTTGCCATGCAAATTAACTGAATCCCCACCAAAATTCCACTGCATTTCAGCCCTGCTACAAAAGGACCAGCTGACATCATGTCAGTCATTCTCTCATTAACACAGGTGTGAGTTTTAACAAGGACAAGGACAAGGCTGGCGATCACTCTGTCATGCTGATTGAGGTCGAAAAACAGACTGGAAGCTTCAAAAGGAGGGTGGTTCTTGGAATCATTGTTCTTCCTCTGTCAGCCATGGTTACCTGCAAGGAAACACCTGCCGTCATCATTATTTTGCACAAAAAGGGCTTCACAGGTAAGGATATTGCTGCAAGTAAGATTGCACCTAAATCAACAATTTATTGGATCATCAAGAACTTCAAGGAGAGCAGTTCAATTGTCGTGAAGAAGGCTTCAGGGCGCCCAAGAAAGTCCAGCAAGCGCCAGGACCGTCTCCTAAAGTTGATTCAGCTGCGGAATCGGGGCACCACCAGTACAGAGCTTGCTCAGTAATGGCAGCAGGCAGGTGTGAGTGCATCTGCACGCACAGTGAGGTGAAGACTTTTGGAGGATGTCCTAGTGTCAAGAAGGGCAGCAAAGAAGCCACTTATCTCCAGGAAAAACATCAGGGACAGACTGATATTCTGCAAAAGGTACAGGGATTGCACTGCTGAGGACTGGGGTAAAGTAATTTTCTCTGATGAATCCCCTTTCCGATTGTTTGGGGCATCGGGAAAAAAGCTTGTCCGGAGAAGACAAGGTGAGCGCTACCATCAGTCCTGTGTCATGCCAACAGTAAAGTATCCTGAGACCATTCATATGTGGTGTTGCTTCTCAGCCAAGGGAGTGGGCTCACTCACAATTTTGCCTAAGAACACAGCCATGAATAAAGAATGGTACCAACACATCCTCCAAGGAACAGTTTGGTGATGAACAATGCCTTTTCCAGCATGACGGAGCATCTTGCCATAAGGCAAAAGTGATAACTAAGTGACTCGGGGAACAAAACATCGATATTTTGGGTCCATGGCCAGGAAACTCCCCAGACCTTAATCCCATTGAGAACTTGTGGTCAATCCTCAAGAGGCGGGTGGACAAACAAAAACCCCAAAATTCTGACAAACTCCAAGCATTGATTATGCAAGAATGTGCTGCCAACAGTCAGGATGTGGCCTAGAAGTTAATTGACAGCATGCCAGGGCGGATTGCAGAGGTCTTGAAAAAGAAGGGTCAACACTGCAAATATTGACTCTTTTCATCAACCTCAAGTAATTGTCAATAAAAGCCTTTGACACTTATGAAATGTTTGTAATTATACTTTAGTATTCCATAGTAACATCTGACAAAAATATCTAAAGACACTGAAGCAGCAAACTTTGTGGAAATTAATATTTGTGTCATTCTCAAAACTTTTGGCCACGACTGTATATATAAACTCAGCTAAAAAATAAACGTCTCTTTTTCAGGACCCTGTCTTTCAAAGATAATTCGTAAAAATCCAAATAACTTCACAGATCTTCATTGTAAAGGGTTTAAACACTGTTTCCCATGCATGTTCAATGAACCATAAACAATTAATGAACATGCACCTGTGGAACAGTCGTTAAGACACTAACAGCTTACAGACTGTAGGCAATTAAGGTCACAGTTATGAAAACTTAGGCCACTAAAGAGGCCTTTCTACTGACTCTGAAAAACACCAAAAGAAAGATGCCCAGGGTCCTTGCTCATCAGTGTGAACGTGCCTTAGGCATGCTGCAAGAAGGCACGAGGACTGCAGATGTGGCCAGGGCAATACATTACAATGTCCGTACTGTGAGACGCCTAAGACAGCGCTACAGGGAGACAGGACAGACAGCTGATCGTCCTCGCAGATTCAGACCACTTGTAAAAACACCTGCACAGGATCGGTACATGCGAACATCACACCTGCAGGACAGGTACAGGATGGCAACAACAACTGCCCGAGTTACACCAGAAATGCACAATCCCTCCATCAGTGCTCAAACTGTCTGCAATAGGCTGAGAAAGGCTGGACTGAGGGCTTGTAGGCCTGATGTAAGGCAGATCCTCACCAGACATCACCGGCAACAATGTCGGCTATGGGCACAAACCCACCATCGCTGGACCAGACAGGACTGGCAAAAAGTGCTCTTCACTGACGAGTCGCGATTTTGCCTCCCCTGGGGTGATGGTCGGATTCACGTTTATCGTCGAAGGAATGAGCGTTACACCGAGGTCTGTACTCTCATGTGATACCCTTCCTACAGGCTCATCCTGACATGACCCTCCAGCATGACAATGCTGCCAGCCATACCGCTCGTTCTGTGCGTGATTTCTTGCAAGACAGGAATGTCAGTGTTCTGCCATGGCCAGCGAAGACCCCGGATCTCAATCCCATTGAGCACGTCTGGGACCTGTTGGATCAGAGGGTGAGGGCTAGGGCAAATCCCATCAGAAATGTCTGGGAACTTGCAGGTGCCTTGTTGGAAGAGTGGGGCAACATCTCACAGCAAGAACTGGCAAATCTGGTGCTGTCCATGAGGAGGAGATGCACTGCAGTACTTAATGCAGCTGGTGGCCACACCAGATACAGACTGTTACTTTTGATTTTGACCCCCCCTTTGTTTAGGGACAAATTATTCCATTTCTGTTAGTCACATGTCTGTGGAACTTGTTCAGTTTATGTCTCAGTTGTTGAGTCTTGTTATGTTCATACAAATATTTACACATGTTAAGTTTGCTGAAAATAAACGCAGTTGACAGTGAGAGGTCATTTCTTTTTTTGCAGAGTTTATGTGTGTGTGTGTGTGTGTGTGTGTGTGTGTGTGTGTGTGTGTGTGTGTGTGTGTGTGTGTGTGTGTGTGTGTGTGTGTGTGTGTGTGTGTGTGTATGGGATGTATGGACATTATTGACGGTATATTAATAGTATATGTAGTATATCTGTAGAATATATAGAATATTATATGTACAGTAATAGACAGGATAGGCCTTGACTAGAATACAGTATATACATATGAAATGAGTAAAACAGTATGTAAACATTATTAAAGATACTAGTGTTCCATTATTAAAGTCACTAGTGATTCCACGTCTATGTACATAGGGCAGCAGCCTATAAGGTGCAGGGTTGAGTAACCGGGTGGTAGCCGGCTAGTGACTAAAGTTCAGGGCAGGGTACTGGGCGGAGGCCGGCTAGTGGTGACTATTTAACAGTCTGATGGCCTTGAGATTAGAAACTGCTTTTCAGTCTCTCGATCCCAGCTTTAATGCACCTGTACTGACCTCGCCTTCTGGATGGTAACGGGGTGAACAGGCCGTGACTCAGGTGGCTGAGGTCCTTGGTGATCTTCTTATCCTCCCTGTGACTCCGGGTGCTGTACATGTCCTGAAGGGCACGCAGTATGCCGTCGGTGATGTGTTGGGTAGACCGCACCACCCCCTGGAGAGAGAGCTGCGGTCAGCATTTTGTTGTCTCCAAAAATGTTGATGCAGTATTGGAAAGACCATTGTGGTTTACACCAGAAATTACTCTCAATTGGATTTCATTCAATCCTGCCAGGTTGCCTGGATAGAAATCCACTGAGAGGAATTACTGTGAATATTTATGCACGCTCAAGTTTTCATTTTTTTCATTTTTTTTCTTGTTTGTTTCACAATAAAAAAAAATATCTTCAATCTTCAAAGTGGTAGGCATGTTGTGTAAATCAAATGATACAACCCCACCAGTTTGTAAGGTAACAAAATAGGAAAAATGCCAAGGGGGTGAATACTTTCTCAAGGCACTGTAGGTAGGGCATAGTGTGCCATTTGGGATGCATCCTCGTATCCAGGTGTTTAATAGGTGAACGTGGGCTCCCAGTAGGGCTGACAGAAATCCCAAACTCACATTTTCCCTTCTAGCTATTGATCCGTTCGCCCTGTGGAAAACCAGGCATTGCAGATATTCCTGGTGGCAAAACAGTTGACGCTAGGTCATATTCATTAGGCATGAAATGTCTACAGATTGAAACAGGGAGAGACTACCTGGACTTTCTTTTCCTATGCCAAATACTTTCTTTAACGTTGTGCCTTAATGAACGTGATCCAGGTCTATTTTCTCATCTTAGGACAAGACGTGAGAAAGATCATAGTTATGAGAGTTATGAGAGTTACCACACCGACACGGCAATTATTACAGTAGCTAGCCGTCGCCAGTGTCACTGCCGTCAAATGAAGTAGACCAAAGCGCAGCGTGGTGAGTGTACATATTCCGTTTTATTAGGATGACGCGAACAAATACAATAAATAATAAACAACCGTGAAGCTTAAGGGCTAAGTGCCACAAACAACGTTAACTTCCCATACTGAAAGGAGGGAAAGGGCTACCTAAGTATGGTTACCAATCAGAGACAACGATAGACAGCTGTCTTGAGAACCATGCCCGGCCAAAACATAGAAATACAAAATCATAGAAAACAAAAACATAGAATGCCCACCCCAAACCACACCCTGACCAAACCAAATAGAGACATAAAAAGGCTCTCTAAGGTCAGGGCGTGACAGCCAGGCAATAAACCTGCCATCCTCTCCGTGGTACAAGATCTTCTTCAAGAGGTAGACACTGAAAAGCATTGAACGATTTACAAATCAAAGTCCAGACACTAATATTGGTTTGACTTAAAAGCCTCTACATCAATGGAAAGCGCACTAGATATTGGTTTTACTTAAAAGCCTCTTAAAAAGTGTTTGCACTATAAAGTGTATGGATCATTTAGTTATTTTATCTTGTGGATATAAGTCATTATTTTTCAGATCATTACTCTCTGATTCCAAGAATCACCTGTGGATGTTTAGATTATTATTTTTGTTGTCGTTGTTGCAAGATGTTCTTTATCACAGGAGTCCGTATATACTGAATAGTCAAATATAAAACTATCTAAGCCTGAAGCATTCTGTGCCAGGTCTGTGTCTACTTACGAGGAGGTTGTTAGTCATACATACACACTGGAAACTAATGGTTCACCTGATTTCAGCTTGTTAATACAACACAATGGAATTTTAACAATATAACACAGCTATTAAACCAGAATAAAAATGATTTATCGTTCTACAAAGAATTTTTGAGATTGAGAAAGGTTCTTTATAGGAGGCTGTTAGTCATACGTACACACTGAAAACCTAACCTTCTGTAAATGTTTATTTGAATTAAATGTAACCTTTATTTAACTAGGCAAGTCAGAACAAATTCTTGTTTTACAATGACGGCCTACCCCGACCAAACCCGGACGATGCTGGGCCAATTGCCTCTAGCACTGAGATGCAGTGACTTAGACCACTGCGCCACTTGGGAGTCTTAAGAACCATTCTCAATCTCAGGTTCTATGTAGAATGATACAGCACCTATATTCTGGTTTAATAGCTGTGTTATATTGTTAAAATTCCATTGTGTTTTATAACCACGTTGAATCAGGTGTGCTAGCTCTGGCACAGCCGGGGGTCCCTGAGGAGAGAAGAGAGAACTGCTACCGTTCTCAACTGGCCAAACTGCACACGAGTCTTTCACGAGACACCATCACTGGTCATAGTCGTATATAACATGGAATAGTGTAACACAACAGATTAGATCAACCGGAATGACACTCTCACTCTCGGATGCACAAAAAGAGCTGTGAGCAAACCACGCCACAAAATATTCTTATGAGCCACCGACCCCTACGTTTGAACAGTTGCTAAAATTTAAAAGAACACTTTTCTGAACTGTAAAGAACCACTGAAGGACTTGAAGGGTTCTTTGGGTTCAGTACGGTTCCAGAATCATCATTCTAGAACCATCATCCTTCCTAAAGAACCCTTGAGGAACCCTCATTGGTTTTGTGTGTAATGGGTTGATATCACCATTTTCAGATGAAGTTCGGAGAAAGAAGAGAGGAAAGAAGAACGTTTCACTGTCTGTGAGGGAGGTGAGGCTCCATGGTGTAAACCTTTCCAATCCGGCTCCACGGTGTAAACCTTTCCAATCCGGCTCCATGGTGTAAACCTTTCCAATCCGGCTCCATGGTGTAAACCTTTCCAATCCGGCTCCATGGTGTAAACCTTTCCAATCCGGCTCCATGGTGTAAACCTTTCCAATCCGGCTCCATGGTGTAAACCTTTCCAATCCGGCTCCATGGTGTAAACCTTTCCAATCCGGCTCCATGGTGTAAACCTTTCCAATCCGGCTCCATGGTGTAAACCTTTCCAATCCGGCTCCATGGTGTAAACCTTTCCAATCCGGCTCCATGGTGTAAACCTTTCCAATCCGGCTCCATGGTGTAAACCTTTCCAATCCGGCTCCATGGTGTAAACCTTTCCAATCCGGTTCACTTTTAAGGACGAACAATAAAAATAAAATGAAAGACCGCACTGACTGTTAACTGTACCTCCAATAACAATGAAACAGCCATTTAAGAATCCAGTATGTAAACATTTGAAGAGATATCCAGTATGTAAACATTTGAAGAGATATCCAGTATGTAAACATTTGAAGAGATATCCAGTATGTAAACATTTGAAGAGATGGAAGCCTTTCCCTTCTACTCTATTCCCTTTGTATGGACAGCATCTGTTGTACCTGTGATGCCAGACAAAACTGAGATGCCAGACAAACCTGTGATGCCAGACAAAACTGTGATGCCAGACAAAACTGTGATGCCAGACAAACCTGTGACGCCAGACAAAACTGTGATGCCAGACAAAACTGTGATGCCAGACAAAACAGTGATGCCAGACAAAACTAGCCGTGTGTCATCAGGTAAAAGGATAAGTAAGACGTGTACCTTTTACAGCCGGTCTTCACAGTATCTCCCCACCTGTCTCATTGTTCCCCATGTCTGTGGTCCTGCCAGGTCCCTACCACTGCAGCTGCCGGTGACTGTAACTACTCACACAGCCACTGGAGAGGGAGGGAGATGGACAGAGAGGAGAGAGGTAGAGCACGAGGGAAGAGAGAGAGGGAGATAGACAGAGAAGAGTGTGAGAGAGAGCACGAGGGAAGAAAGATGGAGAGGGAGAGGGACAGAGAGGGAGGGGTGGGGATAAAGAAAATAATGTTGCTCTATGGATAGATAGAACAGGTAAAGGAGGGGAAGTGGTTGTCGTGGGAGATATAAAGAAACAAAGAGAGAGAGAAATTTGAAAGGATATCCAATGGCAAACAATATAGAAAGTAAAAGCCTTCAATCACCTAGTGTCACTTGTTGGGTCCTGAAACTTGCCTACGTCTGCTCTGCTTTAAGGAGGTCTTAGAGCCGTTCACAGGTTGTGATCAGAATGCAAATAACCATACAGTCCAAATATTAATGTACGCTCCCTAGACTGACATCAAGACGTGAGACAGACTAAATGACACACAGGCAAACCAAGGTACGTATGTATGTAGCTGTATTAGAGATCCTACTGTATGTAGCTGTATTAGAGATCCTACTGTATGTAGCTGTATTAGAGATCCTACTGTATGTAGCTGTATTAGTGGTCCTACTGTATGTAGCTGTATTAGAGATCCTACTGTATGTAGCTGTATTAGAGATCCTACTGTATGTAGCTGTATTAGAGATCCTACTGTATGTAGCTGTATTAGAGATCCTACTGTATGTAGCTGTATTAGAGATCCTACTGTATGTAGCTGTATTAGAAATCTTACTGTATGTAGCTGTATTAGTGGTCCTACTGTATGTAGCTGTATTAGTGGTCCTACTGTATGTAGCTGTATTAGAGATCCTACTGTATGTAGCTGTATTAGAGATCCTACTGTATGTAGCTGTATTAGAGATCCTACTGTATGGAGCTGTATTAGAGATCCTACTGTATGTAGCTGTATTCACCGGATAAATGGATTTAAAAGCTGACAGTCTGCACTTTAGCCTCATAGTCGTTTGATTACAAATCCAAACTTCTTTAGTTTAAAATCATAAAAAGAAAAGATGCGTCACTGTCCCATTAATTACAGAGGGCTCTGTATTAGCGTCTTACATACATTATGCAAAGTAGGTCATTCGTTTGGCCTGCTCCTCTTGTGCAAACTTCTCCAGTTCTCCACAGATTAGAAGGGTACCTTCTCCCGACTGCTGTTTCCAGATCTATCCACAGATTAGAAGGGGACCTTCTCCTGACTGCTGTTTCCAGATCTCTCCACAGATTAGAAGGGTACCTTCTCCTGACTGCTGTTTCCAGATCTCTCCATAGATTAGAAGGGTACCTTCTCCTGACTGCTGTTTCCAGATCTCTACACCACTTTTCAATGTGATTTAGATCTGGACTCATTGATTACCACTTCAGAACAGTCCAGCATTTTGTTTGGAACCGTTCCTGGGTGTTTTTTGAAGTGTGTTTGGGGGTTCATTGTCCTGCTGGAAGACCCATGACCTTCGACGGAGGCCCAGCTTTCTGACACCGAGTCCGACACTGCTCTCCAAAATGCCTTGGTATTCTCCTGATTTCATGATGCCATGCACACGTTCATGGCACCCTGTGCCAATGGCAGCAAAGCGACCGCAAAACATCACTGAACCTTCTCCATATTTAACTGTAGGGAAGGTGTTATATTCTTTGAAGGCTTACTTTTGTTTTCTGTAAACGTAAAGATGGTGTGCTTTACCAAATAGCTCTAATTTGGTCTAATCTGTTCACAGGACATTCTCCCAGGAGGATATTGACTTGTTCTGGTGTGTTTTGACACATCAGTGGGCTCCTTCTGGGTCCCCTACCGTTTAACCCCCTTTCATTGAGTTGGCAACGAATGGTGCGAGTTGAAACTGTCTTACCTTGTGTCTGAAGTTCAGCTTGAATCTGTGTGGCAGTTGATCGGGATGCTTTCTCCACCGTTCAAACAATCCTTCGCTGCGATATTCCCATCAGGTTTTCTCTTGCGTCCACGTCCAGGGAGGTTGGCTACAGCCTTAAACTTCTTAATAAAATTACGTACGGTGGAAACAGGAACACCTGCGACTCACCACAGGTGATTTCAATTCCAAAGTTAAGAAGAATCACCTGCTTGAAATCTCATTATTTCGAACTAATTCTAGAAGGTGCCGATAATATTGTCCGGACCTTTTTAGGATTTATTTAGTTGAATAAGCTAACATTTTAGTAAATTATTCAGATTTGTTTTGTTCAACTGCAACACAAAGACATACATATGTGGATACCTAAAGATTTTAATTTTCTTTTCCCCAAACGTTTTTCTGGAAGAAAGTGCAAGGGTGCCAACATTTTTGTCCATGACTGTATGTGTGGCCAAGCGTGTGCCTGACGAACAGTCCATTCCAGTTCTATTAAGGGTGTCCTGCTGTGTCATGTAGGGTGGGGTGGTGAGGTGGGTTGAGGAGGGCCACTAGACCCACGTGTTTTACTGGCGATTTGCTCCATTATGGCTGTGCTGTGGTAGGACTGAAGATTATAGTATACAGCAGGGGGGGGTCAGAGATAGATGGGGGTCGTCAGAGGGAAGCAGGGGGCTCTTCATAATCACAATATGTACTAAGACTCTACGTACCGCCCCCTCACCTCTACCATCACAGGCTCAGTCAAGCACGTAATGAACCCCAGAGCCAATGATCGTGCACAGGCATGGGTCGCTATCAATCAGGCAGGGCCTATGGGCTGGGAGGGGGTGCGTGGGAGAAAGAAGAGGCGTTAGGGGGGTCTTGACACACACTAACACACAGACACACACACACACACACTCACACACACACAAACACACACGCACACACCCACCCACCCACACACACACACACACACACACACACACACACACACACACACACACACACACACACACAGGGCAGATGCTGATTCTGAACGTACGATTTTATGAAGAAGGCTAGAGTCATGGGCCATGTTAGTAGCACCAGGGGTTACGTCAGGAGCACCAGGCGTTACGTCAGGAGCACCAGAGGTTACGTCAGGAGCACCACGGGTTACATCAGGAGCACCAGGCGTTACGTCAGGAGCACCAGGCGTTACGTCAGGAGCACCAGGGTTACATCAGTAGCACCAGGGTTACGTCAGTAGCACCAGGGTTACGTCAGTAGCACCAGGGGTTACGTCAGTAGCACCAGGGGTTACGTCAGTAGCACCAGGCGTTACGTCAGGAGCACCAGGGTTACGTCAGGAGCACCAGGCATTACGTCAGGAGCACCAGGGTTACATCAGTAGCAACAGGCGTTACGTCAGGAGCACCAGGGTTACGTCAGGAGCACCAGGGTTATGTCAGGAGCACCAGGGTTACATCAGGAGTTGTTGTCAATGTTGTCCTGTTGTTAGGAAATGACCCGTGCGTTGCAGTGTGTACAGTACATTCCCAGGTGAAAGCTGCACACGAGGAGCAGGAGATAACCAAGAGCACGGGCTGAATTGTGGACAGTGAGTGTACATCAAGATACATCAGGCGGGGGTGTTGGGGAAGCGTTGGTCTGATCCACACACAGTACACCTTACAGCTCCTGCAGCGGTGTAGATCGTCATGTCTCTCCTCGGTGGGTTCATAGTTCTCACAGCAAGTGAGATCCAGCTGCACAATGGGTGAGCTTGAAGACGTCATGACAGAGGAGGCGGAGCTAATGAGAGAGGGAGACTAGATTCCACTGTAGACATACAGATGGGTCGGGTCCGGGAGCTACTTTAACCGCCATAGTTAGGTTGGGTTAGTTGCTTTATTGGTTAATGCATCATATGAAAGGATAGATGTCGGGGTAATTGTACTCTGGACAACATTCTGAAGGCATTGATGTGAAACGTAGATACAACGCTGATTAGGGATACTCACTTGCCTATCGGGTGGCAATGGAGGAAGAAGGAGATTGGGAACAAAGGGAAAATGACATGGCTTGGGAACACTACTCAGAGCCTGTGGCCAGAAAGGGGAAGACTGGGTGGGTGAAATGATGACGAGGTTTTCTAGGGCCTTCATTTTTGTGGAATCCAGCAGAAAAGTTTCCTGAAGGCATAGAGTCAGGCGAAGAGAGAAAACACTGTGTTTTCATGCTTATATAATTATGCATAGTTTACCACCTTGTTAATACTGTTATGTTTTGTGTTTCTTTTTGCTTGTCAAGTTCTGTTCTATCACATCACTCTCTTAGGAACCAGAAGGAGAACGTTGAAATGGTAGAAGTTATCAGTGTTCTATGAGGAATGGAAATAAGAGTGTGCTTGGTGTGACTATAGAAAAGAGGCCATATGTCTCTGAGTTTGTCAAATTCACTGTGAATGTTAATCATGTTTTATTTTTAGATCATGGTTTTTTTTCATCGTTGTTTGTTCTTTTATAAGTAATTTCCAAGTTTATGTAAGTTGAAGAGTAGGAAGCTATTGTTCAAGAGGAGGGACTGTTGGGGTCTGATTTATTGACTAATTGACTGAAATAGACTCATTGATATACTTCGTGATCTGAGGGAAGGAGGGAAATGTATAATGTATATGTTGGATGCAATTAAGCTTGGAATGTACTGAGGGCAGGGAAGACTATCACAGGTGGCTGGCGCTGATAAGGGTGGAGAGCTGGGGATTAGTGAGGAAGGGAGGTCGAGGTCAGGTCAGGTCACGTTAAAAGAGAAGGAACAGTTTATTGCCCGCGTCACTTCATTTCCTGCCTAGCAACAGAGATGTAATGGTTAGAGAGAAGAAGGAGATTCCACCCCAAACTGGAGTATATATACAGTGCCTTGCGAAAGTATTCGGCCCCCTTGAACTTTGCGACGTTTTGCCACATTTCAGGCTTCAAACATAAATATATAAAACTGTATTTTTTGTGAAGAATCAACAACAAGTGGGACACAATCATGAAGTGGAACGACATTTATTGGATATTTCAAACTTTTTTAACAAATCAAAAACTGAAGAATTGGGCGTGCAAAATTATTCAGCCCCTTTACTTTCAGTGCAGCAAACTCTCTCCAGAAGTTCAGTGAGGATCTCTGAATGATCCAATGTTGACCTAAATGACTAATGATGATAAATACAATCCATCTGTGTGTAATCAAGTCTACGTATAAATGCACCTGCACTGTGAAAGTCTCAGAGGTCCGTCAAAAGCGCAGAGAGCATCATGAAGAACAAGGAACACACCAGGCAGGTCCGAGATACTGTTGTGAAGAAGTTTAAAGCCGGATTTGGATACAAAAAGATTTCCTAAGCTTTAAACATCCCAAGGAGCACTGTGCAAGCGATAATATTGAAATGGAAGGAGTATCAGACCACTGCAAATCTACCAAGACCTGGCCGTCCCTCTAAACTTTCAGCTCATACAAGGAGAAGACTGATCAGAGATGCAGCCAAGAGGACCTTGATCACTCTGGATGAACTGCAGAGATCTACAGCTGAGGTGGGAGACTCTGTCCATAGGACAACAATCAGTCGTATATTGCACAAATCTGGCCTTTATGGAAGAGTGGCAAGAAGAAAGCCATTTCTTAAAGATATCCATAAAAGGTGTCGTTTAAAGTTTGCCACAAGCCACCTGGGAGACACACCAAACATGTGGAAGAAGGTGCTCTGGTCAGATGAAACCAAAATGTAACTTTTTGGCAACAATGCAAAACGTTATGTTTGGCGTAAAAGCAACACAGCTAAACACACCATCCCCACTGTCAAACATGGTGGTGGCAGCATCATGGTTTGGGCCTGCTATTCTTCAGCAGGTACAGGGAAAATGGTTAAAATTGATGGGAAGATGGATGGAGCCAAATACAGGACCATTCTGGAAGAAAACCTGATGGAGTCTGCAAAAGACCTGAGACTGGGAGGGAGATTTGTCTTCCAACAAGACAATGATCCAAAACATAAAGCAAAATCTACAATGGAATGGTTCAAAAATAAACATATCCAGGTGTTAGAATGGCCAAGTCAAAGTCCAGACCTGAATCCAATCGAGAATCTGTGGAAAGAACTGAAAACTGCTGTTCACAAATGCTCTCCATCCAACCTCACTGAGCTCGAGCTGTTTTGCAAGGAGGAATGGGAAAAAATGTCAGTCTCTCGATGTGCAAAACTGATAGAGACATACCCCAAGCGACTTACAGCTGTAATCGCAGCAAAAGGTGGCGCTACAAAGTATTAACTTAATGGGGCTGAATAATTTTGCACGCCCAATTTTTCAGTTTTTGATTTGTTAAAAAAGTTTGAAATATCCAATAAATGTCGTTCCACTTCATGATTGTGTCCCACTTGTTGTTGATTCTTCACAAAAAAATACAGTTTTATATCTTTATGTTTATAGCCTGAAATGTGGCAAAAGGTCGCCAAGTTTAAGGGGGCCGAATACTTTCGCAAGGCACTGTATATATATACCATCAGTGGTGGAACCATGTCTTTATCTGATGCGGCTGTATTGACCCAATGGACGAATAAACTTGGTGTGAGCTTTCATAGTGTCCGTCGAGTTCTTACTCTGATAACTAGAACCTAACACTACTAATCTCTCAGCAGATATGCCTTATCACAGACAATAAAAAACATTAACAAATCCTGGTTGAAAGATTTCCTGCTTATTCCCTCCCGTTTCCAAGAATCTTTCAACCATGATTACTGGAAAACTTGGGAAAATTACCAGAATTTTGAAACCTTACCTGCAAGTCACATTATGCTTGCCTTGGAAAATGGTTTGTTATTCCTATTGGTATCCAGAGTATCTCTTGGTCAGCACAGGGGAGGTGTGTAATGTCACTCCACATACAGTGCCTTCGGAAAGCACAGCCTCATTCTAAAATGTATTTAAAAAATGACAGAGCAAAAATAGGTTTTTAGAAATGTTTACAAATTTATTATGAATAAAAAACTGCAATATTTACAGAAGTATTCAGACTAGAGGTCGAACGATTATGATTTTTTCAACGCCGATACCGATACCGATTATTGGAGGACCAAAAAAAAACTGATACCGATTATTCGGACGATTTAAAAAAATATGTATTTGCAATAATGACAATTACAACAATACTGAATGAACACTTATTTGAACTTAATATAATACATCAATAAAATCAATTTAGCCTCAAATAAATAATGAAACAAGTTCAATTTTGTCAGGATTTGGCCAGGGTTGTTCCGGTTTTTGGTCACTAGATGCCCCCATTGTGCTTTTTGACCTTTTGTTTTCCCTTGATCCCAATTATTATTTGCACCTGTGCCTCGTTTCCCCTGATTGTATTTAAACCCTTAGTTTTCCTCAGTTCTTTGCTCTGTGTTTGTATGTTAGCACCCAGCCCTAGTATTCTGTGAACTCTTGTTGATCCCGGTGGACTCTCTTGTGGAATTCTGTTTTTGTTCTTGTTTATTTATTTTTGAGTATCTTTTGAGGCTTTTTATGCTATTCCTACCACCTTGTGGATTTACCTTTTTGTCTTGGAGGATTACCTTTGTTCTTGTGGAATTCCTTTTGAGGTTGTGGAGTTACATGTTTTCCTGAAGGACTTCTCTTTTTACTTCATTAAATACACCGTCTCAAGTACTGCTGTGTCTGCCTCATCTTCTGGGTTCTGCCGACTATTCGTGGCTCAGTAGGTTAAGTGACTGTTTCTCACTCCGGAGACCCGGGTTCGTAACCGGGTCCTGACAGAAACACAGAGCCAAAAATGAACCCAGAGGCAGCCAGTTCCCAGGACCTTGTTGCCATGCTGTCCCACCACCAGGAGACTGTCCAACGCCACGAAGCCGCTCTGGTTCTGCAAGAGGCCTTAATGGCTAGACATTCTCATCTTCTGTCGGAGATGCTGACTTCCATAAAGCAGATATCTGATCGACTTACCCCGGCAACAGTTCCCGTCCCAGTACCTCAGATTCACGTACCCATGGCAGTTAATCCCCTGGCTGAACCTCGTCTTCCACCTCCCCAACGGTTCTCAGGTTATCCAAGTGCTTGTAAAGGGTTTCTCACCCAATGTTCTCTCTCCTTCGAGCTGCAACCCTCGTCGTTCCCCACCGACCGGTCTAAGATCGCATATATCATCACCCTGCTGTCGGAAAAAGCCCTGGCCTGGGCTACTGCTGTGTGGGATGCCCATAATTCCTGCTGTGCCAGCTACTCTGCCTTTGCTGAGGAATTCAAGCGAGTGTTTCAAGGCCCAAGCAGTGGTCCTGACTCAGCCAAACAGCTCCTGACTCTCCACCAAGGTCGGCGCAGCGTGACGGACTATGTCATCCAGTTCCGCACGGTAGCAACAGCGAGTGGCTGGAACAACGAGGCGCTCACGGTGTGCTTTCTGAAAGGCCTTTCCGACACTATCCAAGATGAACTGGCCACTCGGGAACCACCGGACAATCTCGAGTCCCTGATCAAGTTGGCCTCACGCATTGACCAGCGTCTGAGAGAGAGAGAACTCAACCGTAGACCTCTAGCCCCTATCAGTCCCAGCTCCGAGTCCCCACCTTTATCCTCGCTGGCTCCACCGGAACCCATGCAGATTGGACGTATCTCCCAGGCTGAGAGAGACCGCCGGATGAGGGAGCGACGCTGTCTATATTGTGGCAAACCGGGCCATTTCCGTTCCACGTGTCCCGGGCTCCAGGGAAACGCTCTGTCCCGTACAGACCGGGGGGAACTGTAACGGGAAACATAACCTGTTCCCATCCGTCCAACTCCCGTCTGCTCATTCCAGTCACCCTTTCCTGGGACAACCACAAGCTTCACCTTCAAGCCTTGGTAGACTCTGGAGCCGCAGGTAACTTCATGGATGGTGTCTGGGCGAAGGAGAATGGCGTTCCCTCTGAACCTCTAAGTGACCCCATGAGGGTTACTACATTGGATGGAAGCCCTTTGGGATCTGGACTTGTCACTCATGTCACTACCTCCTTGCGACTTTCAGTTTCACAACACCAGGAATTGATGAACTTTCATTTGATCTCCTGTTCCGAGTTCCCTCTCGTCCTTGGATACCCCTGGCTTCACAGCCATAACCCTCACATCGACTGGTCTGTGGGCACTATCAAGCAGTGGGGTCCTACGTGCCAAGCTACTTGTATTTTCTCGAATTCCCCGAGTTCTACTCCCGAGTCTTTAGAATCCATCGACCTGACCCGAGTTCCCGAGTGTTACCATGACCTCAAACTGGTATTTAGCAAACAGAGGGCCACCATGCTACCACCCCATAGACCTTATGATTGCCCCATCGAACTGTTTCCGGGCACTTGCCCCCCCAGGGGTCGGATCTTTTCCCTATCTCCACCCGAACGAGCTGCTATGGATACCTACATCAAGGACGCTCTGGAAGCAGGCCTCATGCGTCCATCCACCTCCCCGGCGGGAGCAGGGTTTTTCTTTGTGGCCAAGAAAGACGGTGGCTTACGTCCTTGCATCGACTACCGGGGACTCAATGCCATAACCGTCCGTAACCGTTACCCGCTACCCCTTATGTCCACAGCCTTCGAGCTGCTCCAGGAAGCAGTTGTTTTCACTAAGCTTGACCTGCGGAACGCATACCATCTTGTGCGGATCAGACCTGGTGACGAGTGGAAGACCGCTTTCAACACGCCTACTGGTCACTATGAATACTTGGTGATGCCCTTCGGCCTGACCAACGCCCCAGTGGTGTTCCAAGCGCTCATAAACGATGTGCTTAGGGATATGCTTAACATATTTGTGTTTGTTTACTTGGATGACATCCTCATATTTTCGAGCTCTCTTCAAGAACACACAAAGCATGTCAGACAAGTACTCAAACGCCTCCTAGACAGCCATCTGTACGTTAAGCCGGAAAAATGTGAATTCCTTTCATCCCGAGTACAATTCCTGGGATTTGTAGTGGAACCCGGTCGAGTCCAAATGGACCCCAGGAAGGTAGGAGCGGTAGCGGATTGGCCCACCCCCAAATCTGTTAAGGAAGTTCAGCATTTCCTGGGCTTCACAAACTTTTACCGTAAGTTCATCAAGAACTTCAGCTTGGTGGCAGCCCCTCTCTCAGCTTTAACCAAGGGTGGCAATGCAAGGTTTTTGTGGGGAAGAGAAGCTGAGACGGCCTTCCAAGGACTCAAGCAGCGCGTCCTCTCTGCTCCCATCCTGATACTACCGACTACGGATGAACCGTTTGTGGTGGAGGTAGACGCCTCAGAGGTTGGTGTTGGAGCTGTCCTGTCTCAGAGGGGTGAAGACAAGAAGCTTCATCCGTGCGCTTTCTTCTCACACCGGCTTACCCAGGCTGAGAGGAACTACGGTGTGGGGGATCGTGAACTCCTAGCGGTTAAGATGGCATTGAAGGAATGGAGACACTGGCTCGAGGGGGCTTCTCACCCGTTTCAAGTGCTCACGGACCACAAAAATCTGGAGTATATCCAGCAGGCGAAGCGGTTGACAAGCTAGACAAGCTAGATGGTCTCTTTTCTCTTTTCTTCAATCGATTCCAGTTTATCCTCACCTATCGGCCCGGGTCGAAGAATCTCAAACCGGATGCCCTGTCCCGAGTCTACGCTCCTGCCATTCGAGATGACACGGACATGCCTGTCCTTCCTGCTGCTAAGATCGTGGCTCCGATCTCGTGGCAAGTTGAGGATACCGTGAGACGAGCTCAAGCTATTGAACCGGACCCGAAAGGAGGCCCTGCCAATCGGTTGTTTGTCCCCAAGGCAGTGAGGACTCAGGTCCTTCTGTGGGGGCACTCCTCTCGCCTCACCTGTCATCCGGGCGTAGGTCGCACCTTGGAGTTCATCCAGCGTAAGTTCTGGTGGCCTACCATAAGAGAAGACGTTGCCATTTTCGTCAATGCCTGCCCTGTGTGCTGCCAGGGCAAATCTTCTCACCTCCGCCCTCAAGGACTCCTTCACCCTTTACCTGTTCCCCACAGACCCCATATCTCGTTGGACTTTATTACTGGCCTTCCTCCATCCCATGGCAATACTACTATCCTAGTCATAATCGACAGGTTTTCTAAGGCGGCCAGGTTCGTCCCTCTGACTAAGTTACCTTCTGCCAAGGAAACTGCTGAGTTGGTAATTAATCATGTGTTCCGAGTCTTCGGCATTCCTCAAGATATGGTTTCTGACAGAGGTCCCCAGTTCGCCTCAAGGTTTTGGAAGGCCTTCTGCCAACTCATGGGGGCTTCTGCCAGTCTATCTTCAGGGTACCATCCGGAGTCCAACGGTCAAACAGAGAGGATGAATCAAGAGCTGGAAACCACCCTCCGATGTATGACTCGTAACAACCCGTCCACACGGTCGTCCTTCATTGTTTGGGCCGAATACGCACACAACACCTTGCGCTCCTCCTCCACTGGTATGTCCCCCACGAGTGTCAGTTTGGCTATGCCCCTCCATTGTTCCCGGACCAGGAGGCAGAAGTCAGAGTGCCTTCAGCCTTGAAGTTCGTCAGACGCTGTCGGCTTATGTGGAGGAAGACCCGTCTTAATCTTATGCGTTCCTCACAGAGGTACCAACAACAAGCCAACAGACGTCGCCGTCCCGGGCCTACCCTGCGCCCCGGCCAGAGAGTCTGGCTCTCCACAAGAGACTTACCACTACGGGTGGAGTCTCGCAAGCTGTCCCAAAAATACATCGGTCCCTTTAAGGTTGCCAGGAGAGTTAACCCAGTTTCTTATCGCCTACACTTACCCAGATCCCTTAAGATTAATCCCACGTTTCACATTTCCTTATTAAAACCTGTTGTTTTTTCTCCCCTTGTCCCGGCAGACAGACCTCCCCCTCCGCCTCGTGTCATTGGAGGCCAGCCGGCTTATACCGTCCATCGGATACTGGATTCCCGCCGGGTGCAGCGGTCCTGGCAGCATCTGGTGGACTGGGAAGGCTACGGTCCCGAGGAGCGCTCCTGGGTTCCTGCCAAAGACATACTGGACCCTGACCTCATTCGTCGGTTCAGGGCCCTCCACCCCGAGAGAGCTGGTAGGAACGTCAGGAGCCGTTCCTAGGGGGGGGATTCTGTCAGGATTTGGCCAGGGTTGTTCCGGTTTTTGGTCACTAGATGCCCCCATTGTGCTTTTTGACCTTTTGTTTTCCCTTGATCCCAATTATTATTTGCACCTGTGCCTCGTTTCCCCTGATTGTATTTAAACCCTTAGTTTTCCTCAGTTCTTTGCTCTGTGTTTGTATGTTAGCACCCAGCCCTAGTATTCTGTGAACTCTTGTTGATCCCGGTGGACTCTCTTGTGGAATTCTGTTTTTGTTCTTGTTTATTTATTTTTGAGTATCTTTTGAGGCTTTTTATGCTATTCCTACCACCTTGTGGATTTACCTTTTTGTCTTGGAGGATTACCTTTGTTCTTGTGGAATTCCTTTTGAGGTTGTGGAGTTACATGTTTTCCTGAAGGACTTCTCTTTTTACTTCATTAAATACACCGTCTCAAGTACTGCTGTGTCTGCCTCATCTTCTGGGTTCTGCCGACTATTCGTGGCTCAGTAGGTTAAGTGACTGTTTCTCACTCCGGAGACCCGGGTTCGTAACCGGGTCCTGACACAATTTGGTTTAAATAAGAAGTAAAAGTGCAATATGTGCCTTGTAAAAAAGCTAACGTTTGAGTTCCTTGCCCAGAACATGAGAACATATGAAAGTTGGTAGTTCCTTTTAACATGAGACTTCAACATTCCCAGGTAAGAGATTTTAGGTTGTAGTTAATATAGTATTTATAGGACTATTTCTCTCTATACCATTTGCATTTCATATACCTTTGACTTTTGGATGTTCTTATAGGCATTATAGTGTTGCCAGTGTAACAGTATAGCTTCCGTACCTCTCCTCACCGCTACCTGAGCTCGAACCAGGAACACATCGACAACAGCCACCCTCGAAGCATCGTTACCCATCACTCCACAAAAGCCAAGAGGAACAACTACTCCTAAGTCTCAGATCGAGTGACGTTTGAAACGCTATTAGCGCACCCCGCTAACTAGTTAGCCATTTCACATCGGTTACACCAGCCAGTAGGCTGATAGGCTTGAAGTCATAAACAGCGCTGTGCTTGCGAAGAGCTGCTGGCAAAACGCACGAAAGTGCTGTTTGAATGAATGCTTACGAGCCTGCTGCTGCCTACCATCGCTCAGTCAGTCTGCTCTATCAAATCATAGACTTAATTATAACATAACACACAGAAATATGAGCCTTTGGTCATTAATATTGTAGGATCTGTAAACTATAATTTCGAAAACAAAACGTTTATTATTTCAGTGAAATACGGAACCATTCGGTATTTTATCTAACGGGTGGCATCCCTAAGTCTAAATATTCTTGTTACATTGCATAACCTTCAATGTTATGTCATAATTACATAAAATTCTGGCAAATTAGTTCGCAATGAGCCAGGCTGTTCAAGCTGTTGCACATACCCTGACTCTGTATGCAATGAACGCAAGAGAAGTGACACAATTTCACCTGGTTAAAATTGCCTGCTAACCTGGATTTATTTTAGCTAAATATGCAGGTTTAAAAATATATACTTCTGTGTATTGATTTTAAGAAAGGCATTGGCATTTATGGTTAGGTACAGTCGTCCAACGATTGTGCTTTTTTCGCAAATGCACTTTTGTTAAATCATCCCCCAACGTTGCATCGATTATATGCAACGCAGGACACGCTAGATAAACTAGTAATATCATCAACCATGTGTAGTTATAACTAGTGATTATGATTGATTGTTTTTTATAAGATAAGTTTAATGCTAGCTAGATACTTACCTTGGCTTCTGCTGCATTCGTGTAACAGGCAGGCTCCCCGTGGAGTGCAATGAGAGGTAGGTGGTTAGAGCGTTGGACTAGTTAACTGTAAGGTTGCAAGATTGGTTCCGCGAGCTGACAATGTGAAAATCTGATGTTCTGCCCCTGAACAAGGCAGTTAACCAACCTTTCCTAGGCCAACATTGAAAATAAGAATGTGTTCTTAACTGACTTGCCTAGTTAAATAAAGGTATAAAAAAATCTTTATTTTTTTCTTTTTTAAATCGGCAAAATCGCCGGCCCAAAAATACCGATTTCCGATTGTTATGAAAACTTGAAATCGGCACTAATTAATCGGCCATTCCGATTAATTGGTCGACCTCTAATTCAGACCCTTTAGTTTAGTCAGTACTTTGTTGAAACAACTTTGTCAGCATCAACTTTTCTTGGGTATAACACTGCAACCTTGGCACACCTGTGTTTTTGGAGTGCTTCCATTCTTCTCTGCAGATCCTCTGAAGTTCTGTCAGGTTGGATGGGGAGCGTTGCTGCACAGATATTTTCAGACCAAAAATACATACATTATTTACATAAGTATTCAGAAAATTGAGTTCAGAAAAATTGAGTTCAGGTGCATCCTGTTTCCAGTGATCATTCTTGAGCTGTTTCTACAACTTGATTGGAGTCCACCTGTGGTAAATTCAATTGATTGAACATGATTTGGCAAGGCCCACACCTGTCTATACAAGGTCCCTCAGTTGACAGTGCATGTCAAAGCAAAAACCAAGCCATGAGGTCGAAGGAATTGTCCATAGAGCTCCGAGACAGGATTGTGTCGAGTTACAGATGTGGGGAAGGGTACCAAAACATTTCTGCAGCATCGAAGGTGCCCAAGAGCACAGTGGCTTCCATCATTCTTAAATGGACAAAGTTTGGAAACAACAAAAGACTCTTCCTAAAACTGGCCACCCGGTCACACTGAGCAATCGAGGGAGAATGGCCTTGCTCAGAAGGACAACCATCTCTGCACCAATCCACCAATCAGGCCTTTATGGTCGAGTGGCCAGGCGGAAGCCAGTCTTCAGTAAAAGGAACATGACAGCCCGCTTGGAGTTTGCCAAAAGGCACCTAAAGAACTCTCAGACCATGAGAAACAAGATTCTCTGGTATGATGAAACCAAAATTGAACTATTTGGCCTGAATGCCAAACATCTGGAGGAAACCTGACACCATCCCTACGTTGAAGCATGGTGATGACAGCATCATGTTGTAGGGATGTTTTTCAGCGGGCAGGGACTGGGAGACTAGACAGGATCGAGGGAAAGATGAATGGAGCAAAGTACAGAGAGATCCTTGATGAAAACCTGCTCCAGAGCGCACAGGACCTCAGAATGGGGTGAAGGGTCACCTTCCAACAGGACAACGCAGGAGTGGCTTTGGACAAGTCTCTGAATGTCATTGAGTGGCCCAGCCAGAGCCTGGACTTGAACCCCATCGAACATCTCTGGAGAGACCTGAAAATAGCTGTGCAGCGACGCTTCCAATCCAACCTGACAGAGTTTGATCGGCAGAGGAGAATGGAAGAAACTCCACAAATACCTGTGTGCCAAGTTTGAAGCATCATACCCAAGAAGACTCAAGGCTGTAATCACTGCCAATATTAGGACACAAGGTGAGACCCAAATGCAGACACAGGAGGTAGATGGTTGAGCTCCGATATTTATCATAACAAAAGGGGTAGGCAAAAGGCAGGTCAGGGACAGGCGAGAGTTCATAAACCAGGTCAGAATCCAAACAGGCATGCTCGAGTATAAGGGGATAGGCAGGTACGAGGCCAGAACAGGGAGAGTGGTCAGGCAGGTGGGTTCGGCGTCAGGACAGGCAAGGGTCAAAACCAGGAGGGCTAGGAAAAGAAATAGGAGCTAAGAAAAATGCTGGCTGACTTGGCAAAACAAGATGAACTGGCACAGAGAGACAGGAAACAGAGATAATGCCCCGGGGATAATAAGCGACACCTGGATGGGGGTGGAGACAAGCACAAGGACAGGTGAAACAGATCAGGGCGTGACAGCCAATGGTGCTTCAACAAAGTACTGAGTAAAGAGTTTGAATGCTTAGGTAAATGTCATATATTTCTAAAACACTGTTTTGCTTTGTCATTATGGGGTATTGTGTGTAGGTTGATGGGGGGGGGGACTATTACATAGATTTTAGAATAAGGCTGTAACGTAACAAAATGTGGAAAAAGTAAAGGGAGTGACCCACGCGCCCCCCCCCCCCCCCCCCCCTGTTGAGTTTGGGAACCACTGCCCTAAGGTACAGTATTGACTCTTAAGGTACAAACTGCAATTGGACAATTGTATACAGTGGGGTATTATTGACATCCTTGATAAAGACGAGCAAAATTGACCGTATAAAATCATTTCAATGGTGTGTTTGGTGTCGAAATGAGGCAACGCGAGCAGAAAAGTCTTGTGATGGGAATCAGGAGCTTGAAAAAAATGAGTTTTGGCGGAAAAAAAAACTGATCCATTGGGTTTGTCACTTCCACTTGTTGAGGAGCGGTTGACAGTTCTGGCAGCATGTAGGTCTAGTGTGTCTTCTGGTATGGTGGAGGAAAGTGAGGGGGATATAGCTAACGATTCCCCTACAATCCACATGGTTGGTCTTTGTGAGTTGGTTGAAGTTGTGGTCGATGTTCACTTGTCCCTGGTGGTATGTTTACGAAACCAATAACTAGCGTACTGATTTTGCTGCACTCGTTATGTCTAGGGGTCTAAGGCCTAGCTCCCTGGTCTGGAACCTGACTCGTTGTGTCAAGTTGACTCGTCCTGTTGCATCACCCAACTTCTGTTGAGCTTCAATTGGAGGACAGATAACTTAACTTTCTCCTGCAAAATGTCTTGATAAACTTGGGAATTCATTTTCCCGTCGATGACAGCAAGCTGTCCAGGCCCTGAGGCAGCAAAGCAGCCCCAAACCATGATGCTCCCTCCACCATACTTTACAGTTGGGATGAGGTTTTGATGTTGGTGTGCTGTGCCTTTTTTTCCTCCACACATACTGCGTGTTCCTCCCAAACAACTCAACTGTAGTTTCATCTGTCCACATAATATTCTGCCAGCAGCGCTGGAACATTCAGGTGTATTTTCTGCAAACTTCAGACGTGCAGTAATGTTTTTATTGGACAGCAGTGGCTTCTTCCGTGGTGTCCTCCCATGAACACCATTCTTGTTTGGTGTTTTACGTATCGTAGACTCGTCAATAGAGATGTTAGCTTGTTCCAGAGATTTCTGTAAGTCTTTAGCTGACACTCTAGGATTCTTCTTAACCTCATTGAGCATTCTGCACTGTGCTCTTGCAGTCATCTTTGTAGGACGGCCACTCCTAGGGAGAGTAGCAATAGCACTGAACTTTCTCCATTTATAGACAATTTGTCTTTCCGTGGACTGATGAACATCAAGGGTTTTAGAGATACTTTTGTAACCCTTTCCAGCTTTATGCAAGTCAACAATTCTCAATTGTGGGTCTCCTGAGATTTATTTTGTTCAAGGCATGGTTCACATCAGGTAATACTTCTTGTGAATATCAAACTCAAATTTTGTGAGTGTTTTTTATAGGGCAAGGCAGCGCTAACCAACATCTCCAATCTCGTCTCATTGATTGGACTCCAGGTTAGCTGACACCTAACTCCAATTAGCTTTTGGGAATGTCATTAGCCTAGGGGTTCACATGCTTTTTCCATCCTACACTGTGAATGTTTTTTAATTATTGCATTCAATATAGACAAGAAAAATACAATAATTTGTGTGTTATTAGTTTAGGCACACTATGTTTGTTTATTGTTGTGACTTAGATGAAGATCAGATCAAAGTTGATAACCAATTTATGCAGAAATCCGGGTAATTCCAAAGGGTTCATATACTTTTTCTTGCCACTGTAAGTCCAGTTACCACACCCTAATAGCGTAATTATTTCCCCCTTAATCAAATCACAATCAACTTGTTTTTTTTTTGTATTGTATTTTAAATTTTGGGGGGGAATGTGGACACAATTCAAACACTTTGTTTTTTAAAACATTTTTTTCAGAAATGTTTTATTCAAATATGCAAATGCATATGGGGCAAAATTCATTTTTCTGGACACTGGATGAAGTCAGCCTAAATATGTTTGTTTCATTTTGAAAAGACCGCCCAGGACCGTCCAGAGCAAATAAATCCGTTGTGAATATATTACACACCCAAAGCTGACTTGTGAAGGTGCTGGAGGGACCTTTCTACGTGTAAAATACAGATCTCTCTTCTCTCCTCAGGGACCTCCAGCCATTCCAGAGCACACCTGATTCAACAAGTTAATCAACACAATAATAAAACCCATGGAATTAGAATTTGGCCCATTCAACCAGAATGAAAACCCCTGTATGGTTCTACAAATATCCTTTGCGATTGAGAAAGTTATTTATGGAACCATTATCCATAAAGGTTATTTAAAGAACAATAAAAAATAATCATTTTTTGGTGCTATATTTTTAAATCTTCTTTATAAAACCTTAGGAAAAGGTTATTTATAGAACCATACATGTTCCTTTTAGAACCAGATGAGCATGGTTCTTTATAGAAGATAAAAAAAAAAAAAAAAGGTTCCATGTAGCATCATAAAGGGTTCCGCCATGGTTACAAACCAATAAACCCTTATTTGGAACTAGATAGAACCATTTGTTTTTAGTGTGTTCTCAGCGGTATCGTGGCAAGGACAAACATCATTACGTTGTCATCCAGAGGCCCACTTGATTATTTTCAAGCTACACACAATTTTTTATTTATTTCACCTTTATTTAACCAGGTAGGCTAGTTGAGAACAAGTTCTCATTTGCAACTGCGACCTGGCCAAGATAAAGCATAGCAGTGTGAACAGACAACACAGAGTTACACATGGAGTAAACAATTAACAAGTCAATAACACAGTAGAAAAAAGAGTCTATATACATTGTGTGCAAAAGGCATGAGGAGGTAGGCGAATAATTACAATTGTGCAGATATGTTACATACAGCAGGTTTCTAACGGACTAAAGGCGTCCTGACACTGGTAACGTCACAACCCCACTATTGGGACACACCAAATGATTATCGGCCTAAGTGATTTCTCTGACTCACAGTAAGCTGATTTGCTATGAGAATGAATTAATCTGTTCATCTACAATGTGTACATACACTAATGTGATTGGTTATGGAAGAACACACACACACAGAATTCATTTTGTTTTTAGTTAATTAAAATGGATTGAGTTAGCAAGGGTTTAAAAAGGGTCTCAACATGTAATCAAACACACGTGTGCGTCCATGCACGCAAACACATGCACGCAAACACATGCATGCACACACATGGACACACACACACACACACACACTCAGATGGAGAGAACTCAGATAGAGAGAGCTCAGATAGAGAGAGGAATCACAGATAGACATCGTTATCTTCTTACTGTTTCCATGGCGAATGCAAGGCCCAGTGCAATGCCCAGAATTAGATAGCCTTTATAGCCTCTGTGCTGACTCCTTTCTATCATACAGACGGTCAGGCAATTTGTATTATATATATATATGAAGTGAACCTGCCCTCTTGTGGCAATCAGATGCTAGTTTTGATGATCGGACAGATTCAAGACTCCCATGCAAAATGTATAATCAAAACCAATGGGATTATTGAATATTTTCTGTCAAATAAGTTCAGCAAACTGAACACACATTATAAAAAGAGGAAAGAAAAAAGTAGAGATTTCTCTGAGACCCTTCTGGGCTTCTTGCCCAGGTTGTAAAAGTCCATAGTGCACTCTCTGTCAACCAGGCATTTGCACTTTTGGGATCCCAGCCAGAAAAGGTTACCGTCTCTCACACTGTATCTAATTTCCCAAAAACAGATAGAGGTAAATAAAACCCCTAAAGATACTGACTTTGACAGGTTCATCACACGGGATCATTAAATCTCCCCAGGACAGACAGAATAGACCAGCGTCAACATTGACATGATACTGGTCCACTGACTGCTTCTGCTATTTTAGCAGCCAGCCACCATATTCTGTCTCAGTCTCTGCCTGGACTTTTTATGTTGTGTTTGAGTCATTGTAGGATCTTAGAGCCAGTGTATATTTAACTGGCAGAAATTAATGGCGGCAGATGGCGCTAAGCTAACCGAATGTTAATCTTGATGCCTTTCCACTAACCCTACCCTGAACCTGAAACTGAAACTACATAACCTTAACCTAAACCTAAACCTAAACCTAGTTCCTAAACTTAATTTGAACTCGTACCTTCTGTAGTGTGGTCACAAGACCTGTGTTTCAGCCACGCTCCAAAGATGTTTGTAAGACACAATAAAATGGAATAATTGGTCATTGATCATCACATTTATTTTGCTTCTAATTAATTAAACGTGCTCTCTCGTGTTGCCTGTGGCAGCTCATACGTTAATACCTTGGGTGTCGCCGTGTCACGCATATGGACCGGTCTAGCTGTTTACACAATCACATGTGCCAAGTGGTTAGAGTGGTGGACTAGCAACCGGAAGGTTGTAAGTTCAAAACTCCCGAGCTGGTAAGTCTGTCGTTCTGCCCCTGAACAGGCAGTTAACCCATTGTTCCTAGGCCGTCCTTGAAAAGAAGAATTAGTTCTTAACTGACTTGCCTAGTTAAATAAAGGTTGTGCAGACTATCGCTACCACAACTAATCAATACGTTCTATGGCCTCAATTGTCCCCTTTTGTAGGCCTAAGCACCTGATGTTGCCAGCATACAGTACTAGCTTTAATCCTCTTGAATCGATCAGATACACAGTATTTTGTTGGGTTGATAATAGGCCTACAAATGTAACAAATTGCTGTACATTTACAGCAAAACTTTCACAGTTAGCTACTGAAATTCTATATTACAGTACATTACTGTAAAGAACAATGCATTAATGGGGGCTCATTGGCGTTCCGCTAAACTGCTACACTACAATTTTACACTAAAATACTGTATCTGTTCTGCTGTATATTTACAGCAGCATACTGTGAATTATGGTGCATTTTGGGAAAATGTTATGGGGGGATGAAAGAATCTCTGGCTCATTAAAGTATTTTGAGGAGAGCCTTGTAAGAGGCTTTTTTTGGTTGCACACATTAGTGAGACTGCTGTACCCAACAGAATACAGTAAATCTACACTAACTTACGAGCTACTGTGCTGTCAGTAATGTACTGTAATTCAGTACTATACTGTATTTTTCTAATCTAAAAACATTTTCCTGTTAATCTACAGTAATTTACTGGCTACTGTGCTGCCAGTAATTTACTGTAATTCAGTACCACCCCCACAGAATACAGTACCATACTGTTGTCATGACGTTGGCCTCTTTGGGTATAGCAAGCCCCATCCCCCTCTCCCTGCCTCCCCCTTGCCTCCTTCAACTAGGTTGTGGTCAGAGAGATGTCGTAAATTCCCGAGGATCTCCTCATGGACACACAGTATAGAGAGAGTAGATTTTCATGGAGCACCTCAATTACGAGATGGCTAAAATGGTTGCAGACCATGTTTTTCTCCATTAGGAGGACAAAGGTTGTAGACCATTGCTGAATCTTTTAACCATACCACATGGTTAAACTCTTAGACTATCGATACCGACAGAATAAGAACAAGTCTTTGATATTGCTGAATCTTTTAACCATACCACGTGGTTAAACTCTTAGACTATCGATACCGACAGAATAAGAACAAGTCTTTGATATTAATTACTAGTCTGCAGCTAGGAATTCGGTATCATTGAACGCGAAGAACGACAACCGCCGAAACATCCATTCTATAACGAAACGCTTGTCAATCTGAACTATCCACTATAACCACGACAGAGTGAGAGAGAGGGAGAGAGACAGACAATTCTACAAAATAAATGAACTTTTCACCAGCGATCAAGACGACACACTGAGCGTAAATATATATATTGATTGCAATTGTTCCCGAATGAGTGAGCGTTCATGTGTAAAGGATTAGCATTTTCATTGTTATAATTATTACTCTGTAGTGACTTCTTAGTCGACCCCCACTTCCCCTTTTGTCTAACAAGCCACCATGCCGGTTTAGCCAACTAGGGCACATTCTCCTATCATTTCATCTAACCACATCTACCTTGTTTGTTTGTTTATGCATTTCTGTGAATTATTTAGTTAGTAATAAATAAATGATTTAAGAGACAATTGATGTATGGATGACTCATAGTGAAGACTGGGTTTGTGCAGATAACCAACAATTTACGACGTTTGGAATGAGACTAACGTGAGGTAAAGTAAATTATTAATTAATTTGAAGACTAATTGATCAGATAAAATATCAGAAAAGTTATTTTAGGAAATTATAACTTTGTAATCTGAATATTTTTCCTTGGTGCCCCGACTTCCTAGTTCATTACAGTTACGTGATTAATCAGTCTAATCGCGTAATAATAATTACAGAGAATCTTTGATAAAACTCAAGTCTTCAGTTGATGATAGTAAAGACATGACACTGTAATTTTGGAAAAAAAACCAAAACCTATTATGGGTGAATGGGATTGATGTGGCTCATTAACAAAGGTTGAGACGTGCCTTGTAAGAGGCTATACATGTTGCAACCGTTAACGAGGGTGCTGTACCAATTTAAGTGGTATGAGGTAATGGTTCACCTAACAATGAAATGTATATAGGGAACAGATCAGAGTGACAGCAAGTCTCAAACCTTTAATGGTTGAGTGTTTATCCATGTCCTTTTGCTCTGTTCTGTCGTCACTACCAGTTTAGAAGCCTTCGTTAAAGCTCCTAAACAGTCATTCTCTCATGGCTAACTACCAGGAAGTTTGAAAAAACTGAATGAGTGGGCGGGGGATCTTATATTCATGAGCTTTCCTTGACTGACAGCTCTTTGAAACGCCTACATCAAGCAACTTGGATGCAGTGAGCAGTGTTGCAGTAGAACCTCTAGCCGGGCCCTCAGAGCATGTGCAGACCAGCTGGCTGTTGTGTTCTCTGACATGTTCAATCCCTCCCTAGCTCAGGGCCTCTATACCCATTCGCTTCAAGATGTCCACTATCATCCCTGTGCCCAAGAAAGGGAATGTAACTGAACTGAATGACTACCGACCGGTAGCACTCACTTCCATCATCATGAAGTGCATGGAGAGGCTAGTCAAATACCATATCACCTCCTCCCTACCCGACACACTCAACCCTCTTCAATTCACCTACCGTCCTGACAGATCCACGGACGACGCCATCCCCATTGCAGTGAACACTGCCCTTATCCACCTGGACAAAAAGGTTGTGATACAGCCCAGGATCGAACCAGGGTCTGTGGTGACACCTCTAGCACTGTGATGCAGTGCCTTAGACCTCTGTGCCACTCGGGATCCTCAAAATACAATTAAACTGATTATTAAACTGTTACATAAGAGGCTTCGTGAATTGTGGGGCGGGCTGGTGAAATACCAATGACAAAACAGGTATTGAAAGTATTGAAATACTTATATCAAATATATGTAACAGTAATGCACTGTAAAATCTAGAAATACAGCTTGTTACTGTAGTCAGGTGTTCCATTAATATGCTGTACATTTGTGATACAGTAAAGGTCCTGTAAAACTACAGTAATTTACTGGTTACTGTGCTGCCAGTAATTTACTGTAAAACAATACAGGAATTGTTTTTTTCAACATAGTGCCATTATGTTCTGTTCAACCTTGACAATTCTGCCCTGCTTTCAACCTGATCATGGGCTTCTCAATTTGAGAATGCCCCCCACCTCCCCCCATAGCCTGCTCTGACTTGCCCCAGCAGCACTACACCCAAAGAAGAGACAGAATAGAATAGAATAGACGGAGAGGGAGAGAGACAGAGAATAGACAGAGAGAATAGACGGAAGAGAGAGGGAGAGACAGAGAATAGACGGACAGAGAGAATAGACGGAAGAGAGAGGGAGACAGAGAGAATAGACGGTGAGTGAGAGAGACAGAGAATAGACAGAGAGAATAGACGGAGAGAGCGAGAGACAGAGAGAATAGACAGAGGGAGATAGACGGAGAGATTAGACGGAAAGAGAGAGAGACGGAGTGAATAGACAGAGAGAAAGGGAGAGAATAGACGGAGAGAGAGAGAGAGAGATGGAGAGCATAGAAGGAGAAAGAGAGAGAGAGAGGGGATTAAGAGAGAAGAAAGTACTTTCTGGAAGAGGAAAAGCTCTGATCAACCTAATGGGGATGCTGTTGTTGTCTCTCTGTCTCTACACCGACCTCGTCACTGGAGGTAAGGCCACCCAACACCACCACTGTCTGTCTGTTCCCATTGACAACTCACTTTGCAGGGCAGGATGACACAGAAGCACAGGGGAATTGAGATAACAAAACACTTCAGTGTAATGTATTGTAGTGTCATTTTAGGTGCGTATAAACCAGTATAGAACAGTAACAGTTGGAGTGTTTGGTTTGTAGTTTGATTTGTTTGATCATTTATACAGGGAGACACATTTGTCATTGATTTGATACAGTAGTATGACTAATGCTTGAAAAATAAAGTGTCTCCCCCTGCATTTTAACTTGAGCTATTATTTACTTTGATACTGCAAATGAGGGTAGTTTACAAATATATCTAGGAACTGATACGTTCAACTTTAAAACCAATGTTTAAGACAATTAGTCTAGTCTTACAGTAATTTACACGGTCAACCTCGTGCCTGTGTGAATCACGACTGGAGGAGAGTTAAACACTGACACAATAGTTCCGGTTGTTTCTTGTTCCCTTTTTCTTCCGGAAAAGGAAGTTTGACCAACAGACTTATAAGAAAAAAGAGGAACTTCCTCTGACAGATTAATAAAAGCTAAAATAGATCCTTAATTCAAATCATATACAGTTTCCCATTTGAATCTGGTCTGTATCTCTATTTAGCGGCCACCGCTTCTCCCTTCCCTGTTCACGTTGACGGGGCCCATGACATCTCCTGCGGTTGTACCCTTGCTAAAGGGCAATAGCACCACTTTTTACATTTTTAGTTTTTTTTTACCCCGTTTCCTTTTTCTCCCCAATTTCGTGGTATCCAATTGTTGTAGTAGCTACTATCTTGTCTCATTGCTACAACTCCCGTACGGGCTCGGGAGAGACGAAGGTTGAAAGTCATGCGTCCTCCGATACACAACCCAACCAAGCCACACTGCTTCTTTAACACAGCGCACATCCAACCCGGAAGCCAGCCGCACCAATGTGTCGGAGGAAACACCGTGCACCTGGCAACCTTGGTTAGCGTACACTGCGCCCAGCCCGCCACAGGAGTCGCTGGTGCGCGATGAGACAAGGATATCCCTACCGGCCAAACCCTCCCTAACCCGAACGACGCTTGGCCAATTGTGCATCGCCCCACGGACCTCCCGGGCACGGCCGGGTACGACAGAGCCTGGGGGCGAACCCAGGGTCTCTGGTGGCACAGCTGGCACTGCAGTACAGCGCCCTCAACCACTGCGCCACCCGGGAGGCCCCTATAGCACCACTTTTCAACCTCGTATTCATTATCTCCAACACCATACTAGTGTCTGCGTATGTGAAAATGGCACACCATACTAGTGTCTGCGTATGTGAAAATGGCACACCATACTAGTGTCTGCGTATGTGAAAATGGCACACCATACTAGTGTCTGCGTATGTGAAAATGGCACACCATACTAGTGTCTGCGTATGTGAAAATGGCACACCATACTAGTGTCTGCGTATGTGAAAATGGCACATTTCTAAATGTTGTAGCAAAAAGAGTTAAACAATAAAATGTGTCAAACACACTATTTCCATTTTCATTAAACCCTAAAACTGTACAATAAAGTATTCTCTCTCTTCTAGGCATGACGAAGGCTGATGAGATCCAGAATTATGGCGGTGACACCACAAGCTGCTCTCTGGCTCCGGTGCAGCGTCTGGTGGCCTTGCTGGCTCAGGGGAACGGCAGCGATGTGTCCCTCAGGGTTCAGGTAGGCAGCTTGCCTAGAGGGTTAGTGAGGTGGGCAGAGACCAAAGGGTTACCAGGTGAAATCCTGGCTCTGACTGGGAAAACGTTTGTGGGATGTGGGTGGCTGAACCTTGTCCTCGAACCCGTGTGTGTTTGTGGGAGGGGATAAAGGAAAATTACAACATCGTCTCTGTGACGTTTGAAACAAACAAAGTAGTCGTTCTGCTAGAGACCGCTGAGTGTGCTGAGGTCTTTGACAAGTTCATCAGGTAACCAACCGTTCATTTGATTTATAAAGCACGTTTCTGGCATCCAAGGTGCTATGGTGAGGGAGAGCGTACAGTGTGCTGCCGTCTTCAACAGGTTCAATAACAATAATAATAGTTTGGTAGGTGATTAGATTTGTCCTATAAGTGTGTATTAATACACGTGTGCATTTTTGTATTTTTTTTTATTGCATATCCCATATCCCATCTGCCATTATCAACAGTGACCCTGGAGTAAATTAGGGTTAAGTGCCTTGCTCAAGGGCACATGAACAGATTTCTCACTTTGTCGGCTCGGGGATTCAAACCAGCAACCTTTCGAGGAAGAAAGTAATAAGTCACAAGAAATGATATCATAAGGAATTCCCCTCCTGACAAGGAATACATGGTTTAGGGTTCATGGGGGGGGGGGGGGGGGGGGAAGCAGAAAGTGGTTTAGGGTTCATGGGGGGGGGGGGGGGGGGGGGGGCAGAAAGTGGTTTAGGGTTCATGGGGGGGGCAGAAAGGGGTTTAGGGTTCATGGGGGGGAGCAGAAAGTGGTTTAGGGTTCATGGGGGGGGGGCAGAAAGTGGTTAGGGTTCATGGGGGGGAGCAGAAAGTGGTTTAGGGTTCATGGGGGGAGCAGAAAGTGGTTTAGGGTTCATGGGGGGGAAGCAGAAAGTGGTTTAGGGTTCATGGGGGGGGGGGGGGGGGGGGGGGGGGGAGCAGAAAGTGGT
Source organism: Oncorhynchus mykiss (assembly GCF_013265735.2). Lineage (NCBI taxonomy): Eukaryota > Metazoa > Chordata > Actinopteri > Salmoniformes > Salmonidae > Oncorhynchus > Oncorhynchus mykiss. The sequence continues at coordinate 38,583,607 of NC_048584.1, forward strand.
TTAGGGTTCATGGGGGGGGGGGGGGGGGCAGAAAGTGGTTTAGGGTTCATGGGGGGGGAGCAGAAAGTGGTTTAGGGTTCATGGGGGGGGGGACAGAAAGTGTCAGGAGAGGGGGGGTTAACTGTAGATGTCACTCTACTGCTTTAGACTGTGTACTCCATATGGGTAACAGGCTCAAACAGTTTACTGTGTATTTTTATATAGCCATCTAGTGGGAGTACTTGGTAACTGCAACCTCGTGACTGATTCAGTACTACTCGGAAATCCCAGTCCTAAATGCTGAATACCAGTGGAGGCTGCTGGGAGGACGCACGGTCAGTGGGTGTCATAATACATCAATTAGTACATCAATTAGTGATTGACCAACGTAATTGGTCCATGTAGGTGTAACCTCATTGATCATAATCTACTGTAGAGGCTTACTCTGGCTGGCTACTGCAACGATATAACTATAATTCCTGTATAATTCCACTCATTAATTTGAATGGAAAAACCCGTTCTAGGAATTATATCTCTATGACTGCAACACTAGATAGCTGTATATTGTGTACATCCTATAGCGTATAGGATTCTATAGGATATAGGGTATTATATAGGTTATAGGGTATTCTATAAGGTATACGGTATTATATAGGGTATAGGGTATTCTATAAGGTATACGGTATTATATAGGGTATAGGGTATTCTATAAGATATAGGGTATTCTATAGGATATAGGGTATTAAATAGGGTATAAAATATTCGAGAAGGAATAGGGAATGACATAGAGTATAGGGTATTCTATGTGATTTAAGGTATTATATAGGGTATAGTGTATTATATAAGGTCTATGGTATTATATAGGATATAGGGTATTCTATAGGATATAGGGTATTCTAGAAGGAATAGGGAATTAAATAGGGTATAGGGTATTATATAGGGTATAGGGTATTCTATAGGACATAGGGTATAGGGTATTCTAGAAGGAATAGGGAATTATATAGGGTATAGGGTATTATATAGGGTATATTGTATTCTATAGGATATAGAGTATTATAGGGTATTCTATAAGGTTTAGGGTAACATATAGGGTACAGGGTATTATGTAGGGAATGGGGCATTCTATAGGATATTATATAGGGTAAGGGTATTATATAGGGTATATGGTATTATATAGGATATAGGGTATTCTATTGTCACGATCATCGTAAAGAGGAGACCAAGGCGCAGCGTGATATGAATAAATGTTCTAAATTTAATGAAGAAAGAACACTGAAACAAACTTACAAAACAACAAACGAACGTGACGCTATATAATCTAAATGTGCAGACACAGGCAACTAAAACATAGACATAGATAATAACCCACGAAATACCCAAAGAAGATGGCTGCCTAAATATGGTTCCCAATTAGAGACAACGATAAACAGCTGCCTCTAATTGAGAGCCAATCTAGGCAACTATAGACATACATAAACACCTAGATAGTAAATGACCCCATAAACCTACAAAACCCCTAGACAGTACAAAAACACATACATCACCCATGTCACACCCTGACCTAACCAAAACAATAAAGAAAACAAAGAATACTAAGGTCAGGGCGTGACATCTATAAGGTATAGGGTATTATATAGGGTACAGGGTATTATATAGGATATAGGGTATAGGTTATTCTATAAGGTATGAGGTATTATATAGGATAAAGGGTATTATAAAGTGTATAGGGTATTATATAGGGTATAGGGTATTCTGTAAGATATAGGGTATTATGTACGGTATAGGGTATTCTATAAGGTATAGGGTATTAAATAGGGCATAGGATATTCTATACAATATAGGGTATCACATAGGGTATAGGGTAATCTATAGGATATAGGGCATTATATACGGTACAGGGTATTATATAGGGTATAGGGTATTCTATGAGGCACAGGGTATTCTATAGGGTATAGGGTATTATATAGGGTATAGGGAATTATATAGGCAATAGGATATTCTATAAGGTATAGGGTACTATACAAGGTATAGGGTATTATACAGGGTATAGTATATTCTATAAGGTATAGGGTGTTATATAAGGTATAGGCTATTATATAGGATATAGGGCATTATATAGGGTACAGGATATTATATAGTGTACAGGGTATTCTATAAGGTATAGGGTATAGGGTATTATATAGGGTAAAGGGTATTCTATAAGGTATAGGGTATTATATAGGGTATAGTGTATTCTATAGGGTATAGGGTATTATATAAGGTATATAGCATTATATAGGGCATAGGGTCATCTATAAGGTATAGGGCATTATATAGGGTATTCTATAGGGTATAGGGTATTCTATAAGGTATAGGTTATTATACTATTATATAGGGTACAGGGTATTCTATAAGGTATAGGGTATAGGGTATTCTATATGGTATAGAGTATTATATAGGGTATGATAAATTATATAGGCTATAGGGTATTCTATAAGGTATAGGGAATTTTATAAGGTATAGCGTATTATATAAATTATAGGATATTATATAAGGTATAGGGTATTATATGGGCATTCTATTGGGTATAGGGTATTCTATATGGTTTTATATAGGGTAAATTGTATTCTACAAGGTATAGGATAATCTATAGGGTATAGGGTATTATATAAGATATCAGGTATTATATAGGGTATTCTATACGGTATAGGGTATTATATAAGGTATAGGGCATTATATAGGATATAGGGCATAATATAGGGTATAGGGTATTATATATTGTATAGGGTATTCTATAATGTATAGGGTATTATATAGGGTAAAGGGTATTCTATAAGGTATAGAATATCTGGTACTCTATAAGGTATAGGGTATTATATAGGATATAGGGTATTATATAAGGTATAGGGTATTTTATAGGGTATATGGTATTATATAGGGCATAGGGTATTTTATAAGGTATAGGGTATAGGGTATTCTATAAGGTCTAGGTTATTATATAGGGTATAGGGTAGTATAATGGGTATATGGTATTATATAAGGTACATGGTATACTATAAGGTATAGAGTATTCTATAGGGTATAGGGTATTCTATAAGGAATAGGGTATTGTATAGGGTATAGGTTATTATATAGGATATCGGGCATTATATAGGGTATAGGGGGTGATATAGGGCATAGGGTATTCTATAAGGTATAGGGTATTCTATAGGGTATATGGGTATTCTATAGGATATAGGGTATTATATAGGGTATAAGGAATTGTATAGGCTATAGGGTATTCTATAAGGTATAGGCTATAGGGTGTGATATAGGGCATAGGGTATTCTATAAGGTACAGGGTGTTCTATAAGGTCTAGGTTATTATATAGGGTATTATAAAGGATATAGGGTTTTATATAGGGTATCCTGTAGGGTATATGGTATTATATTGGGTATAGGGTATTATATAAGGTCTAGGGTGTTCTATAAGGTCTAGGTTATTATATAGGGTATTGGGTATTATATAGGGTATAGGGTATTATATAGGGTCTAGGTTATTATATAGGGTATTATATAGGGTATAGGGTTTTCTATAGGGTATTATATAAGGTATAGGATATTATATATGGTATTATATGAGGTATTATATGGGCATACGGTATTCTATAGGGTATTATATAAGGTATAGGGTATTCTATAGGGTATAGGGTATTCTAAAGCTTTTTGGGTATTTTATAGGGTAAATGGTATTCTATAGGGCATTCTATAGGGTATTATATAGGGTATAGGGTATCCTATAGGGTATTATATAGGATATATGATATTCTATAGGGTATTATATGAGGTATTATATGGGCATACGGTATTCTATAGGGTATTATATAAGGTATAGGGTATTCTATAGGGTATAGGGTATTCTATAGCGTTTTGGGTATTTTATAGGGTAAATGGTATTCTATAGGGCATTCTATAGGGTATTATATAGGGTATAGGGTATCCTATAGGGTATTCTATAGGGTATATGATATTCTATAGGGTATTATATGAGGTATTATATGGGCATACATTATTCTATAGGGTATTATATAGGGTATAGGGTACCCTATAGGGTATTCTATAGGGTATATTATATTCTATAGGGTATTCTATAGGGTATAGGCTATTCTATGTGCTATAATGTGTTCTATAGGGTATGGAGTATTATATAGGGTAAAGGGTATTCTATAGGGTAAAGGGTATTCTATAGGGTATTCTATGGGGTATAGGGTATTCTATAGGGTAAAGGGTATTAGATAGGGTATAGGGTATTCTATAGGGTATTGGGTATTCTATAGGGTATAGGGCAGGTATTCCCAAACTGTGGTACGTGCAATGTCGTCAGGGTACGCCAAATACAAATGTGATTCAAAAAAATATATATATAATAATAATAAAAATATTCACATTTTCAAATTGTCCATGTATATTTTCCCACGGGGCTATAAATTTGGGTGAGGTTTTTTTCTCACCTGAGTGGCCTCGTTTCACCGCCGAAAATAAAATGAAACCATCTAGTGTTCAGCGAAATAATAACACGATGTCAAATACAGGTAGCCTAGTCAAATAATTAACATCCAATCACATTAACCGTTACGCTATCACGGGAATTCCACTAACTCATTCCATTTGCTCGAAAATTGATAAATGGTTCAAAGTATGGCCTGCGTCCATCGAGACACATACCAGCTCTACTGGAAGTAGTGCTACTACCAGCAGTACTACTACACCTGCACCTGTCGACAACACAAGTTGTTCTGCTTCCACAAACACATCCAATGCTAGCATCAGTAATTCTACATTTGTTGTTAGTCCAGCTAGCATGGACACTGACAGTTGTGAATCTGATGCAGCCGAAGAGCTACTGCCCCCTGACCCGGGAAAGCACCGAACAACAGACAGGGACGTTGGACCATCGAAGAGGTGCAAATATGATGAGAACTACATTGATTTGGGGTTCACTTATATTGGGAGCAGTGCCTTTCCTCAGCCACAGTGTGTTAGATGTGCAAAAGTACTATCTCACAACTTGATAAAACCTTCACTCTTGCACAGACATTTAGAAATAAAACATGCCAGTTTGAAAAACAAGCCACGGGAGTTTACAGGGAGTCTCTGGAACTATATTTAATGTGCGGGACAAAACTGAGGCTATGATTAGGAAGTTGGAGCTCTTCTCTGTCTGCATTAACAAGGACAACACACAGGTCTTTCCATCATTGTATGGTTTTTTTTGTGTGCAAATGAACTCAAGCTTTACAGACAAGGTCAAATGTGATATAGCGAAGCACCTGAGTGAGTTGGGTGTGCAATTACGTAGGTACTTTCCTGAAATGGATGACACAAACAACTGGATTGGTTATCCCTTTCATGCCCTGCCTCCAGTCCACTTACCGATATCTGAACAAGAGAGACTCATTGAAATTGCAACAAGCGGTTCTGTGAAAATTGAATTTAATCAGAAGCCACTGTCAGATTTCTGGATAGGGCTGCACTCAGTGTATCCTGCCTTGGCAAATCGCGCTGTTAAGACACTGATGCCCTTTGCAACCACGTACCTTTGTGAGAGTGGATTCTCGGCCCTCACTAGCATGAAAACTAAATACAGGCACAGACTGTGTGTGGAAAATGATTTATGACTGAGACTCTCACCAAAACAACCCAACATTGCAGAGTTATGTGAATCCTTTCAAGCACACCCTTCTCATTAACCTGTGGTGAGTTATTCACAATTTTCAATGAACAAATAAGGTTTTATATGTAAGATGGCTAAATAAAGAGCAACATTATTGATTATTATTATATTATTATTTGTCCCCTGGTCCTTTAAGAGCTGTGTCACTTCCCATGAGCCGGGTTATGACAAAAACTCTCACTCGTTCTAATGTTTAATAAATGTATCGTATATTGTGTGTGGCAGGCTTACAATGATGGTGAAAAAAAAACATTTGAGAGTGACTGACCCTGGTGCTAGAGGGGGTACAGCTGACCCTGGTGCTAGATGGGGTACAGCTGACCCTGGTGCTAGAGGGGGTACAGCTGACCCTGGTGCTAGAGGGGGTACAGCTGACCCTGGTGCCAGAGGAGGTACAGCTGACCCTGGTGCTAGAGGGGGTACAGCTGACCCTGGTGCTAGAGGGGGTACAGCTGACCCTGGTGCTAGAGGGGGTACAGCTGACCCTGGTGCTAGAGGGGGTACAGCTGACCCTGGTGCTAGAGGGGGTACAGCTGACCCTGGTGCCAGAGGGGGTACAGCTGACCCTGGTGCTAGATGGGGGTTCGCAGATGGAGATTAAATGTTTGAAGGAGTACGGGACTATAAAAAGTTTGGGAATCACTCCTATAGGGTATTCTACACGGCAGGGTTTCTCCAACTCGGTCCTCGGGACCACCAACGGGGTACACATCTTGTTTTGTTGCCATAGCACTACACAGCGGATTAAACATAATCAACTAATCATCAAGCTTTCATTATTTGAATAAGCTGCGTAGTGATAGGGAAACAAAACAAAACCTTGCACCCCTTGGTGGTCCCGAGGACAGAGTTTGGGAAAAGCTGCTACAGGGTGTTTAGGCCAGGGCTGTTAACCTCTGACCCTACGAGGTCCAGAGCCTGCTTCTTTTCTGTTCTACCTGATCATTAATTACACCCAGCTGGTGTCCCAGGTCTAAATCGGTGACTGATTAAGGGGAAGGAGGCTTATTCTGGCTGGCTAACAGTAGACAACACTAGACAGGAGAAAATACTCTCTAGGCTTCTGTATGCCGGGTACAGCCTACTACCACAAATAGCTTTGATCTGTTGCCATTTCTGTTGGGGTTTGAGTTTCTGTCTTGGCTGGAGATACCCATGATAAAGTCAGACTTTTAAAAATAATAATAGCAACTAAGACTTTTCTGTGTACTCTGCGGAGGTTGGGTGTATTTGGATCAACTACAACATAATTTCCTTGGGTGAAACATAACATGCATTTGGATCAACTACAACATAATTTCCTTGGGTAAAACATAACGCATTTGGATCAACTACAACATAATTTCCTTGGGTAAAACATAACGCATTTGGATCAACTACAACATAATTTCCTTGGGTAAAACATAACGCATTTGGATCAACTACAACATAATTTCCTTGGGTAAAACATAACGCATTTGGATCAACTACAACATAATTTCCTTGGGTAAAACATAACGCATTTGGATCAACTACAACATAATTTCCTTGGGTAAAACATAACGCATTTGGATCAACTACAACATAATTTACTTGGGTAAAACATAACGCATTTGGATGATCAAAGGCTTACTGTGAATGCAGGTGTGGGTTTAGAGAGGACGTCATTACTTTACATACATTACCTCTTTCCCTTGATCTGACCCCCTTCTCATCTCTCTCTGTCTCTCTCTCTCTCTCTCTCTGTCCCCTTTTCATCTCTCTCTATCTGACCCCTTCTCATCTCTCTGTCTCTCTCTCTCTATCTGACCCCCTTCTCATCTCTCTCTGTCTATCTTTCTATCTGACCCCCTTCTCATCTCTCTCTGTCTTTCTTTCTATCTGACCCCCTTCTCATCTCTCTCTGTCTCTCGTTCTATCTGACCCCCTTCTCATCTCTCTCTGTCTCTCTTTCTATCTGACCCCCTTCTCATCTCTCTCTGTCTCTCGTTCTATCTGACCCCCTTCTCATCTCTCTCTGTCTCTCTTTCTATCTGACCCCCTTCTCATCTCTCTCTGTCTCTCTTTCTATCTGACCCCCTTCTCATCTCTCTCTCTCTCTCTTTCTATCTGACCCCCTTCTCATCTCTCTCTGTCTCTCTTTCTATCTGACCCCCTTCTCATCTCTCTCTTTCTCTCTGTCTCTCTGTCTTTCGATCTGTCCCCTTCTCATCTCTCTCTCTGTGCCCCCTCTACACAATCTGGCCACTAAATACAGAGTCCAGGGCTTTCAGCAGGGTCACCCAGTACATGACTCAGAACCTGGCCAGCTCCTCTGGACACGCGGTGGAAAGGTATTGTACTGTTTATTTATTTTTATCTCACGTTTATTTAACCTTGAAGTCCCATTGAGGTCAGAGGTCGTCTTTCCCAATGGAGCCCTGTATTTTCAGGTCCCCATTGGGAAAAGGTAACCTCCCTCTTTATGTTGTAATATAATGTATATGTTATGGTTATATGAATGGAGGTCGGGGTGTCATCTGATATAGTTTGTTGAACTCTGTAAATGTTTTTTTAACTTCTAGGAATAACATTTTCAGCTGAAGTCCATACATTATGAAGTCCATGCATTATGAAGTCCATGCATTATGAAGTCCATACATTATGAAGTCCATGCATTATGAAGTCCATGCATTATGAAGTCCATACATTATGAAGTCCATACATTATGAAGTCCATGCATTATGAAGTCCATGCATTATGAAGTCCATACATTATGAAGTCCATACATTATGAAGTCCATACATTATGAAGTCCATACATTATGAAGTCCATGCATTATGAAGTCCATACATTATGAAGTCCATACATTATGAAGTCCATACATTATGAAGTCCATACATTATGAAGTCCATACATTATGAAGTCCATGCATTATGAAGTCCATACATTGTGAAGTCCATGCATTATGAAGTCCATACATTGTGAAGTCCATGCATTATGAAGTCCATGCATTATGAAGTCCATACATTATGAAGTCCATACATTATGAAGTCCATACATTATGAAGTCCATGCATTATGAAGTCCATACATTGTGAAGTCCATGCATTATGAAGTCCATGCATTATGAAGTCCATACATTATGAAGTCCATACATTATGAAGTCCATACATTATGAAGTCCATACATTATGAAGTCCATACATTATGAAGTCCATGCATTATGAAGTCCATGCATTATGAAGTCCATACATTATGAAGTCCATGCATTATGAAGTCCATGCATTATGAAGTCCATACATTATGAAGTCCATACATTATGAAGTCCATGCATTATGAAGTCCATGCATTATGAAGTCCATACATTATGAAGTCCATACATTATGAAGTCCATACATTATGAAGTCCATACATTATGAAGTCCATGCATTATGAAGTCCATACATTATGAAGTCCATACATTATGAAGTCCATACATTATGAAGTCCATACATTATGAAGTCCATGCATTATGAAGTCCATACATTGTGAAGTCCATGCATTATGAAGTCCATACATTGTGAAGTCCATGCATTATGAAGTCCATGCATTATGAAGTCCATACATTATGAAGTCCATACATTATGAAGTCCATACATTATGAAGTCCATGCATTATGAAGTCCATACATTGTGAAGTCCATGCATTATGAAGTCCATGCATTATGAAGTCCATACATTATGAAGTCCATACATTATGAAGTCCATACATTATGAAGTCCATACATTATGAAGTCCATACATTATGAAGTCCATGCATTATGAAGTCCATGCATTATGAAGTCCATGCATTATGAAGTCCATGCATTATGAAGTCCATGCATTAGTCTTTACAATAAACATTGCATTCATTAAAAGGCCCAATGCTGTCCAAAACCATTTTGGAACAATACTGTCAAATTGTGAAAATTATGATAATGACATTTTAGGGTAAGAGCTATTTGAAAAGACTGCCTGAAATGTCAATGTTTTTCTTATTTTTTATTTTTTTACAATTTTAATTGAAAACAATCACAGTAAATATAATTAATTGTTACCCAGTAATGATTTGATATTGAGATAAAAACACTGCATTGGACCTTTAACAATTAGTTCAATTAGTGAAACATGGACTGGACAATAATAATGTTGACAACATTGCAGGTACCAGTATGCCCTTCAGACTGGAGAAGTGGCCCTGAGGGAACCTGTCCTGGAACCTGTCCTCCGTACTGCAGAGTGGGGAGTGGACCACCGTCAGCATCGACCTGCTCATGACCCTGCTGCAGCGTTTAGACCTCATCTTGCAGGTACAGTAGGCCTACTCCTTGGTAGCCTGATTGCCGATCTGTTTACACTGTCTGACCGACTCCTTGTCAATCATTGTCACATAATTGTCTGTCTCATCCGAGATCTGTTTGTGTTGGCGATACAGCACAAACAGACATGGGAGCAGGCTAACTCCTGTGTATTACTCCATCTTATGATTATGTACAGAACTATTGAACAATTTTGAACTGGTATGTGTGTCTTTGTCTTTGCAATGTGTATATATACTGTATTTATTTAATTACTTGTTACTTTTATTTCTTATTCTTATTATTTTGTTATAACTGTATTGTTGGTAAAGGACTTATAAGTAGGCATTTCACTGTAAGGTCTACTACACATGTTGTATTCAGCATTTCACTGTAAGATCTACACCTGTTCAGCATTTCACTGTAAGGTCTACTACACCTGTTGTATTTAGCATTTCACTGTAAGATCTACACCTGTTGTATTAAGCGCATGTGACTAATAAACTTTGATTTGATTTATGTATTCCTGGCTAAAAAATGAATTCCCCTGATCTGAAGGAACAATAAAGTTTTAAAATGTGACTTTGAATTTCGGGGTGAGGTGTAGCTGTTCATGGCGCTGGAGGCCTGGATCAACCAGAACGAGCCTGATTCTCTAACAGCGGAGAACGCTCTCAGAGCCGTCCGTCATCAAATCGTGATTAGATTCATGGTCCTTTTGCTTTTTAAAATTCATAATAGATAACTAATATTATCTTAGTAGAGATTAACGTTTTTTTTTGTGTGTGTGTGTGTGTGTGTGTGTGTGTGGGGGGGGGGGGGGGGTGGTATTATTCTCAAGCTGTTTACCAAGGAGGAGGTTGATAAAAAAAACAGTTTCCTCTTCATTGACATTACCGCTGATGATATCTCTTGCTTGCGGTACCATTTAATAAAGCAAAATTATTCCAGGACAGATTGACTGTGTGTTTCCAATATTTAAGAGTGATGTATTACAAGTAGCCTGTGCCTGTTGTTATTGATTATGTCGGCATATGAGTGCAAACAAAAAGTGGAACTTCAAGTTTCGTTTCATGTAAATCATAATACACTTGAAATTAATATTTTGTATTTAGCCTACAAGAAAACATGCAGATCATTTATCACACATAGCCGTACTCAGATACTGTAATAAAGTAATACAATACTGTAATACAGTACGCGTAACTACAGTATGGACTACAGTTCCCACCATCCTTTACGCCCAAGCAGGAAGAACGTTCGTAATATAGGCCAATGCCACTCACTGTCTGATCCAAGTTAGGAGCTTTCAGCTGCCAGCCGTGGCCCATTATGTAAGTGCCGCTGAGAATTATTTGCAGTGCCATTGCAAAACGACCCGTTTCCTGACCGTTTTGCAAGGTGTGCAATTGTAATATTGCTCTTTGCACGGACACACACGGTTCAGACGCAAAAAGGCTCCAAGTGCATGAAGATCGCGGCTTGTATTCCGCATCCTTGTTGCAAAGCAAGTCGCTGAAGCAAGCTTCGGTGCGAGGGCGATGGAGGGAGGGAGTGAGAAAGAAGGCAACGTCTCTAGTGCATCCCCTCCCCCCCATCAAAGCAAAGGGGAAATGTCTCAGCCAAAGGGAGGTAAGACTATATTACATGCGATCTGTGCAAAACGACTGAAATGCAATTAGTTATGCATTGTCTGCAATGTGCATTGCTGCAGGTTGAATATCGTCAATGCATGTTAAAGTTTATGCAGTAAAAGGATCAGTTGCATTTCCTGTTTAGATCTTCCCCTTTGCAGAGTTCCTGGTAAAACGATGCTGTCTGTCTGTCTGTCTGTATTCTCAGCATATAATAGCTGGATGCTTTCTGCTCATGTTGATGGTAATTTGCAGTCCTCTTGTACCAGGGATGTTATAACCTAATTAAAGCTGTCACATAGTCAGCAACTCCCTGCAGACATATTGCAACGCCTTTTCTGTAAAGCATGTACGATCACATGCACATTTCGACGAGATGTTGCCTTTGCAAGGTAATGCATCAAATGCGTTTATTGCAGTGCATCGATTAACTGCATAACGGTAAACTTTGCTATTACAATACGTGCGTTGTAAATGGCTGAGTCGGGCGGGACACGATTACAATGGTTAAGTTTCAATTGGTTAAGTTCAGTTCAAACTGCTCAGGATAATCACACTGTAGTTCTTCTGACAATTTTATTAAATGCAGTTTTATTTTCACTGTTAGTGGTGCATAATGAAAATGATTGGGACGCCTATAGACCTAGATAGACATTTAAAAAAAAAGTTCAAAGCTAAATATAGATTTGCTGTAAGTAAGTCTACTGTACTGAGGTGTACAGTTGAAGAAACAGGGCAGTAGGCTATTAAAATAGGAGTCTCCAAGCAAAACCGCCCTGCCACATTCACTAAGTAAAAGCTCAGACACAGGTAGGGATTGCCAAACGGTTTACCTGCTGACAGTACCTAGTACCTGTGAAGAGTCAATCTCTTTTTGTGTTCACGCAGCAAAGACCTTGGAAGTTGTCAGTCACTCAGCCTTGTTAAAATTCTACTAAGCAGAAGGTGGCAGTGTCTTTTTTTTGTTTTGGCAATTCATAGCTGTGCGCATTGCTTCTGCTCTAATGTTGCTTTTTTGTAGAAAACCCTTGTTGATACTAGCACGATGGCCACAGCTGTATAACTACCTAGCAAGAAACAATTTAATTCACTCTCCATAATACTGCCAGTCTAGCCCATAGTCAAATGTTTAGCTAGGTTTACGTTAGCACATTCGCCAGCTAGCACTACATAGTGCAGTGAACCTTAGCTAGCTAACTCAGCAGCTGTTACGTGGAAGCTAGCTAATCCGTTGTGATTGAATCATAATGGCAATACCTGCTACAGTGGTTAGCTAGCTTGGAGGAAGTATTCAGTACATTGCGTCTCTGCACTAAGCTAGCTATCATCCCATAGCCTACATTGCATATGAAGTTTGACTGGCTCATCTATGGATGTACGAAGAAAATGCCCTCTTTCTCCTTTTTTTTTTTTGGCTCCCCCACGTGGGGAGTTTGTGCTCTCTAATTGGCTCAAAGTCAGTTTGTTGGCCACTGATGAGCATTGCGATTCTACAAGTATAATCAGTAGGTTCGTCGCTACCGGGTCGGCACGCAGCAGGTACAGCTTCTGTTCTAGCAAGAGAAAGAACAGCTTGCCACTGTATTAAGTGTCTATCGGCAGTGAGATTCTCATTTGTTTCTTGCTTATTTCTCTCGAGGTGGACCACTGTACAAGAAGACTAGACCTAGAGACAATCTCTATAACCCTCTGGAATGTATTGCTATTGATCTCCGTTGTGCTTGATGAATTAATCAATTAAGGTCACTGATCAATTAGAAACGCCCCTCACCTGGTTGTCTTGGTCTTAATTGGACACACATTGACAAAAACCAGAAGTCACTCGTCTCGTTCCTCCGCGGAAGGAGTTTTGAATATTGATGAGTATTTTCATCGTTTTTTTTCACAACATAGGCCTAATTGTCCTGTTACTCCGATCCATCTAAACTCATTCATTGGATGATTCCTTTCCACTAGTGTTCTTTTTTTAAGACCTAGACAGTGGAGTTCAGTGGCCTTACTTGTTCTTCTGAAGAACAAAGGGAGAAGTGAAAATCCACAGACACTCAGCCCTCCATGCAATGATGCCATCCATGCAATCCATGCAAGGATGCACATGTTCCATAGCTGCAGGCCTCTGCACTTAGTGGACCCTACTGCATTCCTAAGGCCAAGGCAAACATCTATTATAACAGATCATCAAGGAGAAACATGCGTATTATTTTTTTAATAAGATTTGCATAGCCAGGAGGGCTATTATCGACGGTGTCCCAAATGACACCCATATCGCCTGAATAGTGCACTACTTTTGACCTAAGCCCAATGGGTGCTGGTCTAAAGTAGTGCACTACATAGGGAATAGGGTGTCATTTGGAACATAATCAAACTACTTTGTTGTGAGGTCGTCTAGTATGGGCTCTCCTATTGCAGATGGTTGGTTTTCACAGTCCGAGGTTCAGGTTAGATTAGGGAACTCACAGGTTACACACCTGTTTTGTTGAAGTAAAGGTTTTGTCTGTAATCCTTCCCCACCAAACACACACACACACACACACACACACACACACACACACACACACACACACACACACACACGTGAATGTACACACGACACAAAACAATGTGTTTAGCAACAAAGCCGATGCGAGGGCATCTTCGGATGCAAAACGGACTGGGTTGGCTTAGAATCATGGACAACATACGAAGTATATTTAGTCTCCAATGTTTCTTGAAAACTTAAATACATTTGCACAATAAACACTTGTTGTCGCTGAAATACATCATTACAGTTATTAGTTACTTAGCTATCGAATTTTTCCCATATTGTCAGACTTGGTATGAATCAAAACGCCTAAAAACACTTCAGAATACAATTTGCTAAAACAAGCCACCTACGAACCCCCACCATAGTAGCTTCTTGTCTTTTGTTTCTAGCTATCTGGCCATCCAGAAACACAACAACGCACAGCTCTCTACACCTGCAACCCACACGCACGCACAGCACAGCACACACACTGGCTGGCTGGCTGTGCAGGATATGACCAGCTAGTGGCTCGCCCCTGATTGGCGGCAATATTTACCTTTACCTGTGGGCTTCTGTCAATACAGGTGAAACGTCAACCCCCCCCCCCCCACACACACACACACACACTGGCGTTGCAGCAAATGGTGACGCTTTCTATGTGGTAAATACAAAGGCCTATTTTAATTTATGGACTCGGCTGGTTTGGGACTTTTGTGTGATATTAAGACGGAACAATGTATTCACACTTTTGTTTAACCTGTGCAAAAGAAAAAACACCTGCGAAACGGTTTCCATTGAGTATTTACGTTGAGTATTTACATTGAGTGTTTACGTTAGAAATGCTGCACCCCAGACGTTGTAGTGTGTACCTTGCAGATACATATGTTCTTTCCTTAAGTAAGGAAATGCATTTTTTAAATTTTATTTTTTACAAAAAAAAATTTAAAATGCTGTGATAGGAAATGCCAAAGAATTTATCAAGACTTTAGATATTCTGCAAGTGATACTGGCTCCTGCTCTAATTCTTGTGCAAGATAAGGGCGTGCAAGTGTCAACCCTAGAATGGGATGGGTTTACAAAGGGGGGGGGGGGCTACCAGACATCTATGTGTTTCTGTCATCACTGTCTCGTCGTGTCAGTAAGGACTAGGGAGTAAATGATGCTGACAGTCTTTAAATATTTTTATTTTTTTTAAATGCAGTTTGGCCCAGAGACGGACCGTTGTGCTTTCATCATTGTCTGTTGTACTATGCTGTGGCACTGGGGGTGGTGATGGCAGCAAGTCGGCCAGCCAGTGGCCCTCTGAGTGCGTGTCCCTGTCCTCTGCCGTCTGCCACTGTAGCCCAGCCTCAGCCGACCCTCTTGCCCCAGCCTGGCCTGCACAAACACCCCATTTGTCATGCAAATAGACCCTGCATCGTTTTCAGCTGCACAGATAGTAAATTTGCTGTTTCGACGGGCCTATTGTTGGTCCTGTTCCAAGCCTATAGTGGCTTTCTGCTGCAATAACAGTAGGATTGTTCACTGCATTGTTAGCTGATGATCCACTAAGCGTGTGTGTGTGTGTGTGTGTGTGTGTGTGTGTGTGTGTGTGTGTGTGTGCAGAGATGGAAAGTATTTGTTACATATATTTGAAACACAGTGCCTTCATAAGGTATTTATACCCCTAGACTTATTCCACAAATTGTGGTCTTACAGCTCGAATAAAAAATGGATTAAAATATATATTATTTTTCTCTCACCCATCTACACACAATACCCCATAATGACAAAATATATATATATATATTTTTTTTGAGATGTTTGCACATTTAGTTGAAAATGTAAACACAGAAACATATAATTTACATAAGCGTTCACAGCCCCGAATCAGTACTTTTTGTTGTTGCTAGAAAGGCATTTCACTGCACTTCTGACATTGAAACTTGTAGAACCACCTTTGGTAGAGATTACAGCTGTGAGACTTTCTGGCTAAGTCTCTCAGAGTGTTCCACACCTGGATTGTGCAACATTTTCCCATGTATCCTTAAAAAAAATTATTCAATTCAAGTTCTGTAAAATTGTTTTATTGATCATTGCTAGACAACCATTTGCAGGTCTTTCCATAGATCTTCAAGTAGATTTAAGTCAAAACTGTAACTCGGCCACTCAGGAACATTCATTGTCTTCTTGGTAAACAAGTTTAGTGTAGATTTGGCCTTGCGTTTTAGATTAAGGTGAATTCATCTCCCAGTGTCTAGTGGAAAGAAGACTGAACCCAATTTTCCTCTAGGATTTTGCCTGTGCTTAGCTCCATTCAATACATTTTTTTTATCCTGAAAAACTCTCCAGTACTTGACGATTACAAAGCATACCCATAACATGATGCAGCCACCACTATGCTTGAAAATATGGAGAGTGGTACACAGGCATGTGTTAGATTTGTCCCAAACATAACACTTTGACTAAGAAATTTCAGCTTTGTAAACATTTCTAAAAACAAAATTCCACTTTGAATACTTTTTAAAGGCCCTGTATGTATTTCATTACTTCTGAGTATTTTGTAATTTGTATTACACTGGACTCAACTACACTCCAATGCATTTTGCAATAAGATACTTTCGAGGGCTTTAATTTGTATTTTCAAAATCTTTTTTTCTGTACCATTTTTTTTCTGGCCCCCTTTCAACCTGCATTGGTATCAGAAGTTTGATTGCGCTATGGTCTGATACGAGTTAATTCTAAATGTGTATGTGAAAATGAACAATTGCAATGCATGCTGAGTATTATTCTAATGAGCTCCACCCTGAAGCACGGCCAATAATAATACCCAGTGTGCTTTTCAGCTCATTTTGGTATGTTCATTTTCACAAACGTATTTTACATTTTAAGCAGTTCAGCAGACACTCTTATTCAAAGGGATTTACAGTCAGTGCATTCAACTAAGGTAGATAAAGAATCACATTTCACAGTCATAGCAAGTAAATCGTTTCTGTAACCGTTGCTAAGAATGTTGTTGCTGTTCGGGCCCGGCTTCTTGCAAATTTAGCACATTGATTCACTCTCCGGCATGCATCATGCTCTCTAGTACAGTAACCACTTACACAGTTGCAAAATCAAGATGTAGCAGCAGGAATAGAAATGTTCTACTCAAATTCCAACATAATAACACTGTCTGCAACAGGGCATGTACTGAACTATACTCTACTCTACTTTACTGTACTGAACTCTACTCTGCTTCACTGTGATGTCCAAACTTGTGAAACATGAGGAGAATGACATTCATATCCTTAACAGATCAGGGACCCGTGATGTAATTCCGGTACCCGGGTGTAAATCCACTTCGCATACTGTAGTTCAATAACCAAAATATATTTATTTTTTTTCTAACTCGAGGTGTCATGTCATAGAAGATGCTCCATTTTTCTTTCTGCAGACATGATTTTCGTCTTCATTCGTAGCAGATATTTAGCAGTTTTTTTTGGGGGGAAACGTGGTTGCGTAAATCTGAGGGAGGATTTTACTGTATTTCCGTTACCAAAGTTGGCATCTGCATATTTCCTCCACTAAAATCGTTTTTTGTAACATTTTCAGTGGAGATTGTGAAGTATTCCTTGTGCATAGAGTTGTATGGTTTGTTAAACTTTCAAATCAATGTTTTTTGTTTGGCATACATTTGAATGTTAAAAAAAAAACAATAACAAATGAATCAAAGCTCAATTCCGTTATCGTGGAATTGCCGGAGACCACCACACCAAGCCATCTGTGCAGGATAAAGCTTGATGCGCCAGGACAGTGGTTGGCAAATAATTGTCAACACAAAGTACAACTTAGTCAGACTACAAGATGGTAGATAGCTACACAGGGTTAACATGACGCATGCATCTTCACGAGCCTGGAGCTCTTTGTGACTCTCTCTGTGCTGGAGCTCTCTGTGACTCTCTCTGTGACTCTCTCTGTGCTGGAGCTCTCTGTGACTCTCTCTGTGCTGGAGCTCTCTGTGACTCTCTCTGTGACTCTCTGTGCTGGAGCTCTCTGTGACTCTCTGTGACTCTCTCTGTGCTGGAGCTCTCTGTGACTCTCTCTGTGCTGGAGCTCTCTGTGACTCTCTCTGTGACTCTCTCTGTGCTGGAGCTCTCTGTGACTCTCTGTGCTGAGCTCTCTGTGACTCTCTCTGTGACTCTCTCTGTGACTCTCTCTGTGCTGGAGCTCTCTGTGACTCTCTCTGTGCTGGAGCTCTCTGTGACTCTCTGTGCTGGAGCTCTCTGTGCTGGAGCTCTCTGTGACTCTCTCTGTGCTGGAGCTCTCTGTGACTCTGTCTGTGCTGGAGCTCTCTGAGACTCTCTCTGTGCTGGAGCTCTCTGATAGGAGCATAAATAAATCTAGTCTCATCTTCATTCATCCTGCCTGGAGCCAGCCACCCCACGGTGAATGCGATCACAGCAGGTCTCCAGCAGTGTATTCTCTCTCTCCCTGATCTCAAAGGGGAAGGGGAAGCAGTCTGCATCTACTCTGTAGCTGAGGTTGACTGCATGTCGTGCATGTCAAAGTATTACATTCAACGCGTCCTAACATTCATCTGGAAACCTCATCCCTGAATAAGCAAGCAGCTCCTTTCTCTACACGGCATTGACGCGGCTGACACCTTTTGCATGCATTTCTCCTGGCATAACCTCCCTCCCTGCAACTATAATCCTACAATTGTTTTTATTTAACCTTTTCATTTCTTGAAGGGCCGTTTTAAGGAAATTGATTTGGTGTGTCCTGAAGGGCTGTAGAGTTAATGTATGTTTTAGTAAATCTGTCTGAAACAACATTTCTTGGTTCCTCTATGGCTGCGTTGACACATGCATCCCAATTTGGATCTTTTGCCCAATTATTGGCAAGAGCTGATCTGATTGGTCCAAAGACCAATTAGTGTTAAAAGATCAGAATTGGCCTGCCTGTTTAAACCTATCAAGATAGAGGGTGAACTTTGGCACCCCGGCTCTGCTGGATGCAATAAATAGGCCTAGCCATTGTCATCATGGCTGGATCAAAGGTGTTTTGATATTAAAGCATTCGGGTGGCAGTGCACTTAGCTGCCCCCTGCCTGATTACCAGTTGGACCTTGTGTGCAATTGACCAATAAAGTGATCTCTCTTAAACCACCCCAGCTAGCACACTGAGGAAAAGAAAGCTTGATGACCTGCAAATTACTGCTCTCCGGTTACCACCGACAGAGTACATCTCATCGCATGGCATGCTATCCCACCGTCACGGCATCCCAAATGGCACCCTATTCCCTATATAGTGCACAGATTTTCCCTAAGTAGTGCGCTATCCCGCAGTTACTGCGTCCCAAATGGAACCCTATTCCCTACATTGTGCACTACTTAGGGAAAATCTGTGCACTATATAGGGAATAGGGTGCCATTTGGAACGCTATGACAGTACTCTGGATGTGGGACAGACAAGCTGTCTGGAGGTAAATAGACAAGACATTTTGATGCACGTTTCTAAATGGTGATTAGGGAAAGTTCCTGGGTTTGAATAGGAAATGCTTTTAATTATGTTAAACCAAGGTAAAGAGAGCTGGTGGGCATAGGTGCTAGGAAGGCAGGAAGTCCTGGGTTTGAATAGGAAGTGCTTTTAATTATGTTAAACCAAGGTAAAGAGAGCTGGTGGGCATAGGTGCTAGGAAGGCAGAAGTCCTGGATTTGAATAGGAAGTGCTTTTAATTATGTTAAACCAAGGTAAAGAGAGCTGGTGGTCATAGGTGCTAGGAAGGCAGGAAGTCCTGGGTTTGAATAGGAAGTGCTTTTAATTATGTTAAACCAAGGTAAAGAGAGCTGGTGGGCTAACTCACACGTTAACAACACACCTGTTAGGGTTTTACAAAGGTCATGGCTGTCAGGCTGCTTACTTAGCGAGAACAGCGACTTCCTGCTAGGGTTTTATAAAGGTAATGGATGTCAGGCTGCTTACTTAGCGAGAACAGCGACTTCCTGCTAGGGTTTTATAAAGGTAATGGATGTCAGGCTGCTTACTTAGCGAGAACAGCGACTTCCTGCTAGGGTTTTATAAAGGTCATGGATGTCAGGCTGCTTACGTAGCGAGAACAGCGACTTCCTGCTAAAGGTTTTATAAAGGTAATGGATGTCAGGCTGCTTACTTAGCGAGAACAGCGACTTCCTGCTAGGGTTTTACAAAGGTCATGGCTGTCAGGCTGCTTACTTAGCGAGAACAGCGACTTCCTGCTAGGGTTTTATAAAGGTCATGGATGTCAGGCTGCTTACTTAGCGAGAACAGCGACTTCCTGCTAGGGTTTTATAAAGGTAATGGCTGTCAGGCTGCTTACTTAGCGAGAACAGCAACTTCCTGCTAGGGTTTTATGAAGGTAATGGATGTCAGGCTGCTTACTTAGCGAGAACAGCGACTTCCTGCTAGGGTTTTATAAAGGTCATGGCTGTCAGGCTGCTTACTTAGCGAGAACAGCGACTTCCTGCTAGGGTTTTATAAAGGTAATGGATGTCAGGCTGCTTACTTTGCGAGAACAGCGACTTCCTGCTAGGGTTTTATAAAGGTAATGGAAGTCAGGCTGCTTACTTAGCGAGAACAGCGACTTCCTGTTAGGGTTTTATAAAGGTCATGGATGTCAGGCTGCTTACTTAGCGAGAACAGCGACTTCCTGCTAGGGTTTTATAAAGGTAATGGATGTCAGGCTGCTTACTTAGCGAGAACAGCGACTTCATGCTAGGGTTTTATAAAGGTCATGGCTGTCAGGCTGCTTACTTAGCGAGAACAGCGACTTCCTGCTAGGGTTTTATAAAGGTCATGGCTGTCAGGCTGCTTACTTAGCGAGAACAGCGACTTCCTGCTTCGGCTCGCACCAAGGCTCAAACCCAGGACTTCCTGCCTTCCTAGCACCTATGACCTCCTGAAACGTCTTACCAGTTGGCGCCACGCAAAAAAAGCAAACTATTCGCTGATGCAGGTGTGGACACTATAGGTTCAGGAGTTTGTTTCACACATCCCCATGTGCTACGTAAACATCTCTCTCGACTCTCCAGCCACTTGTGGTGTGTGTGTGTGTGGGTGTATTGTTGAATAAAACAGGGCGTCACCTAGTCCACTTGGCACCATATACAGTTGAAGTCGGAGGTTTACCTACACCTCCCAAAGGGCATCATATTCTCTATTTAGTGCACTTCTTTTGACTAGAGACTTATGGGAATAGGATGCCATTTGGGACGCATGTATACAGTTGAAGTCGGAGGTTTACCTACACCTTAGCCAAAAAACATTTAAACTCAGTTTTTCCACCATTCCTGACATTTAATCATAGTAAATATTTCCTGTTTTAGGTCAGTTAGGATCACCACTTTATTTTAAGAATGTGAAATGTCAGAATAATAGAGGAGTGATTTATTTCAACTTTAATTTCTTTCATCACATTCCCAGTGGGTCAGAAGTTTACATACACTCAATTAGTATTTGGTAGCATTTAAATTGTTTAACTTTTTTTTTGTCCCGTTCCTCCTGACAGAGCTGGTGTAACTGGTTTGTAGGCCTCCTTGCTCACACACGCTTTTTTAAGTTCTACCCACACATGTTCTATAGGATTGAGGTCGGGGCTTTGTGATGGCCACTCCAATAGCTTGACTTTGTTGTCCTTAAGCCATTTTGCTACAACTTTGTAAGTATACTTGAGGTCATTGTCCATTTGGAAGACACATTTGCAACCAAGCTTTAACTTCCTGATGTTGCTTCAATATATCCACATCATTTTCCTTTCTCATGGTGCAATCTATTTTGAAGTGCACCAGTCCCTCCTGCAGCAAAACACATGTCAACATGATGCTGCCATCCCCGTGCTTCACGGTTGGGATGGTGTTCTTCGGCTTGCAAGCATCCCCATTTTTCCTCCAAACATAACGATGGTCATTATGGCCAAACAGTTCTATTTTTGTTTCATCAGACCAGAGTACGATTTTTGTCCCCATGTGCAGTTGCAAACCGTAGTCTGGCTTTTTTATTGCGGTTTTTGAGCAGTGGCTTCTTCCTTGCTGAGCGGCCTTTCAGGTTATGTTTGTATAGGACTTGTTTTACTGGGATATAGATACTTTTGTACCTGTTTCCTCCAGCATCTTCACAAGGTCTTTTGCTGTTGTTCTGGGATTGATTTGCACTTTTCGCACCAAAGTACGTTCATCTCTAGGAGACAGAATGCGTCTCCTTCCTGAGCGGTATGACAGCTGCGTGGTCCCATGGTGTTTATACTTGTACAGATGAACGTGGTACCTTCAGGCATTTGGAAATTGCTCCCTAGGATGAACCAGACTTGTGGAGGTCTACCATTTTTTTCCTGAGGTCTTGGCTGATTTCTTTTGTTTTTCCCGTGATGTCAAGCAAAGAGGCACTGAGTTTGAAGGTCGGCCTTGAAATACATCCACAGGTACACATCTAATTGACTCAGATTATGTCAATTAGCCTATCAGAAGCTTCTAAAGCCATGACATAATTTTCTGGAATTTCCCACGCTATTTAAAGGCACAGTCAACTTAGTGTGTAGAATTGTGATACAGTGAAATAATCTGTCTATAAACAATTGTTGGAAAAATGACTTGTGTAAGGCACAAAGTAGATGTCCTGACCGACTTGCCAAAAACTATAGTTTGTTAACAAGAAATTTGTGGAGTGGTTGGAAAAACTAGTTTTAATGACTCCAACCTAAATCTATGTAAACTTCCAACTTCAACTGTAAGTAACTGGAATGAAATGGCCCTGCAGTTCCACAGATTGTGTAATCTAATCTCAGGGACCAATTTCTTTTCTTTTCTTCTACCTGGACTGTAACACCCTAGCCTCTCACATCCAGCCAATTCAACCAGGCCGGTAAGCCTACATCCTGCTGAAGCCTGGCCAATTCAAGCCGGCCAGTAGGTCCTACATCCTGCTGAAGCCTGGCCAACTCAACCAGGCCGGTAGGCTGACATCCTGCTGAAGCTTGGCCAATTCAACCAGGCCAGTAGGTCCTACATTCTGCTGAAGCCTGGCCAACTCAACCAGGCCAGTAGGTCCTACATCCTGCTGAAGCCTGGCCAACTCAACCAAGCCGGCAGGCCCACATCCTGCTGAAGCCTGGCCAACTCAACCAGACACGTAGGCCTATATCCTGCTGAAGCCTGGCCAACTCAACCAGGCCGGTAGGCCGACATCCTACTGAAGCCTGGCCAACTCAACCAGGCCGGCAGGCCGACATCCTGCTGAAGCCTGGCCAACTCAACCAGCCTGGTAGGCCTACATCCTGTGACAATATGTTATGAGAGAGTTAGCAGGCTGTAATGCTTGGAATCCTAAATAATGCTAGCTCATGTTAGGCCAACAACTGTTACGGTGGTGCTTCCCTTAATTTATAAGTTATCCACTTGATCTTACTATTGCCTTGGCCCATTCTTCGTACTCTTGCAGATGTGGTCTTAAACCAGGTGTACTAAATAGGATCTGAAGATCGCATACCCCCATAGTTGAGCAGTGATCTCATGTTGTAGTCATGGAGGTGAAGTTAGCTGCCGACCTAGTTGACCGCTACTTACGCAGGACTGTGCTCTGCCGTGACCTGGAGCTGATACCCTCAGCACGCAGAGCACTGCCATCAGTATCGTTTAAGTCAATCCCAGCCGTGTAGGAAGTGTATCGCCATGTGACTGCTGGAGAAGACATGGTTCCCAAAAGAGCTTCGTAATATAACAGGTTAAGGTTCCCAAAAGAGCTTCGTAATATAACAGCTTTAACCATATGTATCTGACATCTTTGAAAGTGTATGGTATCTCAGACTGCCAGGACGGTCAGAAGTGGCGTAACAGCCGCAGGCTCAAGAAGGGTTATTTTCATCCCATCTCCCTGTCTCCATTTCTTTGCCCTGGCCCTGTTTCTCTTTTCCACTCCATGGCTGCCCCCGCCCCCATCTCTCGTTCCCTCACTCCCTCTCGCCTTCCTGCCATCACTCTCGCGGATGTCTGATTCATCTTTCTTCCTCTGGGTCTGTGTAATTCCATTGAGGGACTTTTGGGATTGTTGGAATTCCCGGCATGCGTGTGTGTGTGGGTTTGGAAGAGTGAGAATGAGCGGGTTGGTTGGTTCCGCCTGCTTTGAATGCCACCCTGGGTTTATTATCAGCATGGCTGGACATGGGCCTGTCTGGCTGCACTCTCACACTGAAGCTTTTGCTCCAGATTCACAGTGCTCAAAGCACTCACCCTGAGGCCTCCTTGGTTTCAGCACAGATCGCTCTGGCATAGTCTCCTGGCTGTTAGCATGCCGTCTCTGACAGGACATTTTTCCCCTGGCTTCGTTACATGCTGAAGGAAACCAATTACAAGACCTGCTTGGTTGGTGGTATTTCATGTTAACATTAGGTGAGGCAAAGACAGCAGGGCAAAAACTCCTTCAATTGTATTTTCTTTGGCTTCAGTACCTCTCGCTGGTATTTTAGTTGTGCCGTCTTCACTCCTGAAGCTAAATCTTTGAGAGAGAGTTTTTCTCCTGTGACCTCTTGCTGGCATCTCACAACATACTTTTCTTCAACCCATGTGCTGCAAATCACTGGGAATGCTGTACTACTTTTTAATTAGGTTGCATTTCAAAACAAAGCTACATCGAATGCTGAGATCAGCGAGTAAAAAGCCTAAAAGGGGAGACTTTGTATTTTTTTTTATTTGAAATTGTGCAAGATAATACGGAATAACTAAAAACAGCGACTGTATTTGCATAGCTTGCAATAATTTCCTCTCACAGTTGTGAAAATATACAATACAAGAATTGTAATGTTAGGAAGGTCTGTTGAAGAAGACATGTTTTTGAGATGAAAATATTCTATTGGCTCAGGACAGACAATGCAGCCTATTAGCATATTCCTGCCCTGTACACTCTAAATTATATAATTGATTGATTAGTGGAAAAAACATATATCCATTACATATTAGGATATTTATTTATGACAATATAGGCCTATCGCAATATTATTTTGGACAATATCGCAATATTATTTTTGCGCTAGTCAGCTCAGCTGTAAAAGGTGAGCCAATATGTTGTCAGCACTTTTTATTTTATTTTGATGACCTAATCAAAACTTGTTTTCTCACGTGTCTCGTTTTTGATCAGCCGCAGGTTCTGTCCCTTGTGATTTTCCTTTCTGGAGAAATCCGCCAAAGTCTGCATCACAAATGGTGCCCTGGTCAAAAGTAGTGGATTCTATATGGAATTGGGTGCCATTTGGAAATGACCCTGGGTCTGATCCAACCACTTTTCAACATGTTGCGTGACTGTGTGAGTGAATGCAAAGGTGATTCTTTGGCATGCAGCTCAGTGCATGACTGTCTCTTTCTATCATTATGAGTTGGTGCCCTTGGCTTACATGTCTCCCATCTTTCATGCAAATTTGAAATGAATGTATAGCCTACAGTATAGGTAAGATGTTAAGTCAGTGTGTGATGTGCACGCAGGAGGGACCTCAGGGGACTGTGTCTGTGGACTGGAGATGGAAGCTGTCGTCTTCGCAGAGTGTGTCAAAGTCTTCGCAGAGTGTGTCAGAGTCTTCGCAGAGTGTGTCAGAGTCTTCGCAGAGTGTGTCAGAGTCTTCGCAGAGTGTGCCGCGTCTTGTTTCATCCCATCGAGCCAGAGGCTTGGAGGCTGAGGACTGTGGAGTTGTGCTGAATCCCCTGTCAGCCTTAGCAGCATGGCATGCATAGTCATGGAGATAGCCTGGGGAAGCTGGTACTCAGCCATGGACACTCACCAATTTTATTTTATTTCTGTGGCATACCCTGCCAGCCTGGCAGAATGGCATGCATATTCATGGAGAAAGCTTGGTGGTGCTTAACCAGTTCTTTGTTTTGGCAAAGTCCTTGTAATGAACTGGAGAGCGAGTCCCTCGCCAGCCTGCCTGGCATTGACACGCATAGTCTAGTCATGGAAAAAGCTTGATGAATGTGGTGCCTGGTGCTCAGTCATGTTAATAACCACTCACCAGTTCTTTATTTTGGCAAAGTCTTGGTAATGTGCGGCAGGTTGCCTGGATGTTAGAGCGTTGGACTAGTAACCGAAAGGTTGCAAGATCAAATTCCCCGAGCTGACAAGGTATAAATCTGTCGTTCTTTCCCTGAACTAGGCAGTTAACTAACTGTTCCTAGGCCGTCATTGTAAATAAGAATTTGTTCTTAACACACTTGCCTAGTTAAACAAATAAAAATGAAAGTAAAACATTCTACATCACTGAATACACCCCGGGTGTTGAATGGAGCAGCGAACTCCTATTTTTACATTCTGAAACCTGCAGTTGGTAGAGTACAACTCCTTTGTGGTTTGGTTTGGTTAATTTCCATTCAAACAGTCATAGACTTAGGCCTATTAGTAGACTCGTGTCGGTTTGCAGATGCTATTGTTGTCTGTGTTAATACGTGCGGGAGGGGCCCAAAGTGACATTTTGGTGCCACAAAGCTGCTTTGGAAAGTGGAAATTCTGAGGCATTGAGAGGCCATGGTGACAGTACAGTGGCGCAGAGAGATAGTGGTGGCACGCTGGACTGTGTGTGTCTGTGCGGTTTCGATCAGTATGTTTTTTTTTTTGTGTGTGTGTGTGTGACGGAATGAATGTTTTCCAGTTAATGGGGATCCTAATAAAATAGAAAATAGACTTTCTTAAAAAATGTAAATAATTCTAGTTGAGTGAGTATCTTTATCATGGCTTACTAGAACTGCACCTGCAGTACATCATAGCACAGACGTTGCATTGTCAGGTATGTTTACCATCAAGTACTGCTGTGTGTGTGTGTGTGTGTGTGCGTGCAATGTGCATAGCATTCTCACAAATACTTACGGTATGTTCAGGTACTTGAAACAGTTCCTCACGCTCCCAAACATTCCGATCAAGCCCCCCCAAAAAAACAATAGGCAATATGCTTCCTCCCTCCTCCTGGGAGGAATGAGTATTCTCCCTCCACTTTAAAGATCTATGTACTTACTAGGTGACGCCACCACCGCCCATAGCCAGGTGGTGGGCGTCACCCTAGTAAGTATGTAGATCTTTTGATGTCTGGGCGTGTCTGTGTAGCTCTGCTGTGTGAGTGAGCAGGATTAAAAATACTATTTGAGATCTTTTTGAATATATTGAGCGTTTGCTTTAGTCTGCCTGGAGTACCAGGTGGGCGTGGTTTCCACTTGTGGGATTTTCTATTGGTTCTGTGGCAAGCTCTGTCAAGCACAGCTAAAGTACATGACATGATTTTGAAAATAGTACTTGGACCCAGGTCTGTGTGGAAGCACTAGCTGCTGTGAACCAGCCAGGGGAGGTGTGATCCAGATGCTCTGGTGAACCACACACACACTCTTTGTCGGCGACGGCAACCTGTCACTCACACCCTCAGGAGTGTCCGTAATGCCCTGTGGCATGGAGCCGTTCAACCTTCCACTGGTTCAGCGCTGTACCTCCCGGATGTAGAGAGCTCTAACTCACGTTGCTCCAACGCTGCAGACATATCTCCTCTCGCTGCTCGTAATCGCAGCGGCCTGTTACATTCAATTAGGTTCTGGAGTTACTCACCGCATCCAACCGTAAGTGTGTGACGGGCTGCTGGACTCAGGCCCTGGAAATACACTGCAGGATGAGACATCTGAGATGACTAGAAGTAACATTTTAAAAACTCGGGAAGAAACTCCACTTTTACAATTCAGATCATCCAAACTGCCTTTCTAACTTTGTTGAACGTGAATTGCTGTCTTCAGGTGTATAATTGTATTGTTCTACCAGTTGTTCACTGCTGTCATTTCTCTCCTTTCAGGTAAGAGGAAGCCTGGGCTCAAGCTCTCCAAGGAAGTGTTTGAGCAGCCTCCTGCTGCTGCTGCTACGTAAGACTTTCACTCTTTAATATCTTCTTTACATATTTAAATATTTACATTTACATCTTGACATTTACATATTTACATCTTGACATTTACATATTTACATATTTACATCTTGACATTTACATATTTACATTTACATCTTGACATCTTTACATTTACATATTTACATCTTGACATTTACATATTTACATATTTACATCTTGACATTTACATATTTACATTTACATCTTGACATCTTTACATTTACATATTTACATTTACATCTTGACATCTTTACATTTACATCTTGACATTTACATATTTACATCTTGACATTTACATATTTACATATTTACAGCATTCAAATCTTAATTGCCACATTTCAGACGGTCATTTTGTGAGGCGCAGCCGGGAGCTAGTTCTGTATGATGCTGAGTGGTCGAGTGAATAAACCAGGAGGATACTCCATGATCATTTAAAAATCTCCAGCTTGGGAACATTTTGGTTTCCCAGTAGAAGAGTTAGTAGGAAATCAACTAAATATATTGAATTAATGAGATAATTAATTGATATTCCCTAAGATGATAAGAGATGTTAATAAAATGTGTCAGTGATTTTGTATTTTCCTTCAACTTCCTGAAGACCCATTGGGAGTGGGAATGCGTCCATCTTTGTTTTCGTGTTTGTCCGCCACCATGTAGACGTCAGCATGATGCTAATGATATGATATAATGATATGACATGCTACCTATTCTGGTAGATGGAAAGCCATTCTCAAAAACCTTCTAATTTAAAACGTTAACTACAAAGTACCCCCCCCCCCAAACTACAGTAACTGTCGCCATTTTATTTTCCCACTGTACCAAATCTAACCGTGCCCCCCTAAAACCGCAATTACATACCAAACAGCAGGTTTGGTGAACTGTTACACCCCTACCTACTATGGAACAATTATATTACCATTTTATTATCACGTTGTTACTAGTGTAATTACAAAACTCTGCGCACTCTAGTGCCTACTTACCGAGTCGCCTCCATCACCTAAGCCGCCCGCTATCGTGCTGTAACACAGGTGGTGTCAGTGGACTTGGAGCCTATATTGACTGTGGGCACAGAACCCCTTTTTACTAGCCTCAGATTCATGTTGAATCCAGTCTTCCACTGTTTGGTAGCCATCGTAAGTCTTTGGGACGAAGTGAGACTGAAGCTCAAGGGATTTCCCTGAGCCATTCTGCCCCAAGCGGTCCAACTTTTTTCCCCCAATAGACCAAACATGCCTACCGTTAAACCGTGTACCCTGCTCTTGACGTCAAAGCCGCAATGTATTGTTTGTTGGTATGAGTTTATGATACATGTAATTCCATTTTTATAAACTAATGCATAAAGATTATTTTTTTTTTCGATGGAATATCACCGATCTACAGTGTTACATTTATGGACATGTATTGCGCAACCTTCTCTTTTTAATATAAAGTGTTATCCTGTTTTGCTATGAGGCATTTTAATACGGATATGAGGCTGCTTAATCAACATGATGATCCTAAAGATGTCAGTGACGGCTCCGTTTCCTCCCCATGAGGAGAGAGGAGGCTAGTTAGAGATTACCGTTTGGATGTGTTCACCGATAAGGGGTTCACAAACTGATGGCGCAATGTGCCAGTGAATATTGTTCATAGCATCATTTCAGTGTCATGATGATAACTCAAGACAAACACTGTTTCTTACATTAACATCTACATTGTAATCTTAATGAATATTAATGCATGCAGTTTTATGTACATAACATTTTTTTTTTTTATCCTAACAACTGTTTGACTACTTTTACAGACCCCCAAGAGATTTGGATTCGAAAGCTTGTGTGACCATTGGAGAGAAGGTACTACTTACCACATCTTATTCATGTTCACTGAACTGTTCAGTGTAGTTTACTCTCTCACATTCTTCTTACCTTTCGTTTACCACTGTTTCTTCCTCACACGTTCCTCTGACTGAACCTTTATTTAAAACTGAAGTACAAACTTCGGGTTTGACATCTGGGTGTAGTTGTTGTAACCTATATTGTGTTTAGACGGTACGAGGTAAACGGCAAATGTTTTCAGTGAGAGCGCGGCGGTAAACGCCGTTGAGGCTGGCGGGGAGTTCAAATATTTCAACTTTTGCCGTCTGCCGTAGTGTTGTTGTTTTCTACCGGATGTTGTTTACTGAAATCACCATAACAATGCAAACCTTCATGACAGATGGAACAATTAGACAGATATTTCACTGGATGTGATAAATGTGACATTCGGTTGACATTTCCACTCACGAACAAATATAGTGATGAGAGGATGCCCAGTGGACGGCGGTGGGAGAAGATGGATTTTGGCCAACGTTCTGCAAATTTTCTCATTTAATTAAACATTTTGATATCCATACTGCTTTCTGTTTCTAAAAAATATAATAATTGTGTTTTGTAGACTTAACGCTTTGCCAAAGTTGTAACAAAAAAAAAATTGGCCTTGTTTATAAGGAGTGCAATGGCGAATTGAGTTAATACACACGTGAACTTCAGAGTAGGAGTTCCCTAATGGACACATGCGAATAAATGCTAGAATGCGCCAATAGGATCTCACTAGTTCGTGCTTGACTCCGCCCACCTCCTTGCTTGTTCTGCCCACTATGATTCATATGCTCAGACCAGAGCCTGTCGTTTCCAATCGATCTTGGGTTAGTTATAAAAAATCTTTGCTGTCGGGCTGCTTTTTACCGTCCTCTTCTTTCTTGTCCCACTGTGCCGACTGGTATGACGGTTTTTGCGTCCCTCAGTCTGAACGCAGCATTAGGTTGAGTAAGATTCTCTCTGTGCTTTGGATGCAGAAAGATGAAAGCTTGGCTCAGTAAAGGGTCTGTGAGCCGAATATATAACACCCTAGCAAACATTACGACTCGGACTGAATACTTCTGATTGTAGGGCAGACTGGAATGTGTTTATCTTCCTGACGGGCAGTAAAAGTATTTATTTTAAAAACTTAGCAAATAAGTGGAATTTTTCCATTGGTAAAAATGCTGGCTTTTTTCCCTCTTATAATTTAGCCTGAAGTCAAAGTCGGGGCAACCATTGATTTAGTTGTTGTATGAAGTGAGAAAAGGACAGAAGTTCCCATTCTTTACTGCAACCAGTAGTTTAGATGAAAAAGGGGTCATTTGCGGTGTCTTTCGACTCAGCCCCCTTACCATGTCCAATGCTTTCCCTGTTGATTAGAAACTGTTGGTTAGAGTAGTTACTTAAACAAAGACATAGCTCCGAGCCACTCTCAGACAAAGAGGAGTACCCCCGGTCAGAATGACACTGTTGTTGGGAGATTAGACCTAGTTTTTCTTTTGTGCTTTTCGCTCTCTGTTACTGTTTTGTTTTCACGAGATGAGGATTGGGTAAAAAAAACAAGGAACTCTAGTGACTCATCTTTTTACCCTGCTCAATTTGTGTTCAGTGATTACATCAAGGGAGGGAGATACATGTTCTTTCTTCCTTATTACATTGTGTCACCCATTCATGTTTGATCTGTCACTGTCGAGCATGACACGCATCTCTCCCCGCTCTGCCGGTGCTGAGCAGAACTTTGTGGTGAAGGCAGATGACCTGGAGCAGATTGGCGAGCTGGGGAGAGGGGCGTACGGCGTGGTGGACAAGATGAGGCACATGCCCAGTGGCCTGATCATGGCAGTCAAGGTATGAGATATTTGATGCTGTAACTGATCTCTTTAAGGGGATCTAGGGCTACGTTTACACAGGCATCCCAATTCTGATATTTTGCCTAGTTATCGGCAAAAGAGCTAATATGATAGGTCAAAAGACCAATTAGTGGAAAAATATCAGAATTAGGCTGCATGTGTAAACGCGGCCTTAGTCGGGTTACTATAGCTAAGCACTCTGGCTTTATTTAAACAGGCAGGCCAATTCTGGTCTTTTTCCCCACTATTTGGTCTTTTGACCAATCAGATCAACTCTTATGCCAACAATTGTCGCAAGAGATCAGAATTGGGCTGCCTGTTGCAAACAGCCGTGGTGACAGCTGTTGATGTAATAAGTAGGTTGGATGGATGGATTTGATGTCCTTTCCCTCCCACCCTAGAGGATCCGTGCCACAGTGAACACCCAGGAACAGAAGAGACTGTTGATGGACCTGGACATCTCTATGAGGACAGTAGACTGCTTCTACACAGTCACCTTCTACGGCGCACTCTTCAGAGAGGTAGCCAGCTTCTTTATAAAAATACTTGAAAAA
This sequence comes from Oncorhynchus mykiss, assembly GCF_013265735.2. Classification (NCBI taxonomy): domain Eukaryota; kingdom Metazoa; phylum Chordata; class Actinopteri; order Salmoniformes; family Salmonidae; genus Oncorhynchus; species Oncorhynchus mykiss. Next base: position 38,615,795 of record NC_048584.1, read on the forward strand.
AAATACAAAATAATTACAATTAAATAATAATACTTATGTCTTGTAGTGTTTTTTTCTAAAGTCCAAAAGCCTCTTTAAAATAGACACTCTTTAGGTGGAGTGTATTAATTGTGTTTTTGGATCCCCCTAAGTTGTTCGTCACAACAGCTACTCCTCTTTGGTTTCCTCTACTGCTGGTCTTGTACTATGTTAAACATAGGCTTCCTACAATGTCCTTCCAGAGATGTCGGAGGACAGAGCCTTGTGAAGATGCTGTCAAACATATCGGTACCCGTACACTTTACAGTGGAGTGCAACAGTTTTATATTTTCCAAACTAGTTGGTTCTTTTTTACCCAGTAGGCACCTGCAATTTACAAAGAGTAGGATAAATGATACTTTCCAAGAATCACTCGCGTCCCACCAAATTAATTAGAATTTTGAATAATTTAGTCCATGCCATTTTTGACTTAAGTGCAAAACCTTAATTTCAGTTTTGATCAGTTGTTTATCAAACAAAATGTGAACACCGTAAGTTTTAAAATTTTAAAATTTCAACCTATTTTAGAAGTATCATGTGAATCATGGGTGCCTATATATTTGACTGCATAAGGTATGTTCAGAGAGGCAGTTATTTAGCAACTAACTTAGTCCTCTTCATTTCTACACTATGTACAAAAATATGTGGACACCCATTCAAATGAGTGGATTCTGCTATTTCAGCCACACCTGTTGCTGACCGGTGTATAAATTAGAGCACATTAGCCATGCAATCTCCATAGACAAACATTGGAAGTAGAACGGCCGTACTGAAGAGCTCATTGACTTTCAACGTGGCACTGTCATAGGATGCCACCTTTTTAAAACAAGTCAGTTCATCAAATTTCTGCCCTGCTAGAGCTGCCCCGGTCAACTGTAAGTGCCGTTATTGGGAAGTGGAAACGTCGAGGAGCAACAACGGCTCAACTGAGAAGTGGTAGGCCACACAAGCTCACAGAACGGTGCCGCTTGCAACACTCGCTACCGAGTTCCAAACTGCCTCTGGAAGCAACACCAGCACAAGAACTGTTCGTTGAGAGCTTCATGAAATGGGTTTCCATGGCCGAGCAGCCGCACACAAACCTAAGATCACCAACTGCAATGCCAAACATCGGCTGTAGTAGCGTAAAGCTCGCCGCCATTGGACTCTGGAGAGATGAATCACGCTTCACTATCTGGCAGTCCAACAGACGAATCTGGGTTTGGTGGATGCCAGGAGAACGCTACCTGCTCCAATGCATATGTAAAGTAAAGTTGGTGGAGGAGGAATAATGGTCTGGGGCTGTTTTTCATGGTTCAGGCTCCTTAGTTCCAGTGAATGGAAATCTTAACGCTATAGCATACAATGACATTCTAGACGATTCTGTTCTTCCAACTTTGTGGCAACAGTTTGGGGAAAGTGCCTTTCCTGTTTCAGCATGACAATGCCCCCATGCACAAAGTGAGGTCCATACTGAAATGGTTTGTCGAGATCAGTGTGGAAGAACTTGACTGGCCTGCACAGAGCCCTGACCTCAACCCCACCGAACATCTTTGGGATGAATTGGAACGCGGACTGCAAGCCAGGCCTAATTGCCCAACATCAGTGCCCGACCTCAATAATGCTCGTGGCTGAATGGAAGCAAGTACCCCCTGCAATGTTCCAGATGAGTGGAGGCTGTTATAGCAGCAAAAGGGGCAGGGACCAACTCCATATTAATGGAATGAGAGGTTCAACTAGCGGGTGTCCACATACTTTTGGTCATGTGGAACATAAGACTTTCTGATTTACACATGACATTGTACTGTAGAAGTGGGCTGCCATCCAGACACAGGTACCGTGGTCCCTTTTTCCTCACGTAGAGACGTCAGATGATAGAGCGGTGTATGTTGTAGTCAAGATAAAGAAATAAAGAATTCCTGATCTTGCCGGATGTAATTACCTACCACTCGTAGAGAAGAGAGCGTTCCACAGGATATCCATCTGCAGCGGAGCTCATTGGAAAAAGCTCCTTCCTGTTAGCCAATCTGTGTGTCTGGAATGTGGTTCTGTTTTTCCCAATCCCTCTACCGCTTTCTCCATAGCCCCCTTTTTCCGTTCCCACCACCCACCTTCTCCATCTCAGTACCCCCCCCCACCCCACCTCCTTAACCCTTAAACTCTCACCCCAATCTGACCTTCTCATGTTGTACCTGTGTTCCCAGGGTGATGTGTGGATCTGTATGGAGCTGATGGACACCTCTCTGGATAAGTTCTATAAGCAGGTGATAGAAAAAGGCATGACCATCCCTGAAGATATCCTGGGAAAGATGGCCGTCTCGGTGAGTAGGACTACCTCCTCACTTCCTTTCCTCGTGTAAATAGGACTAACTATGTCACATCATTCAGCCTAGAGACCAAGCGGAATATTACATGTGTTCTGTAGGACTGGGTTTCCGTTAGCCGGTAATTGCCGGCTGTGGGACAATTTTTTTTAAATAAATGAAAAGCTGATTAATAAAATTGTAGCCCGGCCAAATTGTCCAGTGGTGTCCAGCTGCTGAGGAGAGAGAGAACGCGAGAGAGGAGCCTTGGCCTAGGCTACTGTTGATCGTGAAGATGGAGGCCTTTTTAATTTGAAATATTATAAAAGTATTAAAATAAAAGTTAGCATATGCCTACAGTGAAAAGCCTACAAGGCAGGGCTCCAGACTGTGACCATTTTAGTCGCAGATAGGGAGAGGATGTTCTCAGCTTTCTGTAGGTACATTTTTATTAACCTATTGGATACGGGGGTCACTAGCCTTTTCAAGGTAATTGCTGCAATATAGCCTGTTCAGGTTTAAACCAATTCACAAGTCTTCTGTTTCATTCTGTTCAGCCATTTTCTGTGGCCAAATGACGTTCCAACTGTAATGTTATGTTTGACACAGTATAATATCCTGCTCATTTTAAACAATTGCTTGACTTAACTTTATTAGGATAATACCAAAAGTAAGAAGTGTTAAGGTTTGGTGTGGCTATTAGCCTATTATACTGCAGGCCTATGATATAAAGGCAATGCGCACCGGCCCGCAAACTGACAGGTGAACTTGAGGAAGTACCGGATTTACTCCTATAAATCTAACAATATAATTCTCATCTTTATAAAAAATGTTCTAATTGAGAATGAATGAATTAGCCTCCTGTAAACTTACACAAGTAAGTATTCACCCCACATTTTATTGTGTAAATTAAATGTTAAAAATACCAAATTATACTTTTCAATTCCAGGTTTTAACACAATATATACTTAAAACCTCGGAGGTGCAAATATGTTTGACACCAAAGTGAATAAAAAAAAAAAAGTTGGTTGCATTAGTGTTCGGCCCCCTGATTCAATACTTGGTAGAAGCACCTTTGGCAGCGATTACAGCTGTGAGTCTTTGGATAAGTCTATCAGCTTTGCACATCTGGATACTGCAATATTTAGTCTATTCTTAACAAAATTGCTCAAGCTCGGTTTAGTTGGATGGGCACCGTTGGTGAACAGCAATTTGTCAGATTCTCAATTGGATTGAGGTTTGGGCATTGACTGAGGTATTCAAAGACATTCAGGTTGTTGTTTTTAAACCACTGCAGTGTAGCTTTGGCTGTGTGTTTAGGGTCATTGTCCTGCTAGAAGGTGAACCTCCGCCCCAGTCGCAGGTCTCTTGCTGGACGGTGAACCTCCGCCCCAGTCGCAGGCCTCTTGCAGACTGAAACAGGTTTTCCTCTAGAATTTCCCTGGATTTGGCCTCAAACCTGATCAGTTTCCCAGTCCCTGCCGATGAAAAGCATCCCCATAACATGATGCTGCCACCACGCTTCACCATAGGGATGGTGTTCAGGGCGATAAGCAGTCTTGGTTTTGACCAGAGAACTTTCTTTCCACGTGTCTTGTCAAAAATATATATTTTTTATTTACAGCAATGGCTTTATTCTCACCACTCATCTAAAAAGCCCAGGTAATAGTTGTCCCATGTACAGTTTTGGTGCAGAGCCTTCTCTAGGCAGAGTCACAGTTGTGCCATATTCTTTCCATTTTTTAAATAATGGATTTGTAATGTTCAAAGTATGGGATATATTTTTTTTTAGAACCCGACCGTGATTGGTGCTTCTCCAGAACTTCTGACTTGTTTTGATCTTCATGCTGATTAGGTTCTCTAACACACAGGTGTTTTTAATGAGATCATGTGACTAACTGCACACAGGTGTACTCCATTCAACTCATTATTTGACTTCTGAAGGCAATTGGTTGCACAGCAAAGGAGGTGAACACTTAGGCTGTGTCTGCATATCTGATCTGGGGTAGGCCTAAGCTTTTTATATATACACAGTACCAGTCAAAAGTTTGGACACCTACTCAAGCGAAGGTTTTTATTTGAACTTTTCTACATTGTAGAATAATAGAAGACATCAACTATGTAGTAACCAAAAGTGTTAATCAAAAATATTTAATATTCTTCAAAGTAGCCACCCTTTGAAGGAGTTCCCACATATGCTGAGCACTTGTTGGCTGCTTTTCCTTCACTCTGCGGTTCAACTCATCTCAATTTGGTTGAAGTCAGGTGATTGTGGAGGCCAGGTCATCTGATGCAGCACTCCATCCCTCTCCTTCTTGGTCAAGTAGCCCCTTTACAGCCTGGAGGTGTGTTGGGTCATTGTCCTGTTGATAAACAAATGATAGAGGGACTAACACGGAACCCAAACTGGCTGTGCGCCATTGTGCATACATTTATTTTGTCCCCCACCAAACGCGATCAAGACATGCAGGTTAAAATCTCAAAACAAAATCAATTATATTAACCTGTCTGGGAAAGCGGAACCCCTCGCCAACAGCCAATGAAGTTGCAGTGCGCCAAATTCAATCAACAAATCTCATAATTCTAATTTCTCAAACATACAAGTATTAGACACCATTTTAAAGAAACTTCTCGTTAATCCAACCACAGTGTCCGATTTCAAAAATACTCTTCGGCGAAAGCAGAACATATCATTATGTTAGCTCAGCAACTAGTCACAGAAAGCATACAGCCATTTTCCAACCAAAGAGAGGAGTCACAAAAAGCAGAAATAGAGAAAATGAATCACTAACCTTTGATATTCTTTATCAGATTACACTCCCGGGACAACATGTTACACAATACATGTATGTTTTATTCGATCAAGTTTATGTTTATATCCAAAAACCTCAGTTTACATTTGGCTTTGCCTCCAAAACAGAGCCACATCAATTTACAGAAATACTCATAATAAACATTGATAAAAAGGTACAAGTGTTATTCACAGAATTATAGATATACTTCTCCTTAATGCAACCGCTGTGTCAGATTTCAAAAACACTTTACGGAAAAAGCAAACCATGCAATAATCTGAGACGGCGCTCAGACAACAAATCGTTTCTTACGCCAAACAGACATCCGCCATGTTGGAGTCAACAGAAGTCAGAAATAGCATTATAAATATTCACTTACCTTTGATCTTCGTCAGAATGCACTCCCAGGAATCCCAGTTCCACAATAAATGTTTGATTTGTTAGGTAAAGTTCATCTTTATGTCCAAATACCTCCTTTTTGTTTGCGCGTTTAGCACAGTCATCCAAATTCATGACGCGCGATTACTAGGTGCTGACGAATAGTCAAAAAGTTCCGTTACAGCCCGTAGAAACATGTCAAACGAAGTATAGAACCAATCTTTAGGATATTTTTAACATAAATCTTCATTAATGTTCCAACCGGAGAATTCCTTTGTCTTCAGAAATGCAATGGAACTCAAGCTAACTCTCACTTGAACGCGCGTGGTCAGCTCATGGGAGAGACCTTACTCAATCCTCTATCATTCACCCCCACTTCACAGTAGAAGCATCAAACAAGGTTCTAAAGACTGTCATCTAGTGGAAGCCTTAGGAAGTGCAATATGACCCCATAGACACTGTATTCGATAGGCCAAGAGTTGAAAACTACAAACCTCAGATTTCCCACTTCCTGGTTGGATTTTTCTCAGGTTGTCACCTGCCATATGCGTTCTGTTATACTCACAGACAGTTTTAGAAACGTGTGTTTTCTATCCAAATCTACTAATAATATGCATAGATTAGCAACTGGGACTGAGTAGCAAGTATTTTACTCTGGGCATGCTTTTCATCCAAACGTGAAAATGCTGCCCCCTATCCCGAACAGGTTAATTTGGGGACAGGTCAAAAAGCATTGAACATTTATGGCAATTTAGCTAGCTAAGTAGCTTGCACTTGCTAGGTAATTTGACCTTTTTAGCTAGCTTGCTGTTGCTAGCTAATTTGTCCTGGGATATAAACAGTTATTTTACTTGAAATGAAGAAGGTCCTCTACGCCGCTAATTAATCCACACAAAACGGTCAACCAAATCATTTCTAGTCATGTCTCCTCCTTCCAGGCCTTTTCTCCTCTTAACTTTATATTGCAATTGGCAACTTTCATAAATTAAGTGCATTACAGCCACTGACTTTGTTCATCTTTCAATCACCCACGTGGGTATAACCAATGAAGAGATGGCACGTGGGTACCTGCTTCTATAAACCAATGAGGAGATGGGAGAGGCAGAACTTGGAGTGCGATCTGCGTCAGAAATAGAACTGACATCTATTTTAGCCCATGGCAACGCAGACGTCGTTGGCGCGCGCAATAATTGAATAACAGATTTCTGAATTTATTTTGCAGCGCAGTCAACCTGTAAGCCCAAACCAAATGGGATAGCGTATCGCTGCAAAATGTTGTATCCATGCTGGTTAAGTGTGCCTTGAATTCTAAATAAAGTAGACGGTTTGGGGCGACTTTGCTGGTGACACTATCACACCTCCTCCATAATTCAGTGGGAGCCACACATGCAGAGATCATCCGTTCACCTACTCTGCGTCTCAAAGACACGGCGGTTGGAACCAAAAATCTCAAATTTGGTCTCAACAGACCAAAGAACAGATTTCCACCGGTCTAATGTCCATTGTACGTGTTTCTTGGCCCATGCAAGTCTCTTATCTGTTACGTACCCCTCTTGGAGGAGGGAACGCAACACCCTGCTACAGCTCAACTCCCCGAGGAGTGAAAAAAACAGTATGATCGTAGGTGTGGGGAAGGACGGCAGAGAAAAATACAATTTACAGGGAATGTATTATTCCTTAACACAGTAATGTGGGGAAAAGGGGCTGGACGGAACCAAAGGAAAAGTAGTTAAAGTTAAGTGTCCCCTCTCCTACCTCACCTGCCTTCCCACCTAACCTTTAGCACCAACTGGTGCGCAAACCAAAATACAGGGTGGTACGCCCAGGTCTTACCCAGTGTGCATAGACAGATTCAATACTACGGGTTATGTACTCCCGCAGGCCTCTTGCCTAAACACTCCCAAGGTGCGTTCCCCCGGGAACAAGTGAAACAGAATAATTACCAATACTTTAAGTGAACAATTTCAACAACCAAAAACACTAAGTCATATTGGCAGACACATACCTCTGATGGAGCGGCTACAAAATAATATCCACAAAACTTGTACTGACCGCCACAACAACCAACACAGGACATAAAACGACGCTCTCCTCCCTGAGGGAGGAACACTGGCTTTTATCAAGCTGGAGAAGGAGTTGGTAATCGATGAGACAGCTGTTTCCCCTGACGAGAGGGAGGGGTCAGAGCTCCAATTAGCGATGGGGCTGACCAATCAGCAGCTTTAGGATTCCAGGAAGCCATTTCCTGAAATACACACACATACAAACCCACAACGCAGAAACTGGGGAGCGTAACAGTGTCCTTTAGTAGTGATTTCTTTGCAGCAATTCAACCATGAAGGCCTGATTCACGCAGTCTCCTCTGAACAGTTGATGTTGAGATGTCTGTTACTTGAACTCTGTGAAGCATTTATTTGGGCTGCAATTTCTGAGGCTGGTAACTCAGAAATCTGCAGCAGAGGTAACTCTGGGTCTTCCTTTCCTTTGGCGGTCCTCATGAAAGTCAGTTTCATCATAGTGCTTGATGTTTTTTTGCACTTAACTTTAAAAGTTCTTTACATTTTCCGCATTGACTGACCTTCATGTCTTAAAGTAATGATAGACTGTTGCTTATTTTTGCTTATTTGAGCTGTTTTGCCATAATATGGACTTGGTCTTTTACCAAATACGGCTGGCTATCTTCTGTATACCACCCCTACCTTGTCACAACACAACTGATTGGCTCAAACGCGTTAAGAAGTAAAGCAATTCCACATATTAACTTTTAACGAGGCCCACCTGTTAATTGAAACGCATTCCAGGTGATTACCTCATGAAGCTGGTTGAGAGAATGGCAAGTGTGAAAAGCTGTCAAGGCAAAGGGTGACTACTTTGAATAATCTTAAATATAAAATATGTAGATTTTTTTTATTACTACACGATTCTGTGTGTTATTTCATAGTTTTGAGGTCTTCTATTATTCTACAATGTATAAAGTAGTACAAATAAAGAAAAACACTTGCATGAGTAGGTGTGTCCAAATTTGTCTGGTACTAAGCCTATGTCAAATATTGACTGGCTCTCATCAAGCTGCCCACTCAAGAAAACTTCAAACTGTAACCAGTGCCTGCAACCTGGTTCAGGTGGTCAGCCAACCTACCAGAGTATTTACAAACAGCACAGGAATGAAATCATCAACATGTATTGATCACCTCTTTACTGCAGAAATGTGCTTTATAGCAGTATCCAAATCCATAGGATGTAGTGATCACAATATCTAGGAAAACCAAAGTTCCGAAGGCTGGGCCTAATATAGTGTCTAAGAGGTCATACATTATGTTTTGTAGTGATTCATATGTTGTTGATGTAAAGAATATTTGCTGGTCTGTGGTGTGTAATGAGGAGCAACCAGACGCTGCACTTGACACATTTATGAAATTGCTTATTCCAGTTACTAATAAGCATGCACCAATTAAGATAATGATTGTAAAAACTGTTAAATCCCCTTGGATTGTTAAGGAATTGAAAAATGAGAGGGATGAGACAAAAAGTAGGGCATATAAGACTGGTAGCCCAACTGGCAAACGTACTGCTAATGAAGAAATCATGTGACTAAGCTAAATAAAAATCAACTATACAATGAAACAAAGATAAATTATATCAAGACTGATAGTAAAAAGCTTTGGAGCACCTTAAATGAAATTCTGGGGATAAAAGCCAACTCGGCGCCATCATTCATTGAATCAGATGGCTCATTTATCACAAAGCCCACTAATATTGCCAGCTACTTTAATGACTTTTTCATTGGTAAGATAAGCAAACATATCGATGACATGCCAACAACAGACACTGACATTACACATCCAAGTATATCTGACCAAATGATGGAAGACAAGAATTGTACTTTTGAATTCCTTGAAGTCAGTGTGGAAAAGGTGAAAAAAAATATTGCTGTCTATCAACAATAAGCCACCGGGGTCTGACAATCTTGATGGAAAATTACAGAGGATCATAGCAGACAATATTGCCTCTCCTATTTGCCATATCTTCAATTTAAGCCTAAGGAAGCTTAAGTCCACCAGCCAAAAGAATAGTAAAGCCCCCTTTACAGGCTCAAATAACCAACCAATCAGCCTTTTACCAACCCTTAGTAAACTTCTGGAAAAAATGTGCACGTCACTTACTCAAATTACTGTTGATTGGCTGAGAGAAATTGACGACACAAAGAGTGTGGGGGCTGTCTTGTTAGATTTCAGTGCAGCTTTTGACATTATTGATCATAGTCTGCTGCTGGAAAACCTATGTGTTTTTGGCTTTACCCCCCCCCCCCCCCCTCCCCGCTATGATGTGGATAAAGAGTTACTTGTATAATAGAACAGAAAGGGTGTTCTTTTAATGGAAACCTCTCAAACATAATCCAGGTCAAACCAGGAATTCCCCAGGGTAGCTGTTTAGGCCCCTTGCTTTTCTCAGTCTTTACTAACAACATGCCACTGGCTTTGAGTAAGGCCAGTGTGTAAGGTATGCAGGATGGATGGATGGATTATTTTGGCAAAGGAGAAATGCTCACCAACAGGGATGTAAACACATTCGTGCTCAACATTAGAGAGAAATAAGCTTTTTGTGCGTATGAAAATGTTCTGGGATCTTTTATTTCAGCTCATGAAACATGGGACCAACATTTTACCTGTTGTGTTTTATATTTTTGTTCAGTATATTAACATATTGCCAGTCTCTCGACCAAGAGGCTGTTATATACAAAATTACTGAATTCATGCTAGGTGTTTAATATACTAAGAATGAATAAATACTAGATGCAAACCAATGGGTATGTCTGGGAAGTTAGACCTGCATTCCCCATGTTGATATCATTCTCCAGTTGCTGATATGTCTGTTCTGTTCTAATGTTCCAACCTTGTGTTCTGTTCTAATGTTCCAACCTTGTGTTCTGTTCTAATGTTCCAACCTTGTGTTCTGTTCTAATGTTCCAACCTTGTGTTCTGTTCTAATGTTCCAACCTTGTGTTCTGTTCTAATGTTCCACCCTTGTGTTCTGTTCTAATGTTCCAACCTCCCTCGTTACAGACAGTGAAGGCTCTGGAACATCTGCACAGCAATCTGTCAGTCATCCACCGAGGTAAGAACAAGCACAGAGTTAAATAGAACGTTTTATATACAGTATGTTATGTATATCTCCCTCTTGGGTACACCTTACAACAGTTTGCACTAGTGTCCATCTTTTTAAATCTGGAAGCTTTAGCGGGGAACCTGCCACATCCGTTTGCGATGTAACAAAAACAACGATGTTACTTGAAACAGCATTTTACATAGCATTTTTACAGATGTGTTTTGTGGGCTGTGTTGAGCGAGACAGATACACTGCATCGTAGTTATGTTCCTGAGGCTAAGGAAATCACTTTAAAATATGTTGGACAATAGGTCTGCATTGGACTAACTGACAATAGGTCTGCATTGGACTAACTGACAATAGGTCTGCATTGGACTAACTGACAATAGGTCTGCATTGGACTAACTGACAATAGGTCTGCATTGGACTAACTGACAATAGGTCTGCATTGGACTAACTGACTTTCACTTCCATCTCACGCCACTCTTCTATTTCTCTGTTTTGTTTTCTCTCTCTCTCTCTCTCTCTCTCACACTCTCTCTCTCACACTCTCTCTCTCTCACTCTCTCACTCTCTCTCACTCTCTCACTCTCTCTCACTCTCTCACTCTCTCTCTCTCTCTCTCTCACTCTCACTCTCTCAACTCAGATGTGAAGCCATCCAACATATTGATCAACACCCAAGGGCAGGTGAAGATGTGTGACTTTGGGATCAGTGGTTACCTTGTGGACTCTGTGGCCAAGACCATGGACGCAGGCTGCAAGCCCTACATGGCGGTGAGTGGTTGTGTGGGGGTGGGTGGGTGGTGGTGATTGAGCGGTTGTGTGGACGTGGGTGGTTGTGGGTGAGCGGTTGTGTGGGGGTGGGTGGTTGTGGGTGAGCGGTTGTGTGGGGGGTGGGTGGTTGTGGGTATGCAGTGGTGAGCTACAATCCATCAAACAAGGAGCAGATAGGGCATGTGCGTCAATGCAGCATGCCGTTCAGACTTTGGCTGTGATATTATCTAGTGGGAAATCGTTAGCATGGCAGGTTTTGGTACCTTCTTGCCGTGGGCTAAAAACGAAAGAGAAAATCATACCTGCTTGCTCTAATTGTGTAGTACCTCATCTGTTCTCCTTTCTGTTTTGTCAACTTTTCGGCATGGCCTCTGAAGTAGGCTACGGAAGTTTTTGTAATTTTTTTCCACCTTGACTTAGTGCTAGCGCGCTACCTGACGGACATCTGGAATCTATCAATTTTGGGTTTCCCTGACTCCATCGGCCCGGCGAGGCGCCCTCCTCCCCCTCGCTTTGGTAGCTACCTCAGCCTGTACTTTTTTCAAAGTTTTACCAGGATGGGCCCCAGCCATCAATCTGTTAGTCTGCTCTACATTTATATTACATTTTAGTTCGCTATCTCTCTTTGCTTCTAATCTGTGGTTATGTTTTAGTTGTGTTCTAGCTGGTCTTCAGTAGTTGGGCTCTAGCTTGCCGACCATAACCACGGTTGTTGGCTAGGCTGGCTAGGCTAATAGCTAGTTGGCTAAATAGCTGACGTTAGCTGGCTGGCTAGCTTGCTGCATATAGCTAACATTCTTTGATAACTGGTTAGATGGTGTTAATCTATTTTCAAAACTTTGTTTTTTCTTTAATGCAGCTGTAAGCTAGGTGTTGATAGCAACTGGCTGACTCATGCACTGCTAGTAGGGCTAACGTTAGCAGGCTAGTTGGTTAGCAACCTTGCCAGTTGATTTGTATCGATACATTCATAAAGTATTTGCTTCTAAGTTGTCTGAAAATTAAACTAAAACCAGTAGTCATCAGTGGAAACGATTTGGTTTCATTTGAAGTTCTACATTTGAAGATATTTCTGCTGGAGTTTACATTATAGGGAGTAGGCTGGCTTGCCGGTCCTCCATGTTACATCACACCCCGGAAAAACATTTTCCTTCAGCATGCTTCAGAATTCGGATAGGTTTTGCTTCCCGAGAGGCGCAGCGGTCTAAGGCACTGCATCGCACTGCTTGAGGCGCCACTACAGATCCTGGTTCGATCCCGGGCTGTGTCGCAGCTGGCCGCAACTGGGAGACCCATGAGGCGGCGCACAATTGGCCCAGCGTCGTCCCGGTTAGGGGAGAGTTTGGCTGGCCGGGATGTCCTCTTCCCATCGCGCTCTAGTGGCTGAGACGATCGCCAGTTGTGCCGTGTTTCCTCCGACATATTGGTGCGCCTGACTTCCGGGTTTAGCGAGTAGCGTGTCAAGAAGCAGTGCGGCTTGACAGGCTCGTGTTTCTGAGGATGCACGATTCACCTCACCCGAGTCTGTACGGGAATTGCAGCGACGGGACAAGACTGTAACTACCAATTGGATATCACGAAATTGGGGAGAAAAAAGGGGTAAAATGTATCTTAATATTTTATGTAAAAAAAAATTGAAAAGAGAGGTAACTTTGCATTGGGCCTTTTGATGTGTTTACTAATGCAAATCCATATGTCAGACGTGGTAACGTTTATGCTAGCTACCCTTTTAATAACCTCCAGTGTGCCCAAACAGTGTGTCCACGGGGCCATTTGATTGACTGAGGCAGTCTTTTAGTGCCATGGTAACGCTCAGAGAACAGACCGGGCTGTGTGTGTTCAAGAGGTACAGATGACGGAGGAGGTTGGGTCGTCTAGGACAACTGTCAGTTAGCGACGCTAAAGTGATGTGTGTGTGTGTGTGTGTGTGTGTGTGATTCTGTCCCCTAGCCGGAGAGGATCAACCCAGAGACTAATCAGAAAGGCTACAATGTCAAGTCTGACATATGGAGTTTAGGAATCACTATGGTGAGTCTCTATTTTATATCATTTTTTATTATTAATATTTATGCAGATTTAATTTATTATAACAACATTGTTATGTGATTATTACACTAGTAGGTCTATTTAAAAATAAAAAAAAATAAAAAATCTACATTAAACTAGCAACCTCTGATACCGTAAGGTCAGGTATAGTAACTACAGATAAATAATTGTATTTTATTTTTCCTGAATGATGTCTTCACTATATAACCAGTACGTCATTGCCAGTAATAGCCTTGTGAGCAGATAAGAGTTCTATTGAATTGAAATGAATTTTGCTGTTCATATAAAACAGGTTCTTCATGTTCAAGAAAAAGCCCTGCCTTCTCTGTGAGACACGATGACACACTACAGCTCTGCTCTAGACTAACTGGTGTCTAGACATTTTATTAGGAGAGTTGTTACATATTCCTAGCTCTCATTTGCACGTCCTGAACTGTGTCACACCCAAAGAACAGTTTTGGTTTTTAAAATAAATTTGATAGTCCTCCCCTACTGCCTATGGTAGTTTTCAGTAATGTAACACTGCCCAGGGTCATAATAAACCACCCAATTGCACACTTGTATGTACATCTTAATTCCATTTTCTGCATTTTATGTACAGCAATATAATGGTGCCTGACCTCTATTCCCTGTCATATCTTGTGCCCTGTGATATCCTGTGCCCCCTTCTTCAGATTGAACTGGCCATCCTGCGGTTCCCCTATGACTCCTGGGGCACGCCCTTCCAGCAGCTGAAGCAGGTGGTGGAGGAACCATCGCCCCAGCTCCCTGCTGACCAGTTCTCCCCTGAGTTGGTTGACTTCACCTCCCTGTGGTATGTTCTCCTCTCCCTGTAAAGCTAGTCTGGTTCTATATCTGTTATGGCTGTCTTTCCAACTCTATGGTCATTGTTATGATTGTTATGACAGAGACGACAGTTAGAGTTGGCATCAGAAACAGATCTAAGACCAGGCTACCTGTAGATCACCTAGTCCCTCCAGGCTACCTGTAGATCACCTAGTCCCTCCAGGCTACCTGTTCATCATCTAGTCCCTCCAGGCTACCTGTACATCATCTAGTCCCTCCAGGCTACCTGTACATCACCTAGTCCCTCCAGGCAACCTGTACATCACCTAGTCCCTCCAGGCTACCTGTTCATCATCTAGTCCCTCCAGGCTACCTGTTCATCATCTAGTCCCTCCAGGCTACCTGTTCATCATCTAGTTAGTCCCTCCAGGCTACCTGTACATCATCTAGTCCCTCCAGGCTACCTGTTCATCATCTAGTCCCTCCAGGCTACCTGTTCATCATCTAGTCCCTCCAGGCTACCTGTACATCATCTAGTTAGTCCTTCCAGGCTACCTGTACATCATCTAGTCCCTCCAGGCTACCTGTTCATCATCTAGTCCCTCCAGGCTACCTGTTCATCATCTAGTCCCTCCAGGCTACCTGTACATCATCTAGTTAGTCCCTCCACGCTACCTGTTCATCATCTAGTCCCTCCAGGCTACCTGTTCATCATCTAGTCCCTCCAGGCTACCTGTTCATCATCTAGTCCCTCCAGGCTACCTGTTCATCATCTAGTCCCTCCAGGCTACCTGTACATCATCTAGTCCCTCCAGGCTACCTGTTCATCATCTAGTCCCTCCAGGCTACCTGTTCATCATCTAGTCCCTCCAGGCTACCTGTACATCATCTAGTCCCTCCAGGCTACCTGTTCATCATCTAGTCCCTCCAGGCTACCTGTACATCATCTAGTTAGACCCTCCAGGCTACCTGTACATCATCTAGTCCCTCCAGGCTACCTGTTCATCATCTAGTCCCTCCAGGCTACCTGTTCATCATCTAGTCCCTCCAGGCTACCTGTTCATCATCTAGTCCCTCCAGGCTACCTGTACATCATCTAGTTAGTCCCTCCAGGCTACCTGTTCATCATCTAGTCCCTCCAGGCTACCTGTTCATCATCTAGTCCCTCCAGGCTACCTGTACATCATCTAGTTAGACCCTCCAGGCTACCTGTACATCATCTAGTCCCTCCAGGCTACCTGTTCATCATCTAGTCCCTCCAGGCTACCTGTTCATCATCTAGTCCCTCCAGGCTACCTGTTCATCATCTAGTCCCTCCAGGCTACCTGCACATCATCTAGTCCCTCCAGGCTACCTGTACATCATCTAGTCCCTCCAGGCTACCTGTTCATCATCTAGTCCCTCCAGGCTACCTGTTCATCATCTGGTCCCTCCAGGCTACCTGTTCATCATCTAGTCCCTCCAGGCTACCTGTACATCATCTAGTTAGACCCTCCAGGCTACCTGTACATCATCTAGTCCCTCCAGGCTACCTGTTCATCATCTAGTCCCTCCAGGCTACCTGTTCATCATCTAGTCCCTCCAGGCTACCTGTTCATCATCTAGTCCCTCCAGGCTACCTGTACATCATCTAGTTTGTCCCTCCAGACTACCTGTTCATCATCTAGTCCCTCCAGGCTACCTGTTCATCATCTAGTCCCTCCAGGCTACCTGTACATCATCTAGTTAGACCCTCCAGGCTACCTGTACATCATCTAGTCCCTCCAGGCTACCTGTTCATCATCTAGTCCCTCCAGGCTACCTGTTCATCATCTAGTCCCTCCAGGCTACCTGTTCATCATCTAGTCCCTCCAGGCTACCTGCACATCATCTAGTCCCTCCAGGCTACCTGTACATCATCTAGTCCCTCCAGGCTACCTGTTCATCATCTAGTCCCTCCAGGCTACCTGTTCATCATCTGGTCCCTCCAGGCTACCTGTACATCATCTAGGGACTTTCTAGAGAGCTTGTTGGAGTGAGACTCACAAGACCATATCTCTTTAACAATTTTTCCCATGTTGTTGTAATAACCACATCCCTTTATGACCAGGTCTGAATGTGATGCATGTACCCAGGTTCCGAAAGCTACCCTCTGTGGAGTGTCTTAACATTCACTCTCACCAGCCTGTTATGTCCACTGTTAGGTCTTCACACCAAGTATTTCCTATCTACTCATGTTGTGTTTTTCCCTTCCCGTAACCCATAATTGTTATGAATTTGTTTTACATGTAGACCTACGGTACAGAAACATAAATGTCATTTTCCCCAACAGTTTGAACCTTGCTCATCGGTTATCGTTGTCTGTTGTGTTGTACAATGTCGGCCCTAGTTGTTTTCGGTCTTACGGCTGTCCAAAATGGAACCTATTGCTTCTCGTATGTAATTCACTGCATTTGACCAGTGCTGATCTCTGTTTGATAATTGGTCACATACTGCACATTGTGTATCCACATTCTAAGTAACATCTGAAGTCCTGTTATTACTCATGCATGCAGGTATTCATCATTCATCTCTTACCAGGATGTTTATCCCATGTTTAGCCAGGCTTTGGCATAATTTACCAGTAGAGCTGTGATTTAATTCAGCCGGGTCAGATGTTAAAGCAGGATTTTCCAGAAGTGGATCAACAGCATTGTTTTATACCCCGGTGACTCAACTGTTTATGTGACAATAGGAAATTGGAATACCTGAGCAAACCTCTCCTCTGGCTTGAATAGAGACTATCCTCCTGTTGAAGAGGGGTCTATTAACATTTAAAAGGGAAGAGTGGTCTATAAACATGTCAAATGGAGCCCTGGGGATACTCTTACCTCACCCCACAATATCAGGCATACACACTAGAGCCCTGCACAGGCATTAATTTTCTCAGCCCTCATGCTCACAAAGCCTCAGCCCTACCCTAGCCATGCCCACAAAGTCTGGCCCTACTCTACCCAGGCCCACAAAGTCTGGCCCTACTCTACCCAGGCCCACAAAGTCTGGCCCTACTCTACCCAGGCCCACAAAGTTCAGGCCCTACTCTACCCAGGCCCACAAAGTCAGGCCCTACTCTACCCAGGCCCAATTTGCTTTTGCCAAATGATAGGAAATCAGAAATAACTTCCTTCGTTAGTGTCCGTTAGGCACAGCTGCACAACATAGCTCTTAAAGGGGCAGTGGCGTCTTTAAAAGGAAAATGACATACTTTGTAATTAGAATCCCCAAAATAAAATGTTGAGTGAATAAGAATGAGTAATGAATGATATGTATTCATATTTATAATACGGTTGTTAGTATTCTTAATAATGACAATCTGGATGTGTCCAATGGGGTAAGTGCAGATGGACAAACCCTAATTATGCAGCATGTTATTGGCTGAAGTTGATCGTGCTTATTGCTAATAGCACATCTGATAATATAGGCCATGCATAGAAATTGTATTTTAGATGGTGTCAGCATCATTTTTTATTTTAATACATTTTGAGGTGTAATGTCCTTTCTAAAAAAAGTCACCAGAACTGAGCTTTTCACTCCTTCTACATGTAAATTATCTCGACGAAGATCCCGGACCCTCTAAGCAAGGGGACTGGAATTAGGCAATCTCGCAGTTTTAATATGTACAAAATTAACCTCTTTCTCTAAAAGCATGATGGTCATGACTTTCTTAGATGAAAGGGGAGGTTAACTTTGCCCCAGACAACCAATCAAATCCAGTTTCAGTAAGAAGACGTCTACTTGGCCCCAGACAACCAATCAAATCCAGTTTCAGTAAGAAGACGTCTACTTGGCCCCAGACAACCAATCAAATCCAGTTTCAGTAAGAAGATGTCTACTTGGCCCCAGACAACCAATCAATCTGAGATCCACTTAAGTTTCAGTCATGGCATTTATTTGTTGCTTTTACCCCTGAGCTAATGAACTCCCACATGGCAGAAGGGAGGATAGATCACATGCTGCACACTGTACTACACATTTTTTATTATTTTTATCTCCGTCTCTCTCGTTTCTTCTCAAATGTTATTTTTACTCTGTTAACAGTTCCACGTTCGCTTGCAGCTGATGCAATCATTCAGTCTGCCTGGACTGGGGAGATACGCTACCAGATATTATGAATCTAATCTTCTATCTCGTTGCCCATTTTCATTCTCAGCTTAAAGAAAAATTCCAAAGAGAGGCCAAACTACCCAGAACTCATGGTGAGTGTGTTTTGAATTTAGGAGATCTCCCGTTATGTGGACACGATAATGTGTCCTCTTGCATTTACTCTTAGTTCACCACTAGATGGCAGACTTAGTCCAGTGATACATCATGTTTTGTAATCAATCAAATGTATTTATGAAGCCCTTCTTACATCAGCTGATGTCACAAAGTGCTGTACAGAAACCCAGCCTAAAACCACCAAACAGCAAGCAATGCAGGTGTAGAAGCACGGTGGCTAGGAAAAAACTCCCTAGAAAGGCCAGAACCTAGGAAGAAACCTAGAGAGGAACCAGGCTATGAGGGGTGGGCCAGTCCTCTTCTGGCTGTGCCGGGTGGAGATTATAACAGAACATGGCCAAGATGTTCAAATGTTCATAGATGACCAGCAGGGTCAAATAATAATCACAGTGGTTGTAGAGGGTGCAACAGGTCAGCACCTCAGGAGTAAATGTTAGTTGGCTTTTCATAGCCGATCATTAAGAGTATCTCTACCACTCCTGCTGTCTCTAGAGAGTTGAAAACAGCAGGTCTGGGACAAGTAGCACGTCCGGTGAACAGGTCAGGGTTCCATAGCCGCAGGCAGAACAGTTGAAACTGGAGCAGCAGCACGACCCGGTGGACTGGGGACAGCAAGGAGACATCATGCCAGGTAGTCCTGAGGCATGGTCCTAGGGCTCAGGTCCTCCGAGAGAGAGAAAAAGAAAGAAAGAAAAAGAGAGAGAGAATTAGAGAGAGCATACTTAAATTCACACAGGACACCGGAGAAATACTCCAGATATAACAGACTGACCCTCGCCCCCTGACACATAAATTATAGCAGCATAAATATTGGAGGCAGGGGGGTCGGGAGACACATCATCTCCCCATTTAATCATCTCCCCACTTCGTTTAGATTTTTATCCAATCAATGCTATTGATTATATGTCAAACTGTTGTTGAGGATATTATTTTAATGTTATATTTGATTCTGCATAAATCAGTCTTTTCTGTTATTGTGGTTTCTTCTCTCCATCCCAGCAACATCCCTTCTTCATCTCCCATGAATCCTTAGACACCGACGTGGCTAGCTTTGTCAAGGTCATCCTCGGGGACTGACGAGCGCCCTGATCAAACCCAACCCAATGCTCTGACCAATGGCCACGGGGGAGGCGGACCTACAAAAAAAAGCACCAATCACAAACCCTATTACCTGCGGGACTCCACCCCCTCCCTAGTTCCCGACCCCCTCCCTTTGGCACAGTGCAGATGGACATTAGAGGAACTCAGAGGAACTGAGTGAGGAGTTAACCTTAAGGCCTTAAGGCCCTTGCATATTAGATATGGGCAGGGGGCCAAGATGGGGGAAATTACTGGAATTTTCAGTATTGGAGCACCGGTCCATATATAATCTGGATTCATTTAAATGTACAATAATATCTGTCTGAAATGTGATTTCCCCCTCTCCTCGACCTCTAAATTTGTCCCACCCTTGTTACTGTACTAGACCCAGTACTAAAACAGATTTCATTGTTAAATGTTAGTGAATTAAGCAACGTGTGGATTATGCCCTGTCCTATACAGTACCACAGCATGAGTCATAATACCCATAAAACCTAGCGGTCAAACAGGGAAATATTTCCAATCGTTTTTTTCTACCATTCATTTTTCCCCATTGGGGATTTTAGAAACACTTAAAATAAGGTCTGTGTTTGGTGTAGACTTACCGTGACGTGACGTTTTGATTACCATGTAAATCTCTCTTCAGTCTTTCATCAATATATTCGCCTGTATTTACCCCCCCAAAAAAATTAAATGCTAATTAGCTGCTAATGTTGCTATCATAAAGATCTACAAATGTCGTGATGATCTGGACTGCCGAATCGAGGCAAAGGTAAGAATCTCTGGATCACAGGAGGCTACTGAGGGGAGGCTCATAATAACGTCTGGAATGGCATCAAACACAAGGAAAGCATGTGTTGGGGCCTCCTGGGTGGCGCAGTGGTTAAGGGCGCTGTCCTGCAGCGCCAGCTGTGCCATCAGGCTCTGTCGTAACCGGCCGCGACCGGGAGGTCCGTGGGGCGACGCACAATTGGGCTAGCGTCGTCCGGGTTAGGGAGGGTTTGGCCGGTAAGGGATGTCCTTGACACATCGCGCACCAGCGACTCCTGTGGCGGGCCGGGGTGCAGTGCACGCTAACGAAGGTTGCCAGGTGCACGGTGTTTCCTCCGACACATTGGTGCGGCTGGCTTCCGGGTTGGATGCGCGCTGTGTTTTAAGAAGCAGTGCGGCTTGGTTGGGTTGTGTATCGGAGGACGCATGACTTTTGACCTTCGTCTCTCCCGAGCCCGTACGGGAGTTGTAGCAATGAGACAAGATAGTAACTACTAAAACAATTGGTTACCACGAAATTGTGGAGAAACATAAAAATAAAAAAAAATAAAACCATGTGTTGGACACCATTCCATTAACTGTGTTTCAGCCATTACTAAAAACCCATCCTCCCCAATTAAGGGGACACCAGCCACCTGTGCTCTGGATTAATTATCTGATATTAGTAATTAATAAATTGGCTACATTTCTTTAAATGGGCAATTCTGTGTAGTGTCTTGTGCAAGTTTTAAATTGACACAATACCTATTAGCAAAGGTGTATTCTTATTGATTTATTTTTACGTTTAATTTGATTTGATGTGCAGGAGCTTGCAGGGATTTGTAATGTGCGTGTTGTCTGCTTTGTGCAGGAGCTTGCAGGGATTTGTAATGTGCGTGTTGTCTGCTTTGTGCAGGAGCTTGCAGGGATTTGTAATGTGCGTGTTGTCTGCTTTGTGCAGGAGCTTGAAGGGATTTGTAATGTGCGTGTTGTCTGCTGTGATGCTAATAAGCATTTGTTTAAATCTGAAAGTCACCTTGTCCTAGAGAGATTTACATGGTTACCATAACGTCACGTCGGGCTGAACAGCCCATATTTTAAGTGTTTCTAAACTCCCCAACGGGGATAAATGAACGGTAGAAAAAAACGATTGGAACCATTTCCCTGTTTGACCGCTAGGTTTCATGGGTATTAGGACACCTCCACTGTGGGTCTCTATTGGTCAACCCCTGAAATATTTTCAAACCCAATGTAAGAAAACAGAAAACAGTTTTTAAAAAACAAAACAAAACAAAAAACAACTGAAAGTGATATGAATACATCTATGTATTATTACTCAAGCTCAAGTGTTGCATTGGTTTACTAATTCACTGCATGTACAGAAAATATATAATATAGAATGGGACTGGTATCAGTCGCCTGTGAAAGGACCGAGAGATTCAGATTCTCAACTGTCCGGTGGTTGAGCAGTACACAAGTCTGTAATGGTTGGAGGTCTCATTCAGAAGTGCAGTGGGTTTGTCAATGGAAGTTACTGCTCTTTGCTCTCAACTGCTCTCTCGTGTATAGGTCTACTACACATTGTGGGCTTTGTGTGTGTGTGTTCGGTGTCTCTGTGTGTGTGTGTGTGTTCGTTGTCTCTGTGTGTGTGTGTGTGTGTGTGAGGAGTGTGCGTCTGTGTTTATGTGGGCTCCTTCTATGTGTGTTACATGGGTTTAAAGTGAAGTATATGTGGTCGCTGTGGTCCTAGTCACTTCCTGAATATTCTTCGCTTCTGAGCCAGTCACAATACTTTCCCCACTGTATGTTGAACTGGAATAGACTAATAGTTATACTGCTATTATTTTTATTATTATTATTATTATTATATAGCTTATATTTATGTATACTGACGAGATACAGGATACTGATATATATTAACTGCTGTTTTCCCTTTGAAAACTTAGTATTAACAATATACCGTCTTATTTTACTGCGTGTGCGTGTGTGTGTGTGTGTGGTGTCGTTCTTGACAGAATGCTTTAATGAATCAGTTACTTATAACACAAGCCTTATCTGTGCCTCTAAAAATACAGAAAACAAAATAACTGTTGGCAGGGAAACGAGATGTGCTGTATTCAACAAGGCAAGTCCCCCCCCCCCCCCCCCCCCACACACACTTTATTCACTCGGGCATGTGCCCCTTTCTGTCCAATGGGGTAATTTATGGACAATATTTAGGGTGTGCCCCTTTTGGCTCAATAACACCCCCAGAGGCAAACATCATGTACAGTCCTTTAGTTCACTGTTAACTCCTCCACATTACTCGATATAATCATCAAATCTACTCTACCTGTTGAACACTGCAGGAGCATATCGACTCACAATTAGCTTGCACAGGTTCTATAATGGAGCTGTTTTTGCACTTACCCCCCCTCCCTCCTCCCCATTTTGTTTTATCATTAAGTTGACCTATTTGGACGACAGTATCATATTAACTCACCACTTGCTTGCATAGGCTTCAAAATGTATTTGTTAGCATACTCTCTCACCCCTCTCCACCCCGACCGAACCCAGTCTACTAGATTGTGACAGTCGTGTCAGTCTTTGGTTTCACAACTGTGGGATGAATAGAGTCTGACGTATGCAGTGGTAGTTCGATGTCGTGTCAAAACACATACAACTCATTTACATGAGATTCAAAATACATTAAAAAAATTAATAATAATTAAACACTTCTGAAACTGTAGTCTAGTTTTCCGGGAGTTGCTTGTTATTCGTGTGTTGGCTGATACTGTATAGAGGACGACGTCCGTTACTCTACTGCTGCTTTCTGAGAGTGACTGGCAAGATGGCTGATGCTCCTGAGCCTCTGCTATGATGGAAGTACTACTGTAAACGTTACGATGCTTTCTGAGAGTGACTGGCAAGATGGCTGATGCTCCTGAGCCTCTGCTATGATGGAAGTACTACTGTAAACGTTACGATGCTTTCTGAGAGTGACTGGCAAGATGGCTCATGCTCCTGAGCCTCTGCTATGATGGAAGTACTACTGTAAATATTACGATGCTTTCTGAGAGTGATTGGCAAGATGGCTGATGCTCCTGAGCCTCTGCTATGATGGAAGTACTACTGTAAACGTTACGATGCTTTCTGAGAGTGACTGGCAAGATGGCTGATGCTCCTGAGCCTCTGCTATGATGGAAGTACTACTGTAAACGTTACGATGCTTTCTGAGAGTGACTGGCAAGATGGCTTATGCTCCTGAGCCTCTGCTATGATGGAAGTACTACTGTAAACGTTACGATGCTTTCTGAGAGTGACTGGCCAGATGGCTGATGCTCCTGAGACTCTGCTATGATGGAAGTACTACTGTAAACGTTACGATGCTTTCTGAGAGTGACTGGCAAGATGGCTGATGCTCCTGAGCCTCTGCTATGATGGAAGTACTACTGTAAACGTTACGATGCTTTCTGAGAGTGACTGGCAAGATGGCTGATGCTCCTGAGCCTCTGCTATGATGGAAGTACTACTGTAAACGTTACGATGCTTTCTGAGAGTGACTGGCAAGATGGCTGATGCTCCTGAGCCTCTGCTGTTATGGAAGTACTACTGTAAACGTTACGATGTGGGAAAATGGCAAGGCAGAATATAATCTCATTTCAATAATGAAATGCACAGTTCTCTGTTTGTGTGCGTCTGTGTCCTGCTTTTGAAACTTTCAACGGTTCTTTTAGCAAATTAATTTCTATCTTATTTCAATGTTGCTTAACGAGAAAACAAATATATTACGAACTCCAGACATTCATACCTGTATTCCTGTCTTGTACTCATTTTGCAAAGTAGAGCCATATTTGAGTATGTTGTAGAGCCCAGACCATCACCAGACCCCCTGCGTTCAACCACCATCCGAGAGCCCAGACCATTACCAGACCCCCTGCGTTCAACCACCATCCGAGAGCCCAGACCATTACCAGACCCCCTGCGTTCAACCACCATCCGAGAGCCCAGACCATTACCAGATCTACTGCATTCAACCACCATCCGAGAGCCCAGACCATCACCAGACCCCCTGCGTTCAACCACCATCCGAGAGCCCAGACCATTACCAGATCTACTGCATTCAACCACCATCCGAGAGCCCAGACCATCACCAGACCTACTGCGTTCAACCACCATCCGAGAGCCCGGACCATCACCAGACCCCTGCGTTCAACCACCATCCGAGAGCCCAGACCATTACCAGACCTACTGCGTTCAACCACCATCCAAGAGCCCAGACCATCACCAGACCCCTGCGTTCAACCACCATCCGAGAGCCCAGACCATTACCAGACCCCCTGCGTTCAACCACCATCCGAGAGCCCAGACCATTACCAGACATACTGCGTTCAACCACCATCCAAGAGCCCAGACCATTACCAGATATACTGCATTCAACCACCATCCGAGAGCCCAGACCATCACCAGACCTACTGCGTTCAACCACCATCCGAGAGCTCAGACCATTACCAGACCTACTGCGTTCAACCACCATCCGAGAGCCCAGACCATTACCAGACCTACTGCGTTCAACCACCATCCGAGAGCCCAGACCATTACCAGACCTACTGCGTTCCACAGTAGTGGATCTATTGTGCTTTGCCCCTTGGCATGACAGGTACCGTGGTACAGTACATGCTGTGCCATCAACACACATGATTGCTAAGGTCTGGTCACCCACAATGTGACGCTGTTTTCCCCCTGCAGCTTCTGAAAGCCACTGAGGTCTTAAAGACCAGCGTCTCTTTTTAACAGTGTTCCACTGTTTGCTTTTCTAATGTTGCATGACTGTTACTGTCTTCTGCTGGTCCAATGTTTTATAATATTAGATAGATTATATGCTCATAAGATTCAAGTCATGAAACCAAAATATAGTGCTTTAGTATTAGAACTAATGGTCTGTCCAGAAGCCATCTCCCACAATTTTGAATTGGTCACATCATCCCTGCTTTCTTTTGTCATTTTTCAAAAATGTTTTAACTCTTTCTCTCAGACTGTTCCTGTCCTGTCTCTTCCTAGAAAGAGCTCTGAGTCTTAGTGTGGCCACCCACGGATGTCCTTGCCAGGTCCCTAATGGGCCCAGTCTCCTCTCTATTCTTCACACATACCCTCATCATCACTCTGATTTATTCATTGGGTGGGCCAAGGAGCTGGAACACATGAGTTCAGGCTGAGGAGAGAGAGACTAATTCTGGGACATGGTGTCCGTACCCACCTATCCCTTTGTCACCAACTCTTACTATCAAACAGCTTGCCAGAGCCCACGCAAGATGTGCAATATTTGGTTCTGTGTGTCAAGATTTGTGCCCTGATTGGAGAGATGATGGGGCTGGTAGTAGAATTCAGGTTGTTAGTGATGCTGTTCCCATCTGCTAGTTATCATATCAGTCATTTTTTAGCCTTTTTATTTGAACTTTGCTTGATGCTGTTTAGGCCTATCTATCGTTAGCATCATATGACGTTTCCTACAGCTTGCATTTGGTGAAAGGAAGTTTTAGCTCAGCCAATGTTAGGGGCAGTTAAGAACAAATTCTTATTTTACAATGACGGCCTACTCCGGCCAAACCTGGACAACACTGGGCCAATTGTGCGCCGCCCGATGAGACTCCCAATCACGGCCGGTTGTGATAAAGCTTGAAATCGAACCAGGGTCTGTAGGGACGCCTCTAGCACTGAGATGCAGTGCCTTAGACCTCTGAACCACTCGCAAGTTTGGGGGGGGGGGGGGGGTTCTTCGATTCCTGTAAATATCTAAACTACACAGTTATTCCAACAAGGATAATTCTCCCTCGTGGGGACATTTTCCAACGTCCCCATGAGGACAAAAAAATATTTTAGGTTTAGTGGTTAGGGTTAGTATGAGGGGTTTGGGTTATGGTTACGTGTTAAGGTTAGGGTTAGTATGAGAGGTTTGGGTTATGGTTACGTGTTAAGGTTAGGGTTAGTATGAGAGGTTAGGGTTATGGTTACGTGTTAAGGTTAGGGTTAGTATGAGAGGTTAGGGTTATGGTTACGTGTTAAGGTTAGGGTTAGTATGAGAGGTTTGGGTTATGGTTACGTGTTAAGGTTAGGGTTAGTATGAGAGGTTTGGGTTATGGTTACGTGTTAAGGTTAGGGTCAGTATGAGAGGTTTGGGTTATGGTTACGTGTTAAGGTTAGGGTTAGTATGAGAGGTTTGGGTTATGGTTACGTGTTAAGGTTAGGGTTAGTATGAGAGGTTTGGGTTATGGTTATGTGTTAAGGTTAGGGTTAGTATGAGAGGTTTGGGTTATGGTTACGTGTTAAGGTTAGGGTTAGTATGAGAGGTTTGGGTTATGGTTACGTGTTAAGGTTAGGGTTAGTATGAGAGGTTTGGGTTATGGTTACGTGTTAAGGTTAGGGTTAGTATGAGAGGTTTGGGTTATGGTTACGTGTTAAGGTTAGGGTTAGTATGAGAGGTTTGGGTTATGGTTACGTGTTAAGGTTAGGGTTAGTATGAGAGGTTAGGGTTATGGTTACGTGTTAAGGTTAGGGTTAGTATGAGAGGTTTGGGTTATGGTTACGTGTTAAGGTTAGGGTTAGTATGAGAGGTTTGGGTTATGGTTACGTGTTAAGGTTAGGGTCAGTATGAGAGGTTTGGGTTATGGTTACGTGTTAAGGTTAGGGTTAGTATGAGAGGTTTGGGTTATGGTTACGTGTTAAGGTTAGGGTTAGTATGAGAGGTTTGGGTTATGGTTACGTGTTACGGTTAGGGTTAGCTCTTAGGGAAAATAGGATTTTGAATGGAAATACATTTTAGGTCCCCATGAGGATTGAAGAACATAAGATGTGTGTGTGTTATGGAGCATGTCTAAGTCAGTGGACAGGCTGGAGGGCAGTGCTATATTTATCCTCTCTGTTCCTGAACTGAGCTGGAGGGCAGTGCTATATTTATCCTCTCTGTTCCTGAACTGAGCTGGAGGGCAGTGCTATATTTATCCTCTCTGTTCCTGAACTGAGCTGGAGGGCAGTGCTATATTTATCCTCTCTGTTCCTGAACTGAGCTGGAGGGCAGTGCTATATTTATCCTCTCTGTTCCTGAACTGAGCTGGAGGGCAGTGCTATATTTATCCTCTCTGTTCCTGAACTGAGCTGGAGGGCAGTGCTATATTTATCCTCTCTGTTCCTGAACTGAGCTGGAGGGCAGTGCTATATTTATCCTCTCTGTTCCTGAACTGAGCTGGAGGGCAGTGCTATATTTATCCTCTCTGTTCCTGAACTGAGCTGGAGGGCAGGGCTATATTTATCCTCTCTGTTCCTGAACTGAGCTGGAGGGCAGTGCTATATTTATCCTCTCTGTTCCTGAACTGAGCTGGAGGGCAGTGCTATATTTATCCTCTCTGTTCCTGAACTGAGCTGGAGGGCAGTGCTATATTTATCCTCTCTGTTCCTGAACTGAGCTGGAGGGCAGTGCTATATTTATCCTCTCTGTTCCTGAACTGAGCTGGAGGGCAGTGCTATATTTATCCTCTCTGTTCCTGAACTGAGCTGAACCCTCCTGGAAGATACTAAGACCAGTCATGTCTGCCACACACACACACACACAGGCTCTCCCAGGGAGCCAGACGTGCATGATGGAAGGATGATTTCCTGCCTCTCTCTCGTGTGTGGGTTGGTCGGTCTGTGTGGGTTGGTCGGTGTGTGTTCAAGTCGGTGGTTCTATTTGCGTGCTCATTAGTAGTACCCACCTGCTGTTGAAATCGTCACCCAGGGTTTGTCATCGTGGCAGGACGTCACAGTGGAAAATATGTCCAGTCAACTATCCATCCTCACGTGTGTTGTCATATCCCACTGTCTGATTCTTCCAGGTTTCTGACTTATCGCATTTAGTTTTTCCCAGCTGTGTATTTTGGGACTTTGTATTGGTAAAACGGGAATTCTTCTTTCGGGAATTGGAGAGTCGGTTATTAATTTTAAAAAGTCACAGGTCACAGGTCACAGGTAGGGATGAGTCATTGTCTGAAAAGTGGAAAGCTAAGAATCATAGGATGCTGTTTTTGTCGCCATCGTCCTCATCCTCTTCCTTCTCATGGCTGATAAAACCAGTGACATGATGACTTCCCATCCAAACTGGAAATGAAAACGTCTTTGTCAGTTTGTACTTTCCCCATTGTTAATGTTAGTTTCTGGAATACAGCTGTTGTCTTCGCTACTCTTTTCAGAAGCTGTACATTTAGTCGAATTGCTGTTCTATTATGCATTTACCAGACTATATCAAGTGTAAATGTGTTGTGTTTGTGAAGTGTGTGAAAACGATGCTTTTGTTTTCACACATTATTGCAAAAATATTTTTGCTTAAATGTTCTTTGTTAAGGTGAGCTGTGTAGCCATCACACTCACTTTGTTAAACTGAGCTGTGTAGCCATCTTTGTTACGGTGAGCTGTGTAGCCCTCACACTCACTTTGTTAAGGTGAGCTGTGTAGCCATCTTTGTTAAGCTGAGCTGTGTAGCCACCAGACTCACTTTGTTAAGCTGAGCTGTGCAGCCATCTTTGTTACGGTGAGCTGTGTAGCCATCACACTCACTTTGTTAAGGTGAGCTGTGTAGCCATCTTTGTTAAGCTGAGCTGTGTAGCCATCTTTGTTAAGGTGAGCTGTGTAGCCATCTTTGATAAGGTGAGCTGTGTAGCCATCTTTGTTAAGCTGAGCTGTGTAGCCATCTTTGTTAAGCTGAGCTGTGTAGCCCTCACACTCACTTTGTTAAGCTGAGCTGTGTAGCCCTCACACTCACTTTGTTAAGCTGAGCTGTGTAGCCATCTTTGTTAAACTGAGCTGTGTAGCCATCTTTGTTAAGCTGGGCTGTGTAGCCATCTTTGTTAAGCTGAGCTGTGTAGCCATCTTTGTTAAGCTGAGCTGTGTAGCCATCTTTGTTAAGCTGAGCTGTGTAGACATCTTTGTTAAGCTGAGCTGTGTAGACATATTTGTTAAGCTGAGCTGTGTAGCCATCACACTCACTTTGTTGGAATATGGAAACCTTCGGAGCTTAGTGTCTCTGTGGTCAATGTTTACCAGGCTGCAGGTACAGAACGTGCAGCTGTGCTTGACTTGTGTTGTGCTCTTTTGTGGGGGATCCGATTTCAAGCCAGGCTTGTGTTTTGGTGGGAGTGGGCTGATGTGAATGCAGTGGGGAGGGAGGGTGGATGAGTCCATATTGTCACTGGCTGACTGGTTTCGGGAAAATACATTGGCAGAGATTGCTTCAAATGCTACCGTAAGTGAAATGGAGAAGAGCGAGGAGGCATATATGCTATTCTATGTTGGGTGGGTGGGCCGGGTTACCGTGGCAACATATCGTGGTGACCACTGCCTTGGGGGGGAAGTGAAGTTCTCAGTACATTTACACATTGATCTCTTTAAAGCTTCTGATTTAAAAAAAAAAAAAAAAGACTGATGACTGTTTGCTTCTTAGAGCTAAATGAATTTCTATTAAATATATATATAAAAAAAAAAGATTGCTCAAACTGATTGTGTGCAATTGTAATGATGGAAATTCAATAAAAAAGGTATTTTTACACAATAATTGTGTGTGTGTGTGTCCTCTTTCTTTCTCATTCTTCTTTGTGTCTTTCTGAGAAGGGCCAGCCAGGACCGGGGCAAGGAGGAAAAGGGCATTTTGAGGATGTTTTTCTTTTTTTTTTCTTCTTTATGGCTCTGGCCCGATGTTAAAAGAGCAGACTGACGGACTGAAACCTGTCGACAACAGCGAAGAAGAGTGCGTTATATGGTCTGTTCTACAGAAGTGGTGCAAATTGCTGTCCCCCCCCCCAAAAAAAAAGATATATATATATATGTATATACATATATACAGTTACAGTTGTTCCTCCTTTAAAAGTTGTGAGCTTACACCGCGGGACTTAGAGGTACCCAGCGTCACGGCTTCATTGCTCCAGACCACCACAAGGGGGAGTTAGAGGTACCCAGCGTCACGGCTTCATTGCTCCAGACCACCACAAGGGGGAGTTAGAGGTACCCAGTGTCACGGCTCCAGACCACCACCAGGGGGAGTTAGAGTGCTCATTATGCATTTGGGTCCCAAGGTGTTTATATGACCAATCATATCGAGTGTTTCCAATTACGAATTTGACGTGAGACACCCGTCCCTGGTGACTTTCTTCAGCAAAGATGGCATAGGCCAATGTAAGTAGTTATAACATCATAACGAGTCAAGCACAACATGTACAATTGAGAGAATTATGTTAGTTAGTTAGACGAATGATTCTGCTTATTTTTTTGTCATAAAGTTAATTTACAAAAATCGCTATTAGGAAGTTATTTGTTTTTTTTTCAGTCATATCCAATACCAGGTTTACTTCATTATTTGAAGGATGCTGTGTCTGCATGTATGTATTACAGATATACACTTCAACAGTGTTTACCACTCCTGCTCCTGGGACATCAATGATTACACATTGTAACTATGCAATAGACTAGAAACATGATTTTAGTCAAGGCTGATTTGTAATTCATATATACAGAGAAAAAAAAACAGTATGTCCTGCCAGCACGCCCACAAGCGTGCTGAATGACGTGTGGAAAAGGGCGAGGAATGAGATTGGAGTAACAATCCAGGCTATTTGCTCTGAGACCAGCATAATAATGGAATGAAACATGCAGGGAGCATTTTTTGAACCCTCAACATTCTATCCTGAAGTCCAGCACCCTATCGACTGTGCCCATATGTGTTAATTGGAATCTCTAATGTGGAAAGGGGGAAAAGTATTATTATTAGTTTTAAACAAGCGTAGCAGGATTGGATATTAGCTGAACAATAGACTATTCAACCTTTACTAAAGAGTTGTCTAATAGCCGAGCTAGGTGTGAACCCCCCAACTTGCAACAAATCATTTTTATCTACCTTTCCACCTCTACTTACACACGGTTAATGCTCGGAAATATATATTGGTCATGGCTTCCGAGTGGCGCAGCGGTCTAAGGCACTGCATCTTGGTGCAAGGGGCTTTACTACAGTCCCTGGTTTGAATTCAGGCTGTGTCACATCTGACCATGATTGGGAGTGCCATAGGGCGGCGCACAATTGGCCCAGCGTCATCCGGGTTTGGCCGGGGTAGGCCTTCATTGTAAATATGAATTTTTTCTTACCTGACTTGCCTAGTTAAATAAAGGTTCAATTTGAAAGAAGAATGGGCGGCAACCGCAGCGCAATCAATAGCAGGTGAACAGTGGCTGGTGCTGGAAATATAGCTAACTTGTTATGCAAGTGTTGCACACCAACAGATGGAGAAAACACCAGTTGAACAATTCATTTCAACAAGAATCTTCATTTTAATTTGACTTTACAAACAACAAGAGGGCTTAATTGGATTCTTTCTTCGGAGCCTAGGCCTCGGGTCCAGCATATCTCTTGATGGTTTCTTTCTCAAAGAAATCTTGATACCTGAAAAGGAGGCAAGAGTGAATGATTGTGGAACACATAACAGTCCATTAGGTGTAGGCTACAATATTGTGTGTCTGTGAAGATGCCATTATTGAATGTCTCGCCAGCTTTGATCCATGCCAGGGCCTGCAGGACACAAAGTTCTTTGTTTATAAGACGAATCATTGGGCTGAAACTACAGAACAGTACAAGACAAGCGAACACACATGGTTAATGTTCTGATAATTAAAAAATATATATATAGTGAGACTCATTCCGCCTATATATATAATATATAATAATATTCTTACCGATATATATATATATATATATATATTCTATATATATTCTTACCGAGCCTTTCCATAAGTCCACATAAGTCAACGCAAGTTTCTTCAACTGTCTTCTGACTGTAATTAGTGCGAAAAGCCTACAACTATTTTAGCACCACTACGTAATGCTCTGAGGCAAGCATGGGGACTGGTCTTGATGAATAAATAAGATTTTTATTTTCACTTAATCTCCGTTTGGGTATTGGTTAGACAAGAATTAGAAATTAGGGTGCAGAAATGTTATGCTCTTAGTGTAACCTTTATGTAACTAGGCAAGTCAGTTAAAACCTCTTTAGGATGCTGCGAATTTTCGCAGCTTTTTGTTAAAAATCGTGCAACATTTCAAAGTCCTGGTACTCATGCCAGGAATATAGTATATGCATATGATAAGTATGTGTGTATAGAAAACACTCTGAAGTCTCTAAAACTGGTTAAATCGAGTCTGTGGCTATAACAGAACGTGTTTAGGAGTAAAAATCCCTGGTAAAACTGTTTACCAAAAACACAAAAATAATATTAATCCGCCATTCAATGAATTGTTTAAGGCGACAGAAAATATATGCCTGTTCCTGTGCAGGGATCACCTCGGTAAGAGGTTAACAACAAATTCTTATTTTCAAGGACAGCCTACTCCTTCCTCGTGCCAGGCGGGGATTCTTCAGCTAAATAGCTAGTACTGTACTGCCGACCTTCACGTTGTACAGCGCCATATTTTCCATTCCATCCTAATGGAAATCCAGAGGGTTTTTGGTTATTCTTGGAATAGAAAAAGCATAATATTAATCAAATTAATTAAGCAAGTACCAGTCAAAGGTTTGGACACACCTTGTCATTCCAAGATTTTTCTTGATTTTTACTATTTTCTACATTGTAGAATAATAGTGAAGACGTCACAACTATGAAATAGCACCAGTCTCCCGCGTGCCCTGCATTCTGTAGTACAGACATGGCCTGCTCTCCCTTATTAAGGAATTAGTCCC
This sequence comes from Oncorhynchus mykiss, assembly GCF_013265735.2. Classification (NCBI taxonomy): domain Eukaryota; kingdom Metazoa; phylum Chordata; class Actinopteri; order Salmoniformes; family Salmonidae; genus Oncorhynchus; species Oncorhynchus mykiss. Next base: position 38,648,770 of record NC_048584.1, read on the forward strand.
TTTCCCATGTTTACTACAGTATGTATTATAGACTGCACAGTAGCCTAATAAACAAATAAACACATTTTGTTAATTAAATAATGATAAAAAAAAATACTCTTTCAAAATGCAGATGTTGATTTAGTTATGGATCCATAACGAATTACTACGGGGAAAAAATATCACTGATTTACAGAAATATTGGAAAAAGTTGTCTAATGAAGGTGAACAATTTAGAATCTTCTAATCCTGTAGCCTACTCCCGACCGTCACGTTGTACAGCGCCATATATATAACGAAACTGAGGAACGAACTTTCGTTTTTCATTTTTCTCTGAATGGAAACACCATGATATTAATCAAATTAATTAAGCCACATTTCTTAACATAGTAGTATGGTATTGATTTTAACACACAAAAAAAGGTTTTAAATTCTCTGGTAATACCAATAAAGAATACTATCAAATAATTCTCAAAGATACCCTCTGGTGGTCAATCTAGCAATAACTTGCAGTAACAGAAAAAATGGCTGACAATTACACGCATGGTGTCCCGCAGTATGACACAACTTTTAAAGGAGGAAGTAAGTCTCCGCACGTAGGACATTTATTTACATCAGGATATGTTCTAATTCTATCCAAGTCCATAACAAACATATTGTTAAATTCATTTAGTACCAAGTCATTATTTATACACCTATTTGTATTGATAGGTGGCTGTCCCAAACCCTGTATCCTAATCTTCATGTTTTAACTCAAATAAATTGATTATATATATATTTTTAAATGTGGCACTTATTCATCTTGAGTTGTTCTATTACAAAATACATATTTCTCTCAATTTAAATGTTTTGAAAATCTGGTTAAAAATCATGTTTTTACTATTTTGTTAATTCGGTATGCAAATAATGGTTAGTCAAAAATGATCTCTAATGTGCATGGTTCTTCCTTTATAAATCGTTTTCACTAAGTTTTAGCAGCGACAAAATGTAGTATAATATGCAATACAAACAAAGTGTGTCAGTAGTACCGTATGTCTACCTGACATGTTGGAAGACGTGTGTGCTGAAAGTTTGGGAGAAACGGGATACAATTGTAAAAAATTAAATCCGGAATTCACACCACTTCTGTAGAACTACCTATATAGGGAATAGTGGGCCATTTGGGAAGTACACAGAGCTTGTTGGAAGGTTGGGACCCGCAGAACTTTTTCAGTTAAGTACTGTAATTTCCTGCGAGAGTAGGGTGAGAAAAGCAAACAAAGCTAAAAGCAGACCACACCACCCTTCTGAGAGGATCAGACCACACCACCCTGCTGAGAGAGGATCACACCACCCTGCTGAGAGAGGATCAGACCACACCACCCTGCTGAGAGGATCAGACCACACCACCCTGCTGAGAGAGGATCAGACCATACCACCCTGCTGAGAGAGGATCAGACCACGCCAAGACCTCAGAAGTAAATTGTAGACCTCCACAAGTCTGATTCATCCTTGGGAGCAATTTCCAAAAGCCTGAAGGTACCACGTCCATCTGTACAAACAATAGTATGCAAGTATAAACACCATGGGACCACGCAGCTGTCATACCGCTCAGGAAGGAGATGCGTTCTGTCTTCTAGAGATGAACGTACTTTGTTGCAAAAAGTGCAAATCAATCCCAGAACAACAGAAAAGGACCTTGTGAAGATGCTGGAGGAAACGGGTACAAAAGTATCTATATCCACATTTTCTTTACATAGTTGAATGTGCTGACAACAAAATCACACAAAAATTATCAATGGAAATCAAATTTATCAACCCATAGAGGTCTGGATTTGGAGTCACACTCAAAATTAAAGTGGAAAACCACACTACAGGCTGATCCAACTTTGATGGATTTGGAGTGGAGTGCTTTGGAGTGCTTCTACACCTGCATTGCTTGCTGTTTGGGGTTTTAGGCTGGGTTTCTGTACAGCACTTTGAGATATCAGCTGATGTACGAAGGGCTATATAAATACATTTGATTTGATTTTGATTTGATGTATTGTCCTTAAATAAGTCAAAATGAGGCTCAGTAGTGTGTGTGGCCTCCACGTGCCTGTATGACCTCCCTACAACGCCTGGACATGCTCCTGATGAGGTGTCGGATGGTCTCCTGAGGGATCTCCTCCCAGACCTGGACTAACTCCTGGACAGTCTGTGGTGCAACGTGGCGTTGGTGGATGGAGCGAGACATGATGTCCGAGTCCATAGCATCAATGCCTTCCTCTTGCAGGAACTGCTGACACACTCCAGCCACATGAGGTCGAGCATTGTCTTGCATTAGGAGGAACCCAGGGCCAACCGCACCAGCATATGGTCTCACACGGGGTCTGAGGATCTCATCTCGGTACCTAATGGCAGTCAAGCTACCTCTGGCGAGCACATGGAGGGCTGTGCGGCCCCCCAAAGAAATGCCACCCCACACCATGACTGACCCACCGCCAAACCGGTCATGCTGGAGGATGTTGCAGGCAGCAGAAAGTTCTCCACGGCGTCTCCAGACTCTGTCACGTCTGTCACGTGCTCAGTGTGAACCTGCTTTCATCTGTGAAAAGCACAGGGCACCAGTGGCGAATTTGCCAATCTTGGTGTTCTCTGGCAAATGCCAAACGTCCTGCATGGTGTTGGGCTGTGAGCACAACCCCCACCTGTGGACGTCGGACCCTCATACCACCCTCATGGAGTCTGTTTCTGACCATTTGAGCAGACACATGCACATTTGTGACCTGCTGGAGGTCATTTTGCAGGGCTCTAGCAGTGCTCCTCCTGCTCCTCCTTGCACAAAGGCAGAGGTAGCGGTCCTTCTGCTGAGTTGTTGCCCTCCTACGGCCTCCCACTGCTGAGGAGCATGTCCAGGCGTTGTAGGGAGGTCATACAGGCAGGTGGAGGCCACACACACTACTGAGCCTGATGTACTGGCCTGTCTCCTGGTAGTGCCTCCATGCTCTGGACACTATGCTGACAGACACAGCAAACCTTCTTGCCACAGCTCGCATTGATGTGCCATCCTGGATGAGCTGCACTACCTGAGCCACTTGTGTGAGTTGTAGACTCCGTCTCATGCTACCACTAGAGTGAAAGCACCGCCAGCATTCAAAAGTGACCAAAACATCAGCCAGGAAGCATAGGAACTGAGAAGTGGTCTGTGGTCACCCCCTGCAGAACCACTCCTTTATTGGGGGTGTCTTGCTAATTGCCTATAATTTCCACCTGTTGTCTATTCCATTTGCACAACAGCATGTGAAATGTATTGTCAATCAGTGTTGCTTCCTAAGTGGACAGTTTGATTTCACAGAAGTGTGATTGACTTGGAGTTACATTGTGTTGTTTAAGTGTTCCCTTTATTTTTTTGAGCAGTGTATATTTTGTTATTCTTTATCTCCACGTTGTCTCCCTTTTTGTTACGGACTTCGAGCCGGTTCGTGGCAAGTGGGGGCTCATCTGGGATCATAAGGTTGGTTCCTAGACATTTTGGCGTACAGTACTTAGTTGCATTATGAAGGACTAATACTAGTGTCATTTGGCTTACTAGTGTGTGTGTAGTGTTTGGGAGAAAACGTGGAGTTAATGTTACATTCTGTAGGTGTTTTGTTTGCATCTTTTGTTAGTTTCAGTTTGGTGCCCAGTATTGGTTGCCTCTGTTTTGTAATCTTGCCACTGTGGTGGATAGTTGTGTGCTGTGTTGGAGAGGTTACATTGGTTAGTTTCCAGGCCCCAGCCTGGAAACTCTTGCTCTACATACATTGCTCTACATGCGGTTGTGACATCGGTCTGAGGTGAGTACAATCAGCTGTGTACCTCAGTGGGAGATTTGGGTAGGGTAGTGAAACTTGCTACCCGGAGCTATATCCTTTTCCCCCTGTTAGGCTTAGCGACGTGTTAATGTTGTGTTTGTGTGGTGTCTGTGGATTGAGCAGTTGTCTCGGGGCACATCCGGTGGCTTGGGGGAATCTGCCAGCGCGCTGGGTGGTTTATTTCCTTGCCAGCGGGCTACAGTGAATAATTACCCACTTCGAATCTGCACGAAGACTAGGGTTGAGTTATTGTAGGTTTTGGGGACGCTCCATATCTCAACTCTTCTGTGGTGCCCAGTGTGACTGTCATTTCTCTGGTTGTGGTCTGGTGTGCTCAGCAGAGGGGTTGAGCCATATTTTTTTTTAGTATTGACTTATGACTATGGCGTCTAATGTAGATGAGTTCATTCGCTTTCCATCAGAGGAACTGTTAGAATGATGTACTGAAAAACAGCTGTTGAACATTATGATTGAAATTCTGTTACGTTTATATGAAAATGTAATGAGTAGGAAGGACCCTGAGATGTTCTTTTCGTTGGAGCTTGTAGCTGACGCGGTCTCTTGTGTGCCCTGTTCCTGAATGTTTACGTGACTGACCATTGTTTTGTATTGTCAAGTTCTATCTCTCCTGTCTGTTCCCTCCTGGTCTCGTTTTCTTCTTTCCTCTTAAATGTTGCTTCCTGTGCGCAAAGGTTGCAGTCTGAGGTTGGCTGGGGCAAGTGGAAGTGTGAACTCTCATCAATTTGGGCCGCAGAGGCTGTTACGTTGTTCCGGGGTCCTTGTTGGTCCCCAGTTTTATGGGCGGGGTGACAACCCTCCTACTCTCTCCATGCAGACACACTATTGTTTATTTGTATATAGGGTACTTAATAAATATTTTTTTGTTATCTCCACGTTGTCTCCATTTTTGTTAAGGGCTTCGAGCCGGTTCGTGACAAGAGAAAAAAGGGAGGCTTGCAAGCTGAAGAACACCATCCCAACTGTGAAACACGGGGTGGCAGGATCATGTTGGTGAGGTGCTTTGCTGTAGGAGGGACTGGTGCACTTCACAAAATAGATGGCATCATGAGGGAGGAAAATTGTGGCTATATTGAAACAACATCTCAAGACATCAGGAAGTTAAAGGTTGCTCTCAAACGGGTCTTCCAAATGGACAATGACCTCAAGCATACTTCCAAAGTTGTGGCAAAATTGCTAAAGGACAACAAAGTCAAGGTATTAGTGTCCATCACAAAGCCCTGACTTCAATCCCATAGAATATTTCTGGGCAGAACTGAAAAAGCATGTGCGAGCAAGGAGGCCTACAAACCTGACTCAGTTACATCAGCTCAGGAGGAATGGGCCACAATTCACCCAACTTATTGTGGAAGGATACCCAAAACGTTTGACACAAGTTAAACAATTTAAAGGCAATCCTACCAAATACTAATTGAGTGTATGTAAACTTCTGACCCACTGGGAATGTGATGCAAGAAATAAAGGCTGGAATAAATCATTCTGACATTTCACATTCTTAAAATAAAGTGATGATCCTAACTGACCTCAGACAGGGATTTTATTTTTAAATGTCTGGACTGGTGAAACTGAGTTTAAATGTATTTGACTAAGGTGTATGTAAACTTCTGACTACCATGGATAAACTCTTTTGAAGATGTAATCCTGAGACAGGTGTTTTATGTAACAGCCTTCTGTGTATTTCTCTTTTTGACTCCCTCCACATTTTGTAATCAAATGCCAGAATTTTCTCCATCTCCTTAGCTATTATACTCGGCTTCCACCGGGTGTTCCACTGGTTTCAAAATCTGGGTCCTCCAGAAAAGGCATTAGCATCACTTATGCAGTTCTTTATGATGGCCTGTATTGCCTAGCTACACATACTGAGCAGCTCAGAGAAGCGTGGTACATGGCGGACAGGATGCTGATAATGAGGTCAGCTATTATTACGATCTCGGTCTGTGTGTCCTCTGACCTGACCCAGCTAGTCTGTCTGTCTGACCACCTTGGAAGGCTGAGGTCAGGGGTCAGGAGCTTCTTCGTGATGTCCAGCTCCGGCTGTTGAGAATTCCCATCTCACTAGAATGTTGGATATGGTTCAACCACATTTCGTTTTGACAACCTTTAACTTTTCTGTGTGCCGTTCTCCCTGGGCTCTTCAGATGTCATATTGCGTCCTCTCTCACCATGGCGTTTGGTCTTGGCCTGACAATGTACTCATAGACATTCTAGGAAGGGCACCTTTCACTCATCTTTGGGAGTGAGGGGTTGGTTTGACACAGTTATTGTCTCACATAATACTTGTTGCCCAACAGTTGAACACTAACTTCTGGCCTTAGTACACACCTGTTGATGATAATCAGATGTGGTTGAACGATAACTCTTAATGATCTGTGTCAACCAGCCCTCATGTATGCCAAAACAGGAAAATTAGATGACTCATTTTATTGACTTTCTAAAAATGTCAATGTGCCCCAGTTAACCTCTCACAAAATGTTGTACCATGTTGGCATGTGTATATTGTATGTCCACGCTGCACTCTAGCTCTAGGTAATGTTCCTGTATGGCCTAGCGGGGTCCTGGGTTATGTGAGTACTATGTTGCCTTGTCTATGCCCTGGTTTGAATTTCACTATATAAGCCACCGGCTTCCCATACTGACAGTTGATGATGTCATGGAAACTACTCTTTGAGTGCACTTAAACATTTGAGAATGATTTTGTAATGAAACGCAGCCTGTCTCTCTTTTTGGTAAGGGGGGGGGGGGGGGGGGGGGGGGATGGAGGGATGTGGTTGAGGTGGAGAATGAGGGGTTCTGTTAGGTTCACGTTCATTAAACAGGATCTACCTGTGTTGAACTTGTACTTTTTCAACATTTAGACTTTTATGTAACCAAAAGCCCTTCACATCCTCCCCTGGTCGAAGGCAAGAATTCCTTCTGCTCCACCTCTGATATTTGAAAAAGAGAAAATGTCTGTAGGGAAAAGAGAAGACCATTAATGCACGTTTTTACGTCCCAGACAAACACAGCTTTTTAAAAATCCTCTCGCTGTACATATATCACAGAACAAAGACCTACGTGACCCTTTCGTTCTGCAACCCCACGCCCTGCACTCTCTTCCTGCAGCACCACTAATGCATAGACCAGCTTAACATAACGGTGGAGCCACTTAGGCCTGCGGGGTTAGTAGCCTTGTGATGTGACGACTGACGTAGCCGGGAACAGTGGATATTTTGTATTCCAGTTGGGGGGAGAAAGAAAAGGCCCCAGCTAAAAGTATGAGGTCTTTAACACAAAGATAAAAGTGCTTCTGAATCAAAGTCAGGAACTCTTTGCCTAACCCTCTTTCACCCATGTCTTACATGTCAGAGAGATTTGCAAAAGTAACTCTTCTGAATAACAATGGAGGTTGTGTATAGGGGACAATGTGTGTTTGTGTGTTTGTGTGTCCATAGTAGAGAGAGTAAAGCCAGTGGGAGTTGGAGTACATCTTCTCGAATGGTAACTGAGCAAAGTTGAACTTTTTCGGGGGGGGGGGGGGGGGGGCTTGTGCACCTGCGTTTAGAGTAACTTCTTGGGAAAGGGAAGGATACAGGACATGAAATTCAAACAACATCCTGTTGCTTCCCCCCCCCCCCGCCACCCCAACCACCATCCTTGGGCTGTTTGTTCTGCTGTTATTCCTGCCTCCTGTGTAGAAAATGGGAAAGAGATGAATCAGGGTGGAGAAGGGGGTGATGGATGGGGGTGGGGGTCTCTTCCTGCTTTCTGTTATATGCTCATCTCCACTATATCCATTGGCCTGACTGACCTGACAGACTGACGCACTCACTGACTCTTGACCATTCATCTTTTTTATTCAAATCTGGGTTTGTAGACTGGGTGAACCGCCGGGAATGGAATCAGATCCTGTTGTGAATGTGGGAAACGTGATTCCCTGCCGGCGTTTGTGTGTGT